>NC_036252.1:7471190-7480737 GCF_002742605.1 Olea europaea var. sylvestris
GATCCGGCCCCTCTTCACACAGTCCAGTTAATCGCGGGATGTGCCTCCAACTAGTCAGGGTCCGAGCCCTCCCCACCTGATCTGCCAAAGTGCCAAGCAAGCCAATCCAAAAATAAATCCTTGCCTTCCAAGAGCCTCATGAATCGAACTCACGAGTTCTGATCTGCCAGGTTTGACAGAGCCCGTCCTTTGCCAGTGGAGAAGTGCCCCGGGGGCAGTATACATATATTTATATATATTTGAGAGAGAGAGAGAGAGAGAGAGAGAGTTCTATGAATGCGGCAAATTGAGTTAACGGCGTTTGGTTCACTTACGATGCCCGTCAATTTAAATGAGTCGGGAAAAATCTTTAATAACCAACTTGAAATTTCGCACAAACTTTGATGGCCATTGGTGAAATTAACTCAATCAAATCAGAATTAGATTTATACAAGAAACGAATCGAATCAAATCAGCAATTACAATGAGTCTTACAGTTATACCCTCACATGCTATATTTCTTCCTCACTCTCCTTTCCTTAAACCCCTGCTTTTCCCTTCTACTACTTTCTCCTCTTCAAACGCGAATCTCAGAAGATCAGGTCTCTTTCTCTTTCCCTATTATGTATTTCTTCTTGCATTCTTCAAATGTACAGGCCAACAATTCAAGGCTTTATTTTATTTTCCTTTGCTAAACTCTTCAACTGATCTCAATCTTCACTCAGGAAGAGGGAAAATGATAAGATAAAAGAAATAGCGATCTGATCTTATCTGTGATGTTTAAAGTAATGCAAAAATATATGTTAAAAGCTTTCAATTGATACTGTAACACGCTCACTCTTTCATACATAAATATAAATATCTGTAGTTAAGCATCAATTTTCGTTTTTCGGTTCAAAGATCTTCTAGAGAAACCAATATTTTAAAACTGATGAAAGGAAAATAAAGTAAACCCAGGATTTTGTTTATCATAATTCTTGTACGAAAAATACTGAAAAAGGCAATTAATTGCATATTGTATTTCTCACTTCTTTACCTATATGCATTTGGATATTTGGTAAGCACTATTTCTCTTTTGATTCTAGCAGTTTGTTGTGCAAATGAGTTGATTGAATCTGTAAAGGTTTGTTTTGCAGGAAGAAAGAGTTTACCTTTGCACTATCAAAACCAAGGAGCGAGCGTGGAATCTTTGGATTTGAAGGTTCAACATCCAGAAATGAGTAATAATCTTTACCCGGATATAGAGCCATACAATACTGGCTATTTGAAGGTTTCAGATATCCACACCCTTTTTTATGAGCAGTCGGGAAATCCAAGTGGATATGTGAGTTATCCTTTTCTGTTTAAGAGCATTTAAGCTCTATAATTACTTTTATTATAAGCTCATACATAAGTGTATTTACATTAGTTCGTCAAATTGCTGCTTGTCGCAAATTTGTCTGATGAGATTTGTAGATTTGTTATGTAGAAATGGAAGTATGTACTTGCTTAGCCAATTTGTAACATGGTATTGATTTGTGAAATGATATTACACTATCCAACCTTAAACTACGGTATAAATAGACTTTTCATGCAAGATGATATTTTTCATCCTTGTTTGTTATGCTTAAGGAACTTTCTCTTGTTTCTTGTCCGATTGTAGAATAGGTTTGATAGGGGTCACTTAAGAGTAAATATTCGAGTCAAGGACTGAAATTTCTGCCAATAATTTCTTTTTCCCCATCCCACCATAGAAAAGCCTATGATAGAGTGCTCTCGGAATTGCTATGGTGGGAGTTAGATAGGTCTGGTACATCTATCAATATCACTAATAATATATATGATGTACTGTCACTAGTTAGATGTATGACTTGTATGAAGGACCTGGTTATGCTTTAGTACTTAATTCATGTGCTATGCAGTTTATCGCAGCCTTCTAAATATATTCTAAATGATGCAGCCAATAGTTTTTATCCATGGAGGCCCAGGAGGTGGAACTTCACCTAGCAACCGAAAATTTTTTGATCCCGAGTTTTACAGGATCATTCTATTTGATCAGGTTAACTATCTGAACTTATTTTCTTATGATGAAGCTATGTTCTAATGCATGTTTTTCACAAAAAATAAAAATAAAAAAATTCTTTCCAGCGAGGTGCAGGCAAAAGTACACCGCATGCATGCTTGGTGGAGAACACGACATGGAACCTTATTGAGGACATTGAAAAGCTAAGGGAACACTTAGAAATTCCAGAATGGCAGGTTGACTCTATTCTGCATGAGAAGTTTTGTAATTCTATTTTTTATGTCTCTTATTATTGTTATTTTGTAGATTTTTGGTGGTTCATGGGGAAGCACTCTTGCTCTTGCCTACAGCCAATCATATCCGGACAAGGTTTTTCATTTCTTCTTGTTCCATCTTTTCTCTTAAAAGAGTTTATAACTCTTTATCTTTCCAATTAATTGAGTTTGATCATCTTTTTTCAAGGTCACAGGCCTGGTCCTGAGAGGGATTTTTCTGTTGCGCCAGAAAGAGATAGACTGGTTTTATGAAGGTGGTGCAGCTACAATATTCCCTGATGGTAATTTTCTTTCTCTCTCTCTCTCTCTCTCTCTCTCTCTCTTCTTTGAAGATATCCCTAGCTACTCACAGGTTGTTTCCACTGAAAGGACTGGTCAATTAAGTTTGAATGGCAGAAAATCAAGGAGCTATATTAGATTAGAGTTATCAGCTTACATTGTCCTAAAACCCTTGTTCAATGAAATTTTTACCGTCTCTACGGGTCTCTGATTTTTCTGTGGAACAGGAATAATTGCAATATGTGTATTCGGTGGAATGTAAATGAACCGAAATGGATAACGATTTGGTATGGCTGTAATACTGAAATGGAAAAAAAAATAAAATTGAACAACAAGATTTGATGATTCGAGATGCCCATCTCTCTCTCAATTTCACCCCCAAATTCTGCTTGCTTAAATAAAACTTCCCTCCCTCTATTTATAGATGAAAGCCTGTACAGTTTAATATATTAAATCCCCATAATACTCCCAATGCTAATGACGATTTAACTAGCTATTAATCTGGGATTCTATCAATCTCCTTTGTTCTAATCAGCTTGATTTGTAGTTGTTAAATCTGTATTTAAGTTGACAAAAATGTAACCTATTAGTCTCCCATGATTAAGTTGACAAATTTGTAAGAAGCTAAAATTTTTAGGTGGTAACTCCTTTTGAGTATATCTAACATGTAATTTCTACATTCTGGACCAAATCCATGTTCATGGATTTTCAATGTATCCAAAGTACTGTTTAATTGTGCAAACTCTCCTACAGTTCTATTATATTTATTATTATTCCTTGCACAGTTGAGGATGACTTATCCCTTATGAGCATGTTTGAAATGAGTTACTTTTTTTTTTCTTTTTCACTTGAAAGTGAGAAAAAAGTGATAGATTTAAAAATGTTTAAAAACAAAACTTTGAAGGTAAGGTAAACATGCTTGTAGTCTGTATAGTTACGCTGCATTCCTTAAATTCTACCTGACTGTTGTTTGCTGATGAAAATTCTTGTTTATTGGATAATTGTGTAGAAATAAGTTATTACTGAGTAAACTGATTGTGTATTTTATTTTTGCTTATTGGACTTTTATGGGGTTTTGTATCTGCGCAGCTGAGTACGCATTTCTTTTCTATTGCAGCCTGGGAGCCATTTAGAGATCTCATTCCCAAAAGTGAGAGGGGATGTTTCATTAAAGCCTATCACAAGAGGTTAAACTCAGATGACAAGGAAATACAAGTAATGTTTTACATTTATTCATTCTTTTTTGTTCATGTCTCTTTCTGATAAACTCACTCATATGTCACATCTTGCATTTGACACGCACCAGGAAAAAAGAAAAACAAACAAAAACAAACCAAAAAACAAGGAGTTATGATAAACAATGAAAAAGGAAATTTTTTTAATACTACAACAGATTTGTATTTTGGACATCTTGATATCATGAAATCTTATACCTTTTCATTTGGAGACTTGAAACCATATTGAGAATTGCTTATTATGGAGTTTTGGCCTCTTTGAGCATTTAATAAAACTTGCATTCATATCCTTTCATTTTTCATCATCCCATAAATAAGTATGTGGAAATTTCCTCGGTGCTTGTTCATTCAGGAATATGTCATGTTTATGCAGTCATTGAGTTCATATAGTTTTCAATCAGGGGAAAAAAAACTTAGGTAAAGAGTCAAAGTGGTAGGTATTATGGGAAATCAACAACCAATATTTCTCAATTGGCATGCTTTTGTCTTTTAAAGTATGTTTGAACACAGTGTTGGTCAATACTACATTATAATGAACTTTATTTTAGCTTCTCTTTCTTCTTTAATCCTACCAGTCCAGTCTAGTCTAACTGAACAAACCAAGAATATCATTGATGTATATTATTTTACAATTTTTTTGGGCATTTTGGCGATTCTTTGTTTTCCTAAATTCGTTAGATGTTCAGTATGCAGCTTCTAGGGCATGGACAAAATGGGAAATGATGACTGCCCATCTTATTCCAAATGAAGTTACCTTAAAGAAAGGGGATGACGATGAATTTTGCTTGGTAAGTACAGTAACCAGGAGTGGCTTTTTCATAAATTTGTATTAAAGAAATATGTGTGTGATAAAAAATTAAACATATTTTATAACTGTTTGTCCCGTGTCATTTTCCATAATCCTATGAAAGGGATAGACAAGTATTAGTACTGGCTAATGAGTTTTATATTTTTATTTTACTTTTTAGCGCAATGCTTGGAGATTTATTATATGCTTATGAGAATCGACATAGTAAAGTGTCAACATTTTTTTTTAATACATATATGGATAAACAGGAACAATAAATAGAATAGAAAATTGTTGTCCACGGTCCTCCCAATTAATTATTGACATATCATTCTCTGTATGTGAGAGAGTATTTAATACTAAAATTGATGATATGTTAATTTAAAATGATATGTTGATAATCAATTGGATTAATGATACATTTGATTGCAAAAGTTGGACAGCGGATCTCAACTCCAATAAATATTAGCTCATGACTAAAGGTACCTTATTATTTGCGTTAAAATAGCTGTCAAATTACATTATATTTAATTACAATAAATATTATCAATCTTTGTTTATTTTTGTACTTATGTCATCAACTTTTTTCATCGCATTTGTATTCTTGACCTCATATTGAATTGAAGTGTCTACTTTTCTCTGTTAATGGTTTTGGCTGTTGTTGGATACACTCAGGTTCATGTGTGAATTATATTCACATTTTATCATTTGCACTATTTTTTGCCTTCTACTTTCAGACTCTCAACTTTTTTCATTACATTACATTTTATTTTTCTCTCTCCTATTTTCAACCCACAATCTTCCATAAAATAATATTGCACATAAATCGAAATTTTTTCCTTATTTTTCAACCATTCATTTTTTCAAAAAAATACTATTTCACAAAGGGGGGCTTAATGTGTGAAACTATTAGAAGATATTATTTATTGTTTTGCTATCTTAACATTTTATTTGCATCTAATTGATTAGCAGGTACTTTACTTAGCTTACGAGTCCTGGGTCCTGGTCAAACAAGCTTCCGAAATGAGCCAAACATGTGACCCCCCACCCAAAAAAGAAAAAGAGGGCAATTGTAGAAAAGTGAGATCAAGCATATAAAATGTCGCTAAAAGTACTATAGTTTTAATTCCAAGAGATTAGGGATCATCAAACAGTACATTAGTACAATCTAGATTATATTATGATCCTTGTAATCCAGTTAAATGCATGAAGCCAAGGAATGTTGATTACACAAGTCACAAGTGTTGTTTAGTGGAGCATCCGCTTTGGCACCGCCTTCGACCTTTTTCCTTTTTCTAGCTAAAGTATCTTTTATGTATCATAACATGCACTTATTATGTTTCATGCAGGCATTTGCAAGGATTGAGAACCATTACTTCATGAACAAAGGATTTTTTCCTTCAGACTCGTTCTTGTTAGATAACATTGACAAGATAAAGCACATCAACACTGTAATTGTTCAGGTACATGCTTCCTTCACTTGACTTTACCCTAAATAACTGCTATATATGTACTCTTGTATGAGGTATTTATTTAAGGAAGTAAATGGCGTGTAAATTTTATGCTCTTCTGTTGCTTGAAAAAGAATACTTGATGAATAATGCGTTTAGTCAGAATTTTGAGTAAAAAATCTCATATTTCTGAGGTGTAGGTGTTAATTGAGAAATGGGGACCAGAAGATTCAAGCCAAACCAAGCCATTCAATATAAAAAAGATCATTCTTAATTCTGTTTTCACATTATAACCTCTGTACATGAGTTTTCTGCGCACACATAGCTTGTAGTAGGTTTCTAGAAAATTAGAATTTATAATTAAGTGAAGTCATTCTCCCTCTGACTGAAACGATTAGGAGTTTATTCGAGGTACAACAAATTATATATTAACTTAAAGTTAGATAGATTTACAATTTTAACCGCTTTTATTTACTAGAAGTTCTTCTAGATTAACTGGAATTCTTTTACCCTATTTTAGGGACCCTTTTTTTTTTTTTTGGTTTCATTTTGACCTCGTTTTTTTATTTGAATCATTATTTGATATTTCTCCACCTAAATTCTTCTTATGTCCTTCAATTTGGGTCTCTCTCTCTCTCTCTCTCTCTCTCTCTCTNTTTTTTTTTTTTTAATGACAAAATATTTCTTCATAACTTTGATTCACTAAGAAGTTGGAAGCATGTTTGGCTTAGCTTTAAAAATTCTTCCTACAATTACATAAGTTTTAATATAAATAGTTCTTGTATTGTGGTCAAAGTTGAAAATAACTAAGGACTTACCTTTTTACTGGAACATAAGAAAAAAAGTACCATATCCAAACATATTTATTTACTCAAACTTACTTAAAAGACCATATTCAAACATGTTTATTTACTAAAACTTACTTAAAAGTAACTTTACTTTTCTTAAGCTTTACCAAACATGTTATCAACAAGTTGAACAGAAATAGACTTCTCTTAAAATTGTTTACTGATAGTTTGTAGTGCCTCAATAATTTCCTGTGATACTATTGAGCAAGAAAAACAGTGAATAAAACATCCAACCTAGGATAAAACACCTAAACTGCCATAGATTTTCCAAAAGTTTGCTATCCCTAACTATCTTCCAAGATTTCTCAAAACTCTTCCGATATATTTTAGTGGCGTACTAATGAAATCCCCCTTCTCCCTTGGAACCCCTGTCCTCAAGGGAGGATTTACTAGTAGATTGGCACATGAAATCATGTTATGTCTCATTGGAAGCTCTAAATTGGCAAAACTGGAACTTGAAACCTATTAACAGAACGAAATCACTTCTCCCAATAAGCAACTAATGTTAGCTCATAATTGATCTCCTACTAATAACTTGAATAACCTTTAGCTCTCCTAATGTCTTTAAATACTTGGCCAGAACACTCCACAATTAAGCTTAGGTATTGGAACCGAGTTCGGTTGGAACCTTTTATGAAAAAAAACTTCCCTTGCCTACTTTGATGTCACCGTATCTGAATTCAACTTGTTACACAGTTTTCTTGCGCGTGACCACATTTATGGCCTTGATGTTTTGATTCAGTATGAAGGATAATTAGTACTTTGCCAACTTATAATTTCTCCCAATGTTTCAGGTTGTTCCAGATGCTGGACATTCTGCTAATGAGTCGGGGATATCAGATCAATTGGTTGCTGCAACCAATAAATTGAAAGACATCATCAAGGAAAAGTGAAGCCAAAATTTCTAGCCATCTGTTTTATCTTAGATCCTACTATAGTCTATTTTCCATTTATTGAGTTTGTAATCCATGGCAAGATATCGACAACTTATTAGGGGGGCATCCTCTCAATTCTGTTTCATAAACGTGTTGAAGCTGCGTGTTCGAGTACTCTCGGTGTTCAAAAACTCAGCATATTCACTAATAGGCTAGGATTAGAGATGTAAAGCTTGTGCACAGGGCAGACCACAGGCCTTAATACTCGGGTGCAAAAGCAGCCGGCTCACGGCACTATATTTTGATACAACTTGTTGCACATTTTAACAGAAATTTCTGAAGAAGCTGAACCATGAAAATGTGGAACATACAACAGAACAACTAGAAAAACACTTAATTAGTACATAATTGAACATACAATCGTGTTTGATCTTATATTCCTGCCACAATTTGTTTGCACTTGGAGGCTATTGATGTTTGGCTCCTTCGCAATATTCACAGGCCTTCTTCCCCGAGATGATGACCGGGAAGCACCAGAAGCTGTACCGGTGGTGCCAAGACCATTAGCAGTCATGTTTCTTCCTTTTTTGTGTTCCGAAGTTTCATATATCACCTCAAGTGGTCGACTAGTAGTCGAATATGAAATCATCTTCCTCGTTGAAGTAAGCCTGAAAAAATTGAGATTCCTCGTGTTATTCTAAAAATATAATTCCTTTTGAGCCAAGGACACAGAATTCTCTCTCACCCTTGATGCTGAACCTGCTGTTTCTGTAGAGAAGATTTAATTTTCCTGAAGTTCTTTAAGCTTTGAATTGTCTTGCCTTCAATTGGGGAAGTCCTAGGTTTTGGCTCTCGATGCTTTAAAAGGTTAGGTCTTTGTGGTGTTATAGTTGCTGCCGTTTTGAATCTCACTTTCTGTGAAACATTATAGTAGAGTTAATGTTTGAATTTTTGAATGAAAGAAGAAACCCTCTGAAAATAGACGTACTTTTGAATCATTTTGTCGAACTTTCTGTGCTTCTTTTTCTCTGCCTTCATGCGTATCATTGTTGCATTTGTTACGTTGTTCAGGATGGTTTTCATTTCTCTGACATGATCAAACAAGATGACTGGCGCATTAGTAGACAAAAACATCCTAGTTCGAGAACCAAAAAAAGAAAAAAAGATGCTCACTTGATCATTCCCTTGCTTTCTGTGCAAATTTGTACCTAGTGTTGTAGAAACTGCACTTTCGTTCTGAGGTAGTATATTATTTTTCCTCTCCAAATTAGCTTCTTTCAGAATCCGTCTTTCCTGAAATTGAAAATTTGTTAGATTTCTCCATATTGAGACAGTTTTTTCACAAACATAAGTGCTGGTGGATTTATTTACATCAGTTCTTAGTCGAAAAGGTTTTGGGGTTGTAGGCTTCGGTTTCTTGAACTTCGTCACTGGATCAACAGTTCCAGAAGACTTGTCCTTTGCCTGAGCAATCTGTGTCAACTATGTACAGCCATCAGAAACTGGAATGGAATATGGAAAAAACTTAGGACATTCATTATGGACTACGAAGAAGAAAATTGAAACCTTATGGTGAACTTTTCCATGAGCATCTTGAAAGCCCAGAAATGTTCCCTTCATCTTCTTCTGATTATGATTATGATCATGAGCTCTGTAGACAATGTAAAACTAATCAATACCAGATAGAGACAAATCAGTAAGTAGATAAGCTAAATACACAGGTGAAAATACACACAGCCCTCAAACCTGTTCTGATCAGAAGCTGCAGCATTTTCTTTATCATCATTTTCAGTCAGTTCAGTCCCTGTTATGAATT
>NC_036252.1:7482324-7495105 GCF_002742605.1 Olea europaea var. sylvestris
ACAGCCCTCAAACCTGTTCTGATCAGAAGCTGCAGCATTTTCTTTATCATCATTTTCAGTCAGTTCAGTCCCTGTTATGAATTGTTCGTGTCTATTGTTGCTGTTCTCCTCTCCGTTTGGAGCTTGGAGGTTCGAATTATTCTCTTCAGCAGTAAGCAGTCTGTTCGCTTCACCTCCTGAGTTATCTGATAACGCTGAATCCAAAATTTTCGTTAATGGTGGTGCTGCTGAAGACAGACAGGTATCAGTTGTAGATTTTTGCTGTTCAAACAGTGCTGATACTGCTGAATCCATCGTATGCTGTTTGTCATTGTTAATATTCTGGATCCTCGAAATATCCAAGGTAGTACAGCTTCTTGATTTCGCATTGACATCCATATTACTGCAACCATTTCCCTCCAATTCCTTGGAGGTTGGTGGCTTTGACAACTGCACTTTGCATTTGCTCTTAATAGATCTCACAGATTTAGCTTCTTGAATTTGAGAATTCTTTGACGATTTACTAGAATGCAGCAAGACCTGCTTCCTTTGACTCGTGATCTCGACCCTTTTCGTTCTTTCACGTAATTTTGTCAAGGGCGTACGCAGTTCAACACTAGTCTTTACCTTAATGAATTTCTTGGGAGAGTGAAAGATGAGAGCCTTCGCTGCCATTCGATTTTTCGGGACTTCAATGGCTGTTGATTTTGGGTTTCGAACACTTCTAAAGGAGTTCTGTTTTGGGAGGCCATTTCTGTTCCTTGGAGTTGTTAAATACTTGGCAGCTACTGGCTTTGTGTTGGTGGTGGTTGGTGTAGACACAGGCTTCAGAAGGGGCCGAACAACCTTTTTCTTGTCCTCTATGATCTTCTGAGAATTTGAGGAAACAAATGCTAATCTTGACTTGGAAGATTTTGGGGGAGCTGACTGTGGGCATTTTGAACTGTGAAGTAAAAGTAATTTTTGTCATGTTATATAAGCAGATTACACCATAACAAAATACGCATTTTTGAAAGAAACCTAGATTCTGCGTTGTGAACTCCATTTTTATCTCTTCGTCCAGTTCATTTGTTTCTTTGCTAGGTTTCGAAAAAGATTTAAAACTAGATCCTTTACAACTACATTTTGAGTTGAGTACATGAAAACTATCTACGAGAAAATATAAAAAGCAACTAGATTGTTGATGGATAGGCTACAGAATATTATTTTGTCACTCTGATTATCAAAGGTAAAATTCAGAGGAAAGTGCTACATATACATAATTGTTTACATAATGGTATCCATAATTACATGTGGCACTGGATCCAACCTTTAATTTAAATCTTATACTTTCACATCAACAATCGAATGATTGCTACATCACATTATGGATGCTAATATGTGCAATAATTATGTACATGTAAAATTTTCCAAATTTTCAGAATGTTTTACCTTGAAGCACTTTTGTTGAGTGCTTTTCGGAGTCTGACATTTGGACTCCTAGCTGCCATTACCTATATAAACAAGGAGTTAAAACTTGAATCACTTCCAGAAAGAAACAGCCATCGAGCATAGAAATCACTGACGGAAACTAACCCGAAGAACAAAATTCTTATAGATTGTTTCAGAATCCATTTCTTTCTCGTGCTGTTGGTCACATCCTGAAAGACAAAAAATATAGGAAAACACAAGTCTTGGAAAATTGCTCTAAACATCATCATGTGTGGTGCAATTAAAATCTTGTTGATGGTTCTCTGCAATCTTCAGTACTGCTCTTAAAAATGATATTTACCATACAAAAAGGGAAGGTTTAAATTTTTCAAAAACGTACTAATTGCACCCATCATTAATGTAAGTTTTCAACTATATATAAATTGTTTAAATTTATGATTTATTATATCTCATTTACGATCATAATCAAAGCTAACTTATAAGCATTAAAATGCAGCAAGCACGAAAACCAGAATTTCAAATTGAAGAAGAAAATTATAAATCAGTTCAAATTATCTGACAAACTAGAAAATAAATCGGGGGCAACAAAACTGACCTACGCGTAAGCAGAACCAGTATCGGTCATCCGGGCAATAGTGGTTGGGTACAGTAAAATCTACGAACTTCGGGGCTTCGATTTTCTCGTAAAATTCCTCAGCTTCGCCCTCATCATCTTCCATGACTACGGAAGTGTTTGTGGAGTCTCTGCTTTCCGATAAGGATAATGATAACCGAGATGGATCCAGAAATTCTGCCATTTCAGTGGAAAATGGGGTGCAAGGTGAATGATAATGGAGCGTTTGTTTGTTGAAGAGACAACACAGCTAGTGAAGAGGGAGATTTTAAACGCTGGATGCTGACTGTATATAGCCGTTACAATCCTACCTGGACAACTTGTTAGGTTGACTTGTTAATGAACAAAGAGCCCTACTGTTTGTAAAGTAAAAAATTAAATAATTAATTTAAAATTACAAACGGCTTCTCACTTCATTATCATAATATTATATACACAAATAGTTTAATATTTTAACAACCATCTTTGGTGAACAAATAAAACTAACAAAAAATTTAAAATAAAATAAAAAATTAAAGTAATTTATTCGTCCGCAATATTATAAACATATAATATTTTATAATATTAAGATTTAAGAAATAAAAATTTATTTGTAGATTTTTCGTTGACAATCAGTGACCAGAGTGCCATTGGTGATTACAAACAATATCGCCATTGTCATCAGCAGTAATCACTGAAGTCCACAAGGTGTGTCATTGATCACCGATGGTTTGTTGCTAATTTTGCTAGACTTATCGATATATATTGCCATCCATTTTAGTTGTCCACAATAATAATAACGACGATCAACTAAAATTTCTGCCATTGATCATATGCTCAATTAAATTACCACTGTTATTTTTGAAAGAACCTCTCAAGTCTCAGCCATTTTGCCTAAAGTAGTCAATTCATTTGAGCCGCCTATTATTTCCCAAGGTGGCTACAATTTGCAAGAACATAAAAAGGACTTGACTTACACTCAATTTAAATAAAGATGAATTTATCTTCAAAAACAAAACAAGTAGCATCAGCATTTCTTGACAGCATGAAATATGATCCCTAGTTCAGCATTTCAAAAGTTACATAAACCTTCCTCTTCAATTATTGAACATTTCATAAGTGGATTTCACCAGCTACTTGTACAATTGCATGAATCTTCTACAGGCTTCCAATACATTTTCCCTGTGTCCAAAGGCACTGACCCTGATGAAACCTTCACCACCAGGTCCAAAACCGCTGCCAGGAGTAGTGACAACATGGGTTTTCTCAAGAATCTCGCCGAACACGTCCCACGAGCTTTGGCCGGGAAAGTGGATCCATACATATGGTGCATTTTTTCCTCCGTAAACCTTAAAACCAAGCGAATTGAATGTCTCGACTATGATGTCAGTGTTTTCCTTGTAGAAACCAACCACCTCGTGCATGGCCTGCACATGGCAACTCTTGTTTGATCAGTCAAAACATTGGGTGTTTTCATTCCCAGATGACCATTTTCTTCTCTTTAATTTTGCTCTGGAAATTCTTATGTAAATTGTTTAGTCTTGTACGCCAAGAATACTGTTAACTGGAAAAAAATTCTGGAAAACAAAGACTAACCTTGATGCCTTCAGGTGAAACACAAGCCAGACCGCCAGCTTGAGCAATGTTGGATGCACCATTAAAACAAGTGCAGACAATGCGGTTGAAGTCCTTGGCAACGGGGAATCCATCAGAATATAAAAGCTCTTTTGGAATTGCAGTCCAACCTAAACGGACTCCTGTGAACCCAGCATACTTGGAAAATGATGAAACTTCCATTGAAACCTGTGAGGCCAGTATGTTAAATAATTAGATTCGAACTATGGTAGAAAAAGATGTATCATAATACTTCTATCCTGAAAATGATTCATTTAAAGAAACTGCTTAAAAAAACACACACTGCATTGAATTAGACCATGCAAAATAGCATTATCTAACATCACCTATTCTTTTGTTCAGATACCATGTACTAATAGAAGCACGAAATAATAGTATCTCTAGACAACTATTTTTCGAGTTCTATATCAGATGAAATGGGGACAGACACGACAGTTTTTATCATAAACTGAAGAAACACTGAACAAAATTATTCCTAGTAGGAACCCCCTGTACAAATGGTCATGAAACAAAATGAAAGGGAAAGAGTAACAAGATGTAATGAAGTGTACAAAGTTAAGTACTTAATTTAATTCAACTGTCATAATCTGTGGTTCCATTATAAGGCAAAGAGACCAAAAGTTAATGTAGCAGAATTTAAAACTAGATAACACAAACAAGAGAAAGATTTAGGCAAAAATTCCAGACTTACCTCTTTGGCTCCAGGAATCTCAAAAATGGACCTCGGGTTATCATCTGAAACATACATGGCATAAGCAGAATCATAGACTATGATTGAACCATTTTCTTTAGCGAATTCTACCAATCTAGTCAATTGCTCTCTTGAAGCAGCATAACCCGTTGGGTTATTTGGTGAACAGAAAAATATGATGTCGGTCCGACGAACCGCAGACAAATCAGGGAAGAAACCATTTTCTGGAGTGCACTTCATATATTCAATATTTCCATACTTCTCAACATCTTTCTGAAACTGCCCAGTCTGACCCAAAATAACACTGGAATCCACATAAGCCTACAATACAAAACCAAGAATCTAGATGTTATGAGAATTTAGAAAGGGCAAAGAAAAAGACCAAGGCTTTTTAGGTGTGCAAAGATATCTATTTTCCCTCTCTTCAACACAAATTATTTTTCAGGGCAATAGCCTAAATTCTCAAACAGCTGTTTTTGAAGGTCTATCCATTTTTATTTTAAATTGAAGTCTTCAGATACAACATCAATCAGATCGAAATTTTCAAAAAAGTTCACTAAAAATATGCTCCTTTCCCCTCCCATGACACCATTTTATCTTTTGATTGCCAGCTAAAAAATCAGAAACATATAACAATGTCTTTCAGCCAAAAAAATTCTAACATGCACGTCAGTTGTAACCTACATAAATTGTGCTTTGATAAGGAGGATGAGGCTTGCTCGCATATCTAAGCATTAGATTCTCTTAGCTCTTAAAAGATCAGCAAGTTGAATCATAAAATCTGAACTGCTTAATCTTTAGGAGTTCATCTAGAAACTATAAAAATAATTGGGAGGATCTACTTAGAAGGAATCTGATAGGATCCTTAGGTAGTAAAAGATTCAACACTAAATATAGTTTTATTGAATTACTGGAAATGAAAGAAGGGGGAAGAAATCCAAGGCTTTCGAGAGGCCTGGCCTCTCCCCCAAGACTTATGACCAAGAAAAACGTGAATGAATGAAATAAAATCCTTCCCCTTACATTTATAGCCATCACCCTCCCCGACTCAATTTCCTAATCTACCCTTCTTAACCAACTAACTGATCAGGTGCCCCATCGAGTTTGTTGCTAACCATCTTTTCCCCTTTCTTCCTCCTCACGTATGTGAAACTAACCGGGGGCCTATCATTTCCCCCCATCCCGAAATCCACCTTGTCCTCAAGGTGGAACTCGGGAAACTGCTGCTGGATGGTGTGGTACGGTTCCCATGTTGATTCAAAGTCCGGTACCTCCTTCCTTGTATTAGTGTTTGCCGGTCCTTATCTGATCTGTAGTACAGTTTCTGGTTCAACCTGTAATTGCTCTTCTGCTTCCAGTTGTGGGGGAAGTTGCGAGATGGCCTGATTATTTCCCACAGCCTTTCGAAGTTGAGAAACATGAAAGACCGGATGTATAACTGCTGTAGGAGGAAGTTTTAACTTGTATGCTACCTTCCCCACTCGAGTTTCCACCTCAAATGGCCCATAGTACTTTGGTGATAACTTAGCATAGGGGCGTGCAGACACAGAACTCTGGCGGTATGGGCGTAATTTGAGGTATACCATGTCTCCTACTTCAAACTGCACATCACGACGATGCCCATCTGCCGCCAATTTCATACGTTCTTGGGCACGAGTTAGTTGCAATTTTAGTTCCTACAGCACTTCATCCCGTTCTAACAGTGACCTTTCCACAGCTGAAACCACACTGAGCCCCTTCTCAATCCGCAGAATAGGGGATGGCTCGCGGCCGTATACAATCTGAAAGGGAGTGTATTGTGTAGCAGTGTGAAAAGAAGCATTGTACCAAAACTCTGCCCATGGCAACCATTGACTCCACGAGCATGGTTTGTGGGATGCGAAACACCTCAAGTAAGTCTCCAAACACCCATTCACAACTTCCGTCTGGCCATCCATCCTGGTAGGCCGTGCTGTGCTTGTGCTTTGAATAATTCTGTCCAAAATTTGCTCATGAATATTATATCCCGATCAGAAAGGATTGACTGTGGAATGCCATGTAAGCGAACAACCTCTTTGATGAAAACAGCAGCCACCACTGGGGCAGTGAATGGGTGTTTCAGGCCAATAAAATGGCCGTACTTGCTCAGCCGATCGACTACCACCAGAGTAGTGTCCCAACCCCCTGGCCTTGGCAATCCTTCAATAAAGTCCAAGGAGACATCAGTCCAAACGGAGTCTGGAATGGGAAGTGGTTGTAACAGGCCACCAGGTGATAAGGCCATGTATTTGTTTTGTTGGCAAACCTCACAACGTGCTACAAAATCCCGTACATCCTTCTTCATCCCATTCCAATACACATCTCTGGCAACTCTTTTGTAGGCCTTAAGCCCGAATGGCCACCGATTTTGGTGTCATGGCCCTCCTGTAATATTAATGTCACAATTGGAGAGCGTTTAGGTAACACGACTCTTCCCTTGTATAGCAAATGGCCATTCAACATTGAATATCCTTCCTTAACAGTTTGCCCCGCCTGTAGTCCAGATACCAGCTTCCAAAGGTCTATATCGTCCACTACTTTTTTCTTAATTTCTTCCAGTTGAACCACCCTAGGGATGGAGACATTCAAGGAACTCAATACTGGATCAATTCTTGAAAGCGCATCTGCTGCCTTATTCTCCAGACCCGGGCGATATTGAATTTCAAAGTCGTAACCCAACAACTTTGTAAGCCATTTCTGATGATCCTCGCTTACCATGAGTTGTTCCAAGAGGAATTTCAGACTTCTCTGATCTGTCCGTACTACAAAATGTAACCCAAGCAAGTAATGCCGCCATTTCTGGATTGCAAATACAATGGCCATAAGTTCCCGCTCATTTACTGACTTACGACGCGCATGCTGTGGTAGTACATGGCTGAAATAAGCAAGGAGGTACTGATTTTACATTAAGACTGCCCCTACCCCATGGCCTGAAGCATCTGTTTCCACCACGAATGTTTGTGTAAAGTCCGGCAGTGCTAAAACTGGAACTTCAGTCATGGCCTTCTTTAATGTATGCAAACCATTGTCGTCGTTGCCCTAGGAAAGGATGGGTTCACCATATTTTTGGCATGCGAACCAGTGGCGTGGTCATATGAAGAGAATTGTGGGCTGTAGTTGGTTGGGCTAGAATAGCTGGTCCTTCCTTTACTAGGCCCATGGAGCATTGGGGTCTCTTTGATTAATTCATTTTTGTCCTCAACTCGTTGGGCCAGGCCCATGATGTGGCCCAACTCGTGAGGCTTCATCATCCTCATCTCAGCCCGAATAAGCGACTTCAACCCATTAATGAAGCCGCTCTCTAACACCTCGTCTGAAATTCCCGGTAATGGGGCGGCCAAAACTTCAAACCTCCTCCTATACTCCCTGACCATCCCTTCCTGCTTCAACGACAGAAACTTCTCCAAAATGGAACCCTCCTATGATGGTCGAAACTGTTCCAACAATCGCCTCTTCAACTCCTCCCAACTTCGAATGATTTGGTGACTATCCTTCCATTGGTACCAAGCTAGAGGTTCGTCTTCAAAACAAATCCACGCCGCCTCAACCTTCTCCCAGTCGGATAATAGATTCATGGCACAAAGTACCTCTCAGCTCGAAACACCCATCCATCCGAGTCTTCCCCATTAAACACCAGCATTTCCAACCTCCTGGATCTTACTTCTGTCTTCCCCTGATCTTCTGACTTAGACCCCATTCCAGTAAATCTGGCTGGTGTCTCTGAGGTAAGGGTGGGTTCTGCTGAACTGGTTGCTACTCCCTTTTCTTTTCGATCCACCTCTATACCTTCCCACCTTTTTCTGATGAATTCGAATTGTTCCATCATGGATGTCAGGTCCCTTTGAATCTCTGCTCTCACGCTCCCCAGTTCTTCTTGTAACTCACCTTTGATTCTATCCATTCGGGATTCCAAAACACTCATTCGTTAAGCAATCGTCATTCTCTTTAGGATCTCGGCTCTGATACCAAATTGATAGGATCCTTAGGTAGTAAAAGATTCAACACTGAATATACTTTTATTGAATTACTGGAAATGAAAGAAGGGGGAAGAAATCCAAGGCTTTCGAGAGGCCTGGCCTCTCCCCCAAGACTTACAACCAAGAAAAACGTGAATGAATGAAATAACACCCTTCCCCTTACATTTATAACCATCGCCCTGACTCAATTTCCTAATCTACCCTTCTTAACCAACTAACTGATCAGGTGCCCCATCGAGTTTGTTACTAACCATCTTTTCCCCTTTCTTCCTCCTCTAGTATGTGAAACTAACCGGCGGCCTATCAGAATCATCATCAATGTTAACTAGATTTTACATTTTAACACTGTATTATACAGCCAGACAGATGAGAGAGAGTAAATGCAATCATCATGACAGATTTGTGGAAAGTGTACTTTGATTTGACCAAAAGTAAACATGATATATTTACCGGATATGAAGGGTCTTGCACGGCCATTGTCACTTTAGATCCAAAAAGCACCTGCAAAGAGAAAGAAGAAACAGCGAAAAAAACAGTATATCAATACTACAGTAGACAGGACACAATGTTTCTGGTGCTATTAAATTTCAAGTAATGAATAGGCACAGTACATGTATATGAGACGAGCAAAAAAATTCATACCTGAAAGCGAGATATGTCACTTTTTGCACCATCTGATACATATATATCATCTTCTTCTATTCCGAGGTTTTCATAGTAGGTTTCGGCGATGGCAGCTCTCAATTGCTGTACAAATCAACAAGTGCTATCATTACCATTTGTTATCAGAGATATGACAAAATTGAACTTTCATTTACAATAAGACATTTCTCAACCAAGGAATAAACATAGAAGAAAAGTCAGAAAGGTGAAGGAAGAGGAAGAAGAAATATGTCAGACAGCAAGCATAAATATCCAAATTCATCATTAAAGCCAAGCAAAAATATAAGAGAAATTAACTACAAATGAAGAGCATCACATACTTTTTCACCTTGTTCATCTCCATAACCAGAGTAACCCTCTACTGTTGACAGCGCATATGATCTCTGACAATTGGAAAAGAACAGATTACTGGTCATAGAAAAGGTAAACGACTAAGTATAAGCAGTCTTGTTGAGAGAATTCTTAATTTAATTCATTAAAACTAGAAGAAACCAAGCATTGATTCCAACAAATTTACCGTTGAAAACATAAATATATCGAGTAACAAAGAAATCGCTCAATTTACCAAGACTTTACAATACAGGCAAAGTTCAGAACCATCACAGACGGCAGTACCTTTGCCATGGCAGATGTAATAACTTCTGGAATGGGCTCAGTAGTGTCACCAATTCCCAGGCTTATAACTTGAGCATCAGGATATTTCAACATGTGGGCAGCCCTCCGTCTTGCTATCTAACCAAAGAGAACACTAGCAATTTTCACTTTTTTTGTTTCAATGCATAAAAAGAGCATAGGACAATTTCAATAGCTCAAAAAGGAAACAATATAGTAGTTGCATTAATATTTTCATTGTTTCTAATTAATTAGCAGAACTACACAATGCAATGCACTTATGAAAATAAAAAATATCCTAGTTTTTAAAAGCAGATAATTTCATTTAGAAGAAAAACATATAAAAAAGACCAGGACAATTATTTTGCATGCAAATATATTCAATAGAACTTCATTCCATATTCTTGAAGGTTTTAAAAGCTACAAGTAATATATTTTCGTAATTCAAGTATATAACATAAAAAACAGTAAAGTGGTCAGTAATGCAATTGAATGATTCATTCTACAAGAAGCATCACATAACTTATGTCATATACGGCATTTAGCATCAATGCTAGCAAATTTTGGAACTCTATTTAACTGATTGCTCAAAAAATGTACAACAGAAAAAGAGAGCGCAAAAACAGACCTCTGGAAAAAGGTAGCCAGCTTGAAGTTTTCCCATGTTTTCATTGCGGGAGACCTTTGTCTTGTAAACTTTCACAAAATGCATCCAAAGTTCAGTATCATCAAATACCAGGTTACATATAAGCAATATACATACACGAGTTAATTGTCCCAATGGTCACTAAACATATGTCTATATCTTTAATTGCTCACTGAAATTTAAGATGTAAAGTTTTCGTCACTAAACTTATCAAAACGTTGGACATTACTTACTACCTTAACATCCATTCCAATTCTTTAACGGAATTACTGACATGGCTAATAGAATATACACGTTGCATCCAATCATGCCGTTAACAAATTGTCACGTCTTCGATTGCTCACCAAACTTTGAAAAATGTCTTCGATTACTCACTAAACTTTGAATAACGTCTTCGATTGCTCATTGGATTTTGACGCGGTAGAATTTTGGCCACTAAACTTACAAAATGACGTCGATCTATTGTTCATTAAAATATACGTAGCTCAATTGCACGGATTGCATAAAAGTAATAAAGTGAACAAAAAAGTCTAGGTTATCAATTCCAAGAAAAACGATTACTCAATTACACTAATTAAATTTAATTTTAACATTTTTTTGTAGAATTTTAAATTCTATTCATCATTTGAAAAATTCAAATTTATTGTATGCTTCGTTGTTAAAATTATATTAATATTTAGATTTTGCAACCAAACACACAATAAATTTAATTAAGCCACTGTTTGTTTCTCATTATTTACTCATTAAAATAAAAAATATGATCGTTATCCATCACATCAAATCACAATATTTGAAAATCTATCTCTTGTGTGGGGCTCGTAACGACTATATTTTTCATTTTCATTCTCATATTAATGTGGCTCAAACGGAGCCTAAATGAATTTCATTCAACTTTGGTCCCTCCAAGAAATGAATTGTGTATCATTACAAAAATCCAAATTTTAATTAAATTTATTGCGTTTTGTTGTAAAATTCATTTAATTAAATTTATTATGTTTCGTTGCAAATTTCAAATATTAATTTAATTTTAACAACGAAACACACAACAAAATTTGAATCTTTTAAATGATAATAATAGCTTAAAATTCTACAAAATATGTTAAAATTGAATTTAACTATTGTGTAATTGAGTAATCATTTCTCGTGAAATCGACAACTTGAACTCGTTTGTCCACTTTATTACTTTTACGCGACCCGTATGATTGAGCCACGTGTTTTTTAATAAAAAATAGGTCGACGTCATTTTTATAAATTTAGTGACAACATTTGACCACCTCAATGTTCAGTGAGCAATTGAAGACGTTTTTCAAAATTTAGTGAGTAATCGAAGACGTAACAATTTGTTAAACGCGTTACTGGACGTCACGTGTATATTCCATTAGCCACACCACTAATTTTGTTAAATAATTAGAACGGATGTTAAGGTAGTGAGTAATGCCAACGATTTAATAAATTTAGTTTCCAAACTCGTCATCATAAACTTCAATAAGTAATCGAAGAGTGGGACATAAGTTCAGTGACTATTAGGACAATTAACTCTTCATATACATTAGTTTAGTTTAACATTACCACACATACAGATGTATGTACATACATATGTTCTCCAAAGACAAAAAAAATAAGCACTCAACCCAAGACAACAGTAAGATGAATTTAACAATAGGGCCGCGAAAAATAAAGCTTGGTCTGAACATCTCCTCTCATAATTCTCGTAATATATAAGTAAAATGGAAACAATTGATACAAATGCACGAAACATTAGGCATTAAACCGAAATTACTGGAATAAAATTTCCCACTTCAATTGATTAACAAACAGAGCACAGCCCGGATGGTTAAAATTATGCTCAAACCAAATAGGAAAAAAAAATGCAACAATTGATATAAATGCATGAACATCAGCATTATAATGAAGATTACTGGAATTATCACTCCATACTTCTACTATTTATAAAACAGAGCACAACCCAGGTGGGAAAAAAAATACCAAATCACATTTAAATACCTAACCGAGGCACAAAAATTATCAAATTAGTACCAGTTTTCTCAGCTGAGGGCGTGGCAACACACTTGACAACCCCATTGATTCTCCCTGGGATTGAAACATTAGAAGACCTGCAAAAGAACACATTAAAATTACAATAACAATCCCTCCACAAAACGAAAAATACAAAATTCATCAAGAAAAGAAGGGTTACTTCACGCTTTTGAGATTGTTGTGGCCCAGAAATGCTGAGGTTGATGAGGAGATTGAAGTTGAAAGACTCTGATGAATTACAGACATTTTTTTTATTTTTTTTTTCAACAAAGAGGGAACAAACGAGACTGTGCGGGTGTGCTATCAGTTACAGTGATTCTTGAGAGCAAAGTGACGCAGCAAAGACAGTAATAGTGGTGGCAGTGACCAATGGCATGCTAATCTAAGCCACCGATACGTTCAAACCCTAGATTTTGTTTACTGACCGTGTTGACCTTTCTAAGCCCGTGTTTGACTCCATTTTAGTCCTTTTATCTCATTGAATTAAATTTTATTTTTTT
>NC_036252.1:7497259-7563976 GCF_002742605.1 Olea europaea var. sylvestris
AAAAATGATGATATCATTCCTACTTTTGGAAAACCTTCTCAATCTCTTTCAACAGAAATGAAGTTCTTTCAGAACTTGTTAATCAATTAAAAAAATTTCATGTTTCAAAAAATATCAATACTATTGATTTCGATGAAATTAAAAATCAATTTGTTGATGAAAATTTTGATCAGATCAACAAACTTAGAAATTCTGATTATCAAAATATTCCAAAATTCTATCCTCGTCCTTCATTTCCAGATCAACTTTTTGAAGAAAAGTTGCCTGCTCAAAGATCATATGATGGTTCCTCCGGTGTAGAATGGAACATTGATGGTCTTACTGAATATCAAATTATCAATCTATTAGGACAAATGACCATTTGTTATAAAACCTTTTTGGCAAAAGGAGCTACAAGGCTTCAAGCTACAAATAATATTGTTCTTGGATTCACAGGACAGTTAGGTCAATGGTGGGAAAATTATCTCTCATCTACTTTAAAAAATATTATTTTTTCTGTTGTTAAACGTGATGAAAACAATAGTATTATTTCAAATGAAAATGGAGAACTGATCAATGATAGTTACTCTGTTCTTGGATTAACTATTATCAAACATTTTATTGGAACTCCAGAAAATTATATACAATTTCAAAATGACATTCTTATGAATTTAAGATGTCTAAAATTTCAAGATTTTCGATGGTACAAAGATATGTTTTTATCTCGCATTATGCAGAGATCTGATTGTCAACAATCTTTCTGGAAAGAAAAATTTATTTCAGGACTTCCAAAACTTTTTGCTGAAAAAGTGAAAAATTCAATTCTCGAAGAAAATGATGATCTTCAAACTCTTACTTATGATGAAATTATTAATTTTATCAATAAAGAAGCTCTCAATTTATGTAATAATTTAAAACTCAAAGCTAAATTGAAAACAGAAAAGTCTCAAACTCAAAATGAGTTAGGATCTTTCTGTGAACAATATGTATTTGAGAAAGTTTTACCTCCTTCAAAATCAAGAAAAATCTCTCATAAAAAAGGATTCTCAAAAAGAAAATATTCTCCTGAAGAAAATTTTCATAAAAAAAAATTCTCAAAAAGAAAACAATTTTCTAAAAGAAAATTTACAAAAGATTTTCAAAAGAAAAATCCAAAAGTTACATGTTGGAAATGTAACAAAACCGGTCATTATTCCAATAGATGCACTTTCAAAGAGAAAATTAGTACTCTTCAAGTCGATGAAGATACTAAAACTCAACTTCTTAATCTCATTCAATCTAGTTCTGATAATGAATTTAACTCTGAATTAGAACAAATTTTTCTCAATCAAGAAGATTCTGATTATGAATCTACTCAAAATTCCGACTCTTACACTTCTCCAAATGATAAAGAAATTTGTGGTTGTAAAACTATAAATGTCTTAACAGGAGAAGAAGAAGTCATTCAAAATATCATTGATAGGATTGATAATCCTAAACTCAAAGATAAATTTTCATATTTACTTTCTTCCTCTACATCAAAAGAAAATTTTGATGACATCAATCTTACAAATATCCTTCGTCGTGCTCAAAAAGAACTTTCAAAAGGTTCTAAACCTTCAATTCCTGATCTTCAAGTTGAAGTCAAGGAAATGAAATCCCAAATTTCAAAACTTGAAAAACATGTTCAAGATATTCGTATGGAAGTAATTTGTCTTAAAGCAAAAGACTTAACCAACGAATATTATTCTCAAAACAAAGGAAAATCCAAAATTTCCTCAAAAACTCCTTCTCATCATTCTAATTCATCTTCATCTGATTTTTCATCTACTTCAAAATTTCCTCAAACTGAAGAAGAAAAGATTAATGTTATTAATCGAATTCAACTTCAGAAATGGTACTGCAATATGACTATTGTAGTCAACAAAGAATTCAAATTTACTACTAGGGTTTTGATTGATTCTGGTGCTGATCAAAATTATATCAAAGAAGGACTTATCCCTACAAAATATTTTGAGAAAACTACTGAACGCCTTTATGGTGCTAGTGGTAAAAAACTTAATATTAATTATAAAATTTCAAAAGCTCATGTTTGTAATTCAAATATTTGTTTCAAAAATGTTTTCTATCTTGTTAAAGACCTTGATCAAGATATTATTCTTGATACTCCTTTTATTGTTCAAATTTAACCCTTTAAAGCTGATTATAAAGGATTAACTACAAAAATTTTTGGAAAGAAAATTCATTTTGAATTTTCAAACCCTCCTTCTTATAAAGATGTTAATTCTTTAAAGGAAGTTGCAATTTCAAAAATTATTCATAATATTAATTTAAAAAGAAATCATATTCAATTTCTTAAAGAAGAAATTTCATTTCAAAAAACTGAGAAAAGACTTTCTGAAGATTTTTCTATCAAAAATCAAATTTCAGATATACAAAAGAAAATTGAATAAGAAATTTGTTCAACAATTCCTAATGCTTTTTGGGATAGAAAGAAACATATTGTTTCTCTTCCTTACAATTCTGATTTTCATGAATCAAATATCCTTACAAAATCTCGTCCTATTCAAATGAAAAAAGATTTACTCGATTTTTGTATTAAAGAAATCAATGATTTACTTGAGAAGAATTTAATTCGTCCAAGTAAATCCCCATGGAGTTGTTTTGTATTCTATGTTAACAATTCTGCTGAGATTGAGCGAGGTGTTCCATGCCTTGTTATCAATTACAAACCACTAGATTCTGCTCTTCAATGGATTCGATATCCAATTCCTCAGAAGAAAGACCTTCTGAATCGACTTTCAAAAGCTATCATCTTTTCAAAGTTTGACATGAAGTCAGGATTCTGGCAAGTTCAAATTAAAGAAGAAGATAGATACAAAACTGCATTTAATGTTCCTTTTGGACAATACGAATGGAACGTTATGCCCTTTGGTCTTAAAAATGCCCCTTCTGAATTTCAAAAAATCATGAATGACATTTTTAATTCATTTTCAGACTTCATTATTGTTTATATTGATGATGTTCTCATTTTTTCAAAATCCATTGAACAACATATTAAGCATATCCATACATTCATACATGTAATCAAGAAAAATGGTTTAGCAGTTTCTGCTAAAAAGATTGTTTTGTTTCAAACAAAAATTAGTTTTCTTGGTCATATTATTCAAAATTCTTCAATTATTCCAATTCAAAGAAATCTTGATTTCACTGACAAATTTTCAGATGAAATTAAAGAAAAAGCAAGTTTGCAATGCTTTTTAGGTTGTGTCAATTATGTGGCTGATTTTGTTAAAGATATTCGTCAAATCTGTGCCCCATTATTCAAAAGATTACAAAATAACCCTGATCCATGGAGTCATGAGTGTACGTATGCGGTTCAAAAGGTGAAAAAGTTAGTCAAAAATATTCCTTGTCTGTCTATTCTTGACCCCACAGCTTCAATTATTGTCGAGACAGATGCTTCAAATATAGGATTCGGTGGTGTGTTAAAACAATTACCCCTAGAATCGTCAAAAGAACAGTTGGTCAGATTTCATAGTGGAGTCTGGTCTGGACCTCAAATCAACTATTCAACCATCAAAAAAGAGATTCTTTCAATAGTTCTTTGTATTTCCAAATTTCAAGATGATTTAATTAATAAAAAATTTATTTTGAAAACCGATTGTAAAGTTTCAAAAGATGTTTTACAAAAAGATGTAAAAAATCTTGTTTCCAAACAAATCTTTGCAAGGTGGCAGGCAATTTTGTCCTGTTTCGATTTCAAAATTCTATATATTCAAGGAAAATCAAACTTCTTGGCAGATTTCCTCACAAGAGGGTTTATTCAAAAAAGTGAGAAAAATGAGTTTGGCTAAGAAAGTTGAAGAAGAAGAGGATTCTCAAAATCCTTTTCAAACAAAAAGTTCAAGAAAAAAGAAAAACTCAATTCCTTTCTTTGAAGATCCCCCAAAGGATCAAAAGGAAGCTTCATCTTCCTCAAATACCCTCTCAACTTTTGTCAAAAAACCCAATCAAAAGGCTGAATCTTCAACCCCTTCAAACTTCAAAAAAGCCGTTCAAAGTTCTGGCAAACTTCCTCAAATCAATCCTCCAAATTCTTTCAAATATTTTACTAAGAGTATTTCCGATGTTGTTCTTACAATGGAAACCTCTTGGATCAATAGATATGGTGGTCTTGATGATTGCCTTGAATCTATCCTTTCTCAAAATTTTTGGTTCATGCCCTCAAATATCCAAAAAACTAGAGAATATTATGAAACCATTCTTCTTTTGACTGGTTCTGCAATTATTTCTCATACCCCTGAACCAAGAGATAAATCAAAAATAATGTTTTCAAAAATCTCAATTACAAGAGTTCTGTCTTATGAAGACTGGGGACAGAAACCTTGGGAAGAAAAGAGACTTCGTCTCTCAAAGACAGATTTTACCTGTCCAGAAAACTTAAATTATTTTGATTACCAGAATGCTTGGTATAAGGTTTTTCTCTTTAGACCTGTTACCCATTCTTAGTTTATTATTTTTAATCAAAATTGTAACCCTCATTTTTCAAGTTGGTTTCAAACGTGGTTTTTGTATCATAAACTTGAAGAACAAATTTTATCCAGTCTAGTTCTTCAAGGATATGAATACTTCAAAAAAGAAGCAAAACCTTTTCTGAAACTTCAAGAAAATCTTTTGTTTCAGTTCGCGCTCAACATGAAAGTTTCCTGGATTTTTTGTTGGGATTTCTTTCAGTATCAAAATTTCAAGGATGATTACTCCTGCCAACAAATTACAAGGAGATTCAAGATTAAATGGTGGGCAAAGTTTAAAGAAACAAACTGTTGTCCAAAGGCAGTTCAAGCATGAATTCAAGAACAAAGAAATTTAGGTGTACCTAAATTTTCAAAGAAAGAACAAAAAGATCAAGCTGATTTTTTGACTGAAAAACAAAGAATCATTGCAATGCTATCAAAATGTAAAGATCCTAAAGAATTGTTAGAAATTTACGATCAAATTTCCAAACAAGGATCTTAAAAAACAAATGAATCTGATCAAGATGAAGAATCTCAATATTCTCAAGAGACTGACAATGGTGATGACTTAGTTGATCTAGGTGATGACTATGCAGAGTATCTTGTTCAAGAGAAGGTTGCTAAAGCTTCAAAGAAAACTTCAAAATGACTATATGGACCCAGTTTTCTCGATGAATTAAGAAAATTCAGGGTCTACAAATCAAGAGAGATTTTGCTTAATCTCTGTCCAATTCAAAATCAATGGTGTAACATTTGTCAAGATTCCCATCAACTTTGTGTCAGACATCAATATCCCTTTTATAAAGAAAAAGATTATCTTTATTAAAGGAAGTCAAAAATTGGAAACTTTTTGACTAAAGTTGATGCTGCTTTTCAAGATGCTTCATTATGATGTCGTCCACTTCTCTTTCAAGATTCTTTCTCTCAAATGAAAAAAATTTCAAGTCCGGACTTCATTATAAGAAGAGTTCAAGACTCTATTTCAAGGCAGAGTTAATTCAGCAAAAAGAAGTTTTATTCTTCTTTGTAATTTGTTCTCTCAAAATCTTTTCAATCATTATTGTAATATTTTCTTCAATTTTTAATAAAATACTCTATTTTCATAATATATATATATATATATATATTTTTTTTTTCATAAAATATATATATATTTTTTCATAAAATATATATATATATTTATAAATTCAAAGACTTTGTAATTAAAGTAAGTTCTTTTCTTATCTTCTCTTGTTTATAATTTTCGGGCAAAGCCTAAAAGGGAAAACATCAAGTAAGCAATTAATTTATTCACAAATAGTATTTTATTTCTATTTCAAAAATATAATTTTAACGCTCTTAACCTCTTTATTCTGGATTCCATGGTCAAAAGATAAAGTAATCCTCTTAGTTAAATTGGCTAATTTGTATCCCAATAGTGGGATTTTGTTTAAACCTTTTTAAATATGATGAAATTTTTTTTGGCTACAGTCTTAAGCCTTCTTTAAAAAGTCAAGAAAAAAGCTAAGAGAGAGTTTAAAAAAAAAAAGTATGAAGAAATTAATTTGTTGAACGGTAAAGTACTAAAATGTCATTGCAAACATATCGTTTTAAAGTTTTAATATTTTATGCCTTTAAATTACATTGTCTTACTTACTTGTTCATTGAAAAGTTTTAACGAATATATTAAAACTTGTCTAGAAAATAGAGAGATAGGAAGATTAGTTGGTGTAGAAAGCCATATTTTATCCGCTCTAGATAGAAATAGAGGTGACCCCTCTTTACAGATCAAGAAGCAGATCACTAAGCTCTCTATTTCCCAGTGTCGGAATTTATTGATAGAAGATCCTAAATATTTTAAAGAAAGACAACAACGAACAAAGATTATAAAAATAATAATAAAAGAAATTCCAGTAGAACTAGTTAGACATTTTTTTAGCAATAGACCTTTAGTAGCAAAAACAATAAAAATATACCTATATACTCTTGGTCGTAGTAATTTAAAGTGCAGACTTTTCAAATTGAATTAATTAAGTGTAGAAAATCTTACCAAATGAGTAGACTTTCTTCAGAAAAAATTTATTGGTAGGAAGAAATTTGTATTTCAAAACGTGTAAAAATTTTAAGAGAAAGACCTTATTAACAAGTCCTCTTTATATTTATTAGAAAGAGAAATTTTTGAAAAACAAGTCATTTTCATATTAATTAAAGAAAATTTTTTCAAACTTTTGGTAGGAAGATTTACGTAAATTTTGTAGACTTTGTCATTTTCATTAAAGACGTTTTCAATTTTGTTAAGAATTTTTTAGAGTTTTTTCCCCCGAATTGGTATCCCAAGAATTGAAGAATTTATCTGTACTTCTGTAGGTATTCTGATACTTTTTACTGTCTTTACTCTAAATATTTGACAAATTATTTCTTCCTGATTTTCTGTTTCCAAATAATTATTTTCTGTATAATTATCTATAGGCTGTTTTTTTTTTTGTTTCTAGATTTCTGATCTTGTATTGTATTTTTCCTAATGTTTTGTGTATTTTATCTATTATATTATTTTATTTTCCATTCTTTATATACTTTCACTGTAGTCTTTATTATTATTATTATTATTATTATTATTATTATTATTATTATTATTATTATTATTTATTTCTTCTTTAATACCTAAACAATTATTGCATTGAATTTCTAGACAATTCTTACACTGATTTCTATTTTTGTGTCATGTGTATATTCTGCATATTTTACATTTATCCATCATTGATCATTGTTCTCTAATCCATTCATGGATACATTCTTGTTCTACATTCATCATCTATATATCTAAAACTGAAAAATCTAGTTCTTCTAAAATATCATAACTGTCTTCAGAATTACTTGTTATTTTTGAATTATCTAACTCTTCATCTATGTAAATATTATATATTGAGTTACAAGATTCTTTATCGGATAATTCTATTATGTTACACTGTATTTCTTCAATTATCATAAATTTAACTGCATTTTCTTTATTTTTATATTTATTTGGGCATTTATTAGCAAAATGTCTAGGGTCTCTACAAATATAATATTTACAGTCTTCTTTAGTTTTTGGTTTTCTAACATATCTATTATAGTTGGATCTTTTATTTTTATAGTATATCATAGTTGGTCTAATATTATATTTCTTTTTATTTTGACATTACTTTTTAAATTTTTTTTTTATCTTTTTTATAAAAAAATTTCTTTCTTCTCCTATAATCATATGTCTGTGGTGTATATAAATATGAGCAAAAAGAATAATTTAATTTCTTTATTTGCTTTCTTGCTACTTCTTCTACACAATTTGTTTAAATTTATCAGTTATAAATTTTATAGTGGCACTTATAGTTATTTCCCTTGTTGGGTTTGACTCTACACCTTTTCTAATTTTATCATTCCACGGTGGTGTTATCTTTCTATATAATCTTTTAAGTATAGGGTAATCTAATGTTAATCCTGCTACGCTTGCTAATCTTTCAAAATTTAACAAAAATGGTTGTATGTATTTCATATTATTAATACTTAATTTTTCTAAGTTTTCTAAATCTTTACTTTGTTCATAAGTGTTATCTCTATTGGAATTAGAACCTATAATTAATTCTATAATAAAGCTTGTAAAATTTCTAGGATTATCTCCTCTAGTCACCGTTAATCTAATTTCATCTGGTTTTAGGCTTTTTGCTATAAAGTATACATCTAAAGCAGTCTTTCCTAAATAAGTTTCTAAATAAGTCCACATTTCTTCTACAGTCATTTGTATAGGTACATTGTTATACGCTTTAATTACAAAATTTTTCCATTTTGTTATAGTACTAGGTCTGTCTTGTGGTTTATAATTATTTAACTCTAAGATTAATCATCTATCGCTTACTAACGGACCTCCTATATTGTATTCTGTATTCATGGGTTCTTTTCTGTTTTCAAATTCTTAATTTGTCTCCATTTTAGCTCTCTTGCTATTTTCTTCCATCTTGGTTTCCATATCTATTTGATATTTTTCTATTAACATTCTAGTTTCTATTTCTCTAGTTTTTTTAAGATTTATGTAATATTCCATATCTATTTATCCAAATTCTTTTTCATCATCCCCACTTTCATCTTCTTCACTTTCTTCATCTAAAACATTAATTTCGTCTTCAATTTCATAGTCTTCTATTTCAAAATATTGACATTCCCCTTCACTTTCTTCTTCATTATGTTGTGTCTGTTCTGCTTGATAATTATAATATCTAAATTTAATACTTAAAGTTTCATTACTATTTTTGTACAAAATATTATTTTCTGGTACTAATATTGGTTTTTGTAGAAAATTTCCTAAGTTCCAGTCTAAAGAGAATTTCCTAAGTTCCAGTCTAAAGAGAATTTCTTTGTTGGAATAGCTTTTATAACGTTTTGTCCCAATAGTGTAATTATTTGATTATTTTCTAATTTATAATTAGTAGTACTATTTTCACTAAGTCTTCCTATGAATCCTGTGCAAATTAATAAATTATCCTCATCTCTTTTCATTTGATATTCTTTGCTTTTTATTCCTATTTTATTATCTTTATAGAAATTCTTTGTTCTAACTAAATAATCTGGTGTAAAATATACTATTCCGCCTTTATTATTCACATCTAATTCTATGCTTCCTAATAATCCTTATTCTATATCAGTGAATCTGCTATCATATAAACATACTAATACTTTAGCTCCTAAATTTTTTTCTATGAAGCCCTTTTACTCTTATCATTAATCCTAAATGAGTATGTTGAAGATTTTTATTGACGATTTCTTTATAAAATTATTTTTCTATTAAATCTAGAGATACAAATTGATCTTCATGTGTACAGGAAACATATATTTCTCCATAATGCTGATATATTAAAGATTTGCTAAATAAAATTCCTTTTTTTTTTTATATATGTTTAAAGCTTTTACTAATTTTATTTATTCTCTAAATATTTCTATTTGTTCTTCTATATTTATTAAAGATTCTAGTCTTATTTCGGATTCTGTTTTTCCACTTAATGTTCTTAATAAAAGATTACCTACTAATTTACTACTATTGGCTACAATTCGTTTTCCTTTATCCATTATGTATAGATCCACTTAGTTTTTTAAAATATATTAGGTTCTTTAGGTTTACCTAAATCTAGTTTTTCTAGTTTATTTATTATATTATCTAAATCTTATCTATTATCTGTCGATTTTTCTTTTTCTAATGCTTTCTAATTTTTCTAAGTTAGGACTTGATTCTGTTTCTCCTATATTATTAGATTTTCTTTTTAATATTTCAGTATTTTGATTTTTAATATATTTTAGATTAGTTTCTAAAATCTTTATATTTTTATTTATATTTTCTAATAAAATTTCTACTCTTTTATTTGAATTGTTTATTTCTAAATTTTCTCCTAAATTTACAAGTAAGTCTACAATACTATTTAACTGTTTATCTTCACTATGTAAAGTATGTCTAAACTTATTATCAAAATTATAGATTAGAGAAGTTGCTTCTAAGTTATCTTTTCTTTTTTAGTTTCCTAAAATTTCTAGATTTAAATACTCGATTCTTTTCATAAACTATATAATTTTTAACTGTTATAGACTATGATACCAATTCTTGGGATAATTATTGGGATACCAATTCAGGGGATTCTAATATAAGAAAAACTCTAAAAAAGTCTTAACAAACTTGAAAGCGTCATTAATGAAAATGACAAAGTCTACAAAATTTACATAAATCTTCCTACCAAAAGTTTGAAAAAATGTTCTTTAACTAATATGAAAATGACTTGCTTTTCAAAAATTTCTCTTTCTAATAAATATGAAGAGGACTTATTAATAAGATCTTTCTCTTAAAAATTTTACACGTTTTGAAATACAAATTTCTTCCTACCAATAAATATTTTCTAGAGAAGGTCTACTAATTTGGTAAGATTTTTACACTTAATTAATTCGATTTAAAAAGTTTGCACTTTAAATTACTACGACCAAGAGTATATAAGTATATTTCTATTGTCTTTGCTACTAAAGGTTTATTGCTAAAAAAAATGTCTAACTAGTTCTACTGAAATTTCTTTTATTATTTTCTCTTATAATCTTTGCTCGTTGTTGTCTTTTTTACAATCTTTAGGATCTTCTATCACGAAACTCCGACACTGAGAGATAGAGAGCTTAGTGATTTGCTTATTGATCTGTAAAGAAGGGTCACCTCTATTTTTATCTAGAGCGGATAAAATATGGCTTCCTACAACGACTAATCTTCCTATGTCTAAATTTTCTAGACAAGTATTAATATATTCGTTAAATTTTTTCAACGAACAAGTAAGTAAGACAGTATAATTTAAAAACATAAAATATTAAAATTTTAAAACGATATGTTTGTAATGGTCTTTGAGTACGTTATCGTTCAGCAAATTAATTTCTTCGTACTTTTTTTTAACTCTTTCTTAACTTTTTTCTTGACCTTTTAAAAAAGGCTTAAGATTGTAGTCAAAAAGATTTTCATCATGTTTAAAAAGGCTTAAACAAACTCCCACTATTGGGACACAAATTAGCCAACTTAACTCAGAGGATTACTTTATCTTTTGACCATGAAATCCAGAATAAAGAGGTTAAGAACATTAAAATTATATTTTTGAAACAAAAATATAATACTATTTGTGAATTGATTAATCAATTGCTTACTTGGTGTTTCCCCTTTTAGGCCTTGCTCGAAAATTAGCTAAAGTAAACACAAATTATAAACAATAGAAGATATGAAAAGAACTTACTTTAATTACGAAGTCTTTGAATTTATAAAGATGGTGGATAAAGTTTTGAGTACAAGTGTGATAGTGCGCTTTTTTTTCGATGTGATTTCTTTCGTGAGAGGTGTGGGTTTTTATAGACGCTGGTACATCACGTCTATTCTGTTGGTGCTGTAAGTGTGCTATCAATAATTGAAAAATACTGTGCAAACTTTACAGGTGTGCGATCAGAAATCAAAGAAAAATAAATAATGTGCAATTCTCCATGTGAGTAATTAAAGAATGAATTATTTGAAAAGATACTTTTGACAATTTTTGTTTTCACGCCTAACTTTTCTTGAATTATGAGAGTCAACTTTGTAGAGAATATTTGAAATATGTTTAAAGCTTTATCTTTACGCCTCTTCTTTTTTACTTCCTTGTCTTGCTAATTATTTCTCCATCTTTCTATCTCATCTTTATCTGTCCATCATTTCTGCTATGGTTTCTTCTAGTTCTGGATCCATCTCATTATCGTTGTCATCAGATATACATGCTTCCTCTTCAGTTTCTGACGGGGTTTCTGTAAATTATCCATTAGTCTCTTGAAACGTCATCAGATATAAATTCTTTTGTTCAATATTTGATTCTAGAATTTTTTCTACTTTAGTTCTCAAGGCAAGGTGCTCTTGGCAGAAAATAATTCCGTTATTTCATTGTGCTACTAATCTGAAATCATTATTTTGAACTTCCATCATGGCTGCGATTTTTGATATTTTTCTTTCATAATTAATCTATCTAATTTTTATTTTAATATTCATCCTTGAAGAGGGTCTAAATCTTTTGGCTCCTTCATAAATTAAAATACGATGATAAACTAGTATTACAATGCCATTATTTACATGAGGGGGTATGGAAATGAATTGAACCATTAAGGGATGGTCTTTTAACTGATCAAGAATCTGTTTAAGTTTTGGTGGAAAATAGGAAAGATCTGTTTAATATGTATATAGTATCTATCATACCAAACTATAAAGCTGGGTAAAGAGGTCTTCTTCTTCAAAGATTGTATAATCAAAGGAAATTGTTGGATAATTGTGTTTAAGGAAGGCTGAATTTTGGGCTGCATCGTATTTGGGACCATGTCTAAGGAAGTATATATTTTCATTATGATAGTAACTTAAAATTTGAGCAAAATCTATAATTTCCTGTATAGCGAAATTTTTTATAGAACTTTGAACAATACTGGGGTAATCACCAATTTTCTGTTCTAATTCGTATAAAGTCTTTTCCTATCCTGTAGCTGTAGAATCTGTTAGTTCAATAAGCCTTTATATTTTATCAAAATAACTTCTACTTGTAGAGACGATGTCTTTAGAAATGGGTTTTCAAGTGTATTTTTAGAAGAACTAAGTCTGTCTAAATTATTATGCAATTTAAGAATCTCATTTTGATATTTACTAATAGCCTGTTGGGATGAAGAAATTTGATCTTCGAGGAGTTGTAGTCTTTCTTCTAAAGAATGCTTTCTAAGATTTAAATTTCTAACAAATTTGGTCATAGTTTCACAACTATCACAAAGTTGTATTGATGAAGATGATGATGAAGTTTGAGAGGGGGTTTGCATGGTCTATCTAATTCTTTCGGATATATGAAAATTGAATCATATCATTGCGCTACAAAAATTTAAAGTTTCTTCAAGCGCATAAAATCTTTTGAAAAGGGGATCGAGAAATCTTTCTACTTGATGTAGTGCTTCTGGCCAACAATTATATATTCTAGGCTTTCTACCTTTAATTACTGCAAAGAAACTAAAATCTTTGCTTTCTACTTGGTCATGAATATGTCTAAAATGGTTAAATAGGGCATTAATGCTGTCTAATTTTTGTTTAGAGTTACGTGTCATCCAGAGATTATCCAGTAGACAACGCTCCCTTTCTGGTAGTCTTTCTAATTTATTTCCTCTAAATCGAAGATTAGATCTTTGAGGAGCCACTCTCAAAGTGACATTCTCAAAGTTCATCATCATTTGATCCATCTGCACCATAAAGATAATGAGTTAGAAAACTAATAACCCGCCTACTTGAATTATCGATTAAAATATTATTTTTCCGTCAATATGTTCTATATTAATTTTATAGCTGCTTAATATCTCATATAATTTTAACAATCTTTTATGTCTTATCTTATCAAAATTTGTCTTTTTAATAAATTTTACTATAGCTTCATAATCTGTCATAATTGTAAATTCAGTGTTTAAAAATAATTTAAAACTTTCTATACTATGTATGATGATCATTATTTTATAATCTAAACTAGTTAAATATTTTCCTTTTTATCTTGTATTTTTCGTTGGTATTTCTACAAATTTTTTTCTTCTTTTTTTTATCACTATATTTATTTGGTTTGAAATATAAAATTCCTCCCCCATCCTAATTCACATCCATCCGTTTCTATTGTTTTATATTCACTATCTAATGATAATTTTAATGGTGGTAAATTTTTAACTTCTGCTTTTATCTTTTTAACCAATTCTATATCTGATTGATTAAAATATTTTTGCCCTTTATTAGATAATTTACTATACAATGGTCTTACTTTCCTTCCTAAATCTTTAATAAAATATCTAGCATAATTTAATATTCCTAAAAAGGCTTGTAATTTCTTGATTTCTTCAATTTTGTCTGAAAATTGTAAAATTGTCTGTACTATATGTGGCTGTAACTGAATCTTTCTCTCTCCTAAAATTATTCCTAAAAATTCAAATTTTTGTTTATTTATTTCCATCTTCTTTTTACTTATAATTAAATCATTTTCTATAAATTTATTTAAGGTTATCTCTAGATGTTTCATATATTCTTTATAGTTTTTACTATGTATTAGACTATCATCTATATATATACAAACAAATGGAAGAGAATTAAATATACTATTCATCTTTCTTTAAAAATAGAGTGTACATTTTTTAATCCAAAAGGCATGATTAACCATTCAAAGTGTCCTAATGGAGTAATAAAAGTTGTCCAAGGAATAGATTCTTTTGCCATTTTTATTTGTCACAATCCAGATTTACAATCAAATTTAGAAAATATCTTGCTATTTTGTATTTTATTTATTAGCATATCCTTATCTGGTATCTTATATTCATCTTTTACAGTACTGTCGTTTAATCTTTTATAGTTTATAACCATTCTTACTTTTCCTATTTTTATTTCACTATGATTTCTAACCATAAAGGCTGCTGATCAGTGTTAACTGCTAGACGATCTTATTACTTTTAAATCTAATAATTCTTTAATCTGTATGTTAAAATCTTCTATATATTGATTCGTATGTTTTATTTCTGCTGTTCTAATTTTTATGTTTTCATTTATTATTTCTAATTTAGTTTCTATTTTATTTTTATCCCAATGTTTTATAGGGTCTTCTCCTATACATATATAATTCAAGTTTGGAGATTAGGGATAGCAACGGTTCGGTTTCTATTCGGTTCGACCAAAACCATTATCGAACTGTCAATTTTTTTGTCATACCATAATCGCATCATAACCACGTAAATCGGTTCGGTTCGGCTCGATTAATAACTATGAAAATAAATTTTTTTTATAGGTCCATCTGTCAAATTGATATAAAACAATTTATGAAAAGAGAATCAATGAAAACAAAAACACAATATTCCAAATGAAAATGCAAACATTTTTCCAAATTTCAATTGTAAAATACAAATTTAACAAACAATATTATGAATATAATAATACTAAAGTTTTCCTTCATTCTTGATTCTTGTGCATTGTAGTTACTTGATTCGTGCTCAATAATTCAAAAGTTTCAACCTTAACTCATGTTCAATTTTCATTCTTCCTCACAACTTTACTAGCATAAGGCAGCATTCAAAATTGATTCCTATATAGTAAATAAGAAATATAAGTAGAGAATACGATGATACTACCTAATCCAGAATTATTTTAACTAAGATTTAAATAAAAAATGTACTTCTTCATCAACTTTCTTCTCACTAAACCTTGTCATCCCTAATAAAAAAATAAATTTTTTTAAGTGGGTAATCAGTTCGGTTTCGGTTCGACGGCATAAATACAATATCCGCACCGCCATGAACCGGTTCATTAAAATCAAATATCATATCTGCCCCATTGCACCATCGGTTCGATTTTTTTGCCCCATTCGGTTCGGTTAACCGCGATTTTCGATTTTAACAGTTCAAATTGCCATCCTTGTTGGAGAAAGACTTTTTCTTTTAAAGTAGTCTTTGTAATAAATTCTTCGCAAAAAAATTCTTATTGCAATTAGTGTTTGTCAAAGAAAGAAAATGAAAACACTCTGAAAATAACAACTAAAATGAAAGGGAGCAAGACTTCAAAGAAAATTTTGAAAATGACAATTAAGAAAATTTTCTACGTAAATACCAATTAGAGCAACTAGAAACTAATAAAATATTGGAAAAATTACAGTCGAGGTACCAAACCTTTCGTTTATTAACAAACTTTGTCCAAACCTTTAGTTTGTGTCACCCACAGTCTCAAACCTTTCAAAAATATGCACCGGGCGTTCAAATGGATGGAAACCATCCGTTTGACCGTTGGTTGACTAGAAAAGTCAAAATTTGATCAATTTGGACCAAATTAAAAAGGGCAAAGTGGTACTTTGCATTTTTTCTTAATATTAATAATTAAAATAATTAATAATAACAATAGAAATGTAAAAACAAAATAAATAAAAATCAAGGAAAAGAAAGGGAATACTGTTCATCTTCATCTTCACCCCACGCCACCCCACCCCATCCCACCCCACGCTGGCATTTGAATATTCACCTGAGGAGCTTCCATTGGGTAATGCTCCGAAAATTTCCAACTTTTCAATCAATCAAATAAACTGAACACCAAATCAAAGAAAATTAAAAAGAAAAGAACAAAACCCTTTGCAAAGAAAAGAACAAAAACCTCTGCAGATTATCCGTTACTTTGTGCTTGAAACCCGTCGGCGGATTCACCTACCATTCTTTAAGCTCTTTCTGTAGCCGACACGGGTGGCATGGTCATACACAAGTGAAATACCCGTTGTATTAACCTTGGATCCAATCGTGATCTGCCATTTATCACCATCTGGGCTAAGCCAAGCAGTAGTCGGGTCTCTAAAGTCCTTTTCTCCAATATCGGGTGGGAGAACCAGAACCGGATTACACGAATACTTGACCCAATCAAGCAGGAGAGGATCAGATAGGTTGGCGGGATAAGCTAAACACTGCACCTGCACAACATCATATGTATCTCCAGTGTAAAGCATCACAATCTGATCGTCAGGAAGAATTGTGGCGGACCTGGTCAAAACTCCATTGATATCATACCAGTGATCAGGGACCATTGCAAATGGTAAGTGAAGCCAGTGAATAAGATTCTGGTACTTTCAAAAATAAGATTCTGGGCTGGGCTGGGGCGGGGCGGGGCGAAGATGAAGATGAACAGTGTTCCCTTTCTTTTCTTTGATTTTTATTTATTTTGTTTTTACTTTTCTATTGTTATTATTAATTATTTTAATTATTAATATTAAGAAAAAAAATGCAAAGTACCACTTTGCTCTTTTTAATTTGGTCCAAATTGGTCAAATTTTGACTTTTCTAGTCAATTAACGGTTTGAACCCCCGGTGCATATTTTTGAAAGGTTTGGGATTGTGGGTGGCGCAAACTAAAGGTTTGGGTAAAGTCTGCTAATAAACGAAATGTTTGATACCTCGGCTGCAATTTTTCCTAAAATATTTGGGTGGCTATTAATTCAAAATCTTGTCTTTGTTTTGAATACCAAATGTTTCCTAGACTTTTTCTTTCCTAGCAATAAATATTTGTAGAAATTTTTTTTGTAGGAAAATGACAATTAAAAGAAAGTCTTGTGAGTAAAGGACTTGTAGCAAAAAGTCTTTCAAAAATTTTGTCTTTAGAAAATTCACACATGTTTTGAAAACCTAGCAATAAATAAAAATTCTACTTGCAATTAATCTTTGAAGACAAAAAGTTTGAAAAATTCTACACCAATTTATTTTATCTTTGCTACTAAAGTTCAATAGCTAAAAATGTCTAACTAGTTCTACTGAAATTTCTTTTATTATTTTCTCTTATAATCTTTGCTCGTTGTTGTCTTTCTTTACATTCTTTAGGATCTTTTATCAAGAAACTCCGACATTGAGGGATAGAGAGCTCAGTGATTTGCTTTTTGATCTATAAAGAGGGATCAACTCTATTTCTATCTAGAGCAGATAAAATATGACTTTCTACAACGATTAATCTTCATATTTCTCTATTTTCTAAACAAGTAATAATATATTCGTCAAAATTTTCTAATGAACAAGTAAGTAAAGCAATGTAATGTAAAGGAATAAAATATTAGAACTTTAAAACGATATGCTTGTAATGGTCTTTGAGTACTTTACCGTTCAGCAAACTAATTTCTTCAAAGACATCCTTGCAAATTCAAAGACTTCGTAATTAAAGTAGGTTCTTTTCATATTTTCTCTAGTTTATAATTTTCGTTTACTTTAGTTATTTTTCAGACGAGGCCTAAAAGGGGAAACACCAAGTAAACAATTAATTTATTCACAAATAATATTTTATTTCCATTTCAAAAACATATTTTTAACGTTCTTAACTTCTTTATTCTGGATTTCATGGCTAAAAGATAAAGTAATCCTCTTAGTTAAGTTGGCTAATTTGTGTCCCAATTGTGGGAATTTGTTAAAGTCTTTTTAAGCATGATACTTTAAAAGGTCAAGAAAAAAACTAAGAAAGAGTTTAAAAAAAAAGTCTGAACAAATTAATTTTATGCCTTTAAATTACACTGCCTTATTTACTTATTCATTGGAAAGTTTTAACGAATATATTAATACTTGTTTAGAAAATAGAGAAATAGGAAGATTAGTCGTTGTAGGAAGTCATATTTTATCCACTCTAGATAAAAATAGAGGTGACCCATCTTTACAGATCAAGAAGCAAATCACCGAGCTCACTATCTTTCAGTGTCAGAGTTTCTTGATAAAAGATCCTAAAAATTGTAAAGAAAGACAACGATAAGCAAAGATTATAAGAGAAAATAATAAAAGAAATTTCAGTAGAACTAGTTAGACATTTTTAGCTATTGAACTTTAGTAGTAAAGATAAAATAAATTGGTGGTGAATTTTTCGAACCTTTTGTCTTCAAAAATTAATTGCTAGTAGACTTTTTATTTATTGCTAGGTTTTCAAAACGTGTGTAAATTTTCAAAAAACAAAATTTTTGAAAGACTTTTCGCTACAAGTTTTTTTCTTACAAGACTTTCTTTTAGTTGCCATCTTCCTACAAGAAAACTTTTCTACAATTATTTATTGCTAGGAAAGAAAAAGTCTATGAATCATTTGGTATTCAAAACAAAGATAAGATTTTGAATTAATAGCCACCTGAATATTTTATTAGTTTCTAGTTACTCTAATTGATATTTACGTAGAAAATTTTCTTGCTTGTCATTTTCAAAATTTTCTTTTAAGTCTTGCTCCCGAATTAGTACCATTTTAGTTGTCATTTTCAGAGTGTTTTCATTTTCATTTTTCGACAAACACCATTTGCTACAAGAATTTTCTTGCGAAGAATTTATTACAAATACTACTTTCAAAGAAAAAGTCTTTCTCAATCTTGAATTGGTGTCAGAGCCTATAACATTAAAAAAATTATATAGTTTATGAAAATAATCGAGTATTTTAATTTAGAAATTTTAGGAAACTATAAAAGAAAAGATAATTTAGAAGTAGCTTTTCTAATATGTAATTTTGATAATAAGTTTAGACATACTTTACATTGTGAAGATAAACAGTTAAATAGTATTGTAGACTTGTAAACTTAGGAGAAAAATTAGAAAGGAACTGTTCAAATAAAAGAGTAGAAGCTTTATTAGAAAATATAAATAAAAATAAAAATATAAAGAATTTAAAAACTAATCTAGAATATATTAAAAATCAAAATACCGAAATACTAAAAAAAAAAAATCTAATAATATAGGAGAAACAAAATCTAGTCCTAACCTAGAAAAATTGAAAAGCATAGTTAAAGCATTAGATAAAGAAAAGTCGACAAATAATATACAAGATTTAGATCATATAATAAATAAACTAGAAAAACTAGATTTAGGTAAAACTGAAGAATCTAGTAGATTTAAGAAAATTAAGTGGATCTATACATAATGGATAAAGGAAAACACATCGTAGCCAGTAGTAGTAAATTAGTAGATAATCATTTATCATGAACATTAAGTAGAAAAAAAAGAATCCGAAACAAGATTAAAATCGAAGAACAAATAAAAATGTTTAGATAAAATAAACTGAAATTAGTGAAAGCTTTAGACACATATAAAAAAGAAAATTTATTTAGCAAATCTTTAATATATCAGCATTATGGAGAAATATATGTTTCTTGTACACATGAAGATCACTTTATATCTCCAAATTTAATAAAAAAGAATCTTATAAAGAAATCGTTAATAAAAATCTTCAACAGACTCATTTAGGATTAATAATAATAGGAGTAAAAGGGTTTCAATGAGAAAATTTAGAAGCTAAAGTATTATTATGTTTATATGATAGCAGATTCACGGATATAGAACAAGGATTATTAGGAAGCATAGAATTAGATATGAATAATAATGGCGGAATAGTTTTAAACCAGACTATTTAGTTATAACAAAGAATTTCTATAAATATATTAAAATCGAAATAAAAAGCAAAGGATATCAAATGAAAAGAGATGATGATAATTTATTAATTTGCACAGGATTCAGAGGAAGACTTAGTGAAAATAGTACTATTAATTATAAATTAGAAAATAATAAATAATTATACTATTAGGACAAAAAGGTATAAAGGCTATCCCAGCAGAGAAGTTCTCTTCAGAAACATATGCAGGATTATATTGGAATTTAGGAAAATTTCTACAAAAACTAATATTAGTACCAGAAAATAATACAATGTACAAAAATAGTAATGGAGCTTTAAGTATTAGATTTGGAAATTATAATTATCAAACAAAATAGACACAACATAATGAAGAAGAAAATGAATGAGAATGTGGATATTTTGAAATAGAAGACTACGAAAGTGAAGACGAAATTAATTCTTTAGATGAAGAAAGTGAAGAAGATGAAAGCGAGAGGACGATGAAAAAGAATTTGGATATATAGATATGGAATATTACAGAAATCTTAGAAAAGCTAGAGAAATAGAAACTACAATGTTAATAAAAAAAGATCAAATAGACATAGAAACCAAGATGGAAGAAACTAGCAAGAGAGCTAAAAGGGAAACAGATCAATAATTTAGAAAAAGAAAAGAACACATGAATATAGAATACGATATATAAGGTAAATATCATTTTCCCCTGCAAGAGACTTTAAATCGACTGATAAAAAATATAAAAGTTTAGGAAAAAGACAAACGAAAGAAGGATGTAGTTTACCATTAACAAGCAATAAAAGATTACTCTTAGAGTTAAATAATTGTAAACCACAAGACAGACCTAGTACTATAACTAAATGGGAAAATTCTGTAATTAGAGCGTATAACAGTGTACCCATACAAATGATTGTAGAAGAAATTTAGGCTTACTTAGAAACTTATTTAGGAAAGACTGCTTTACATGTATACGTTACAGCAAAAAGACTAAAATCAGATAAAATTAGATTAAGAATGACCGTAGGAGATAATCCTATAATTTTACAAGTTTTATTAGAAAATTAATTATAAGTTCTGATCCCAGTAGAAATAACACTTATGAACAAAATATAGCTTTAGAAAACTTAGAAAAATTAAGTATTATTAATATGAAATACATACAACCATTTTTGTTAGATTTTGAAAGATTAGCAAGTGCAGTAGGGTTAGCATTAAATTACCCTATACTTGAAAGATTATATAGAAAGATACTACCACCATGGAATGATAAAATTAAAAAAGATGTAGAGTTAAACCCAACAAGAGAAATAACTATAAGTGCCACTATAAAATTTATAACTGATAAATTGAAACAATATTGTGTAGAAGAAGTAGCTACAAAGCAAATAAAGAAATTAAATTATTATTTTTGCTCAAATTTATATACACCATATACATATGACTATAGAAAAAGAAAGAAAAAAATGTATAAAAAAGATAAAAAAAAAACAAAAATATAAAAAGTAATATCAAAATAAAAAGAAATATAATTGTTCACCTCGAAAATTGATCCTTCCACTTGGCCAACCGAGGGCTACTCCACGTATTCCTCCCTGCACACAATCAGCGAATGGTCAGACACACACGGCAGGGACCAGCGAGGGTGGTGGTGGCCGTATACACTCCGACGGTCAACTCAGGTTTAAGTGGTCGGAACAGTACCCAGGGGCTGTGCAAATCAATGATAAGGAGGAGGAGAAAATATATAAGCTTGCTATGGAGTGCTATGTAGTAAGAGTTTCATTACCTTTGCCTCTTGTCAAACCTTGGGTATTTATAGGTGGTATGAGCCGTTGGATGTGGAACGCGTGTATACATCTGACGGTATGAGGCATCCGCTCATAGGCGTCAATCAGTCGCGTCTGTAGAGTGGGCAGACAGCTTGTTTCTTCTGAGTTGAATTGACATAAAGTTGATAAGTCACATCAATTAGCTTCATGGAGACGTCAAATCAATTTAAACCTTAGGTGCAGGAAGGATCTTGGAACAAATCTCTTTTTGAAATTGGCTGCGATTCTTCTAATCGGGATCCAATTGGCCTCGGCCTCGGGGGCGAGGTGCTTCGATCAGGTCAGCAGTATGGGTTGCTTGTACTTAGTAGCGCGCTACTAGGTTGTAGGCATTGCTGATATCACTTCGAAAACACTTCGGACGGGTTTTTATCAGGTCGAAATATATGGTAGTGCGCCTTCCGAGGCGTATCAGATCGGAGCGTAACAGTGGTCCCCCAAGTCCAGGTATGAATATTTATATTATGGGTGGACTTGCTTTCCTGACCGGACCACGACTCGTGGGAGTTTGGGGGTTGATCTTTTTCAGTTATCGAGGTTATGATTCTAGGCAGATGTGCAAAATTTTCCTACGCAGCATCCGAGGCGGTAAACCACATGGGACTTCGCGTTAGGTGCGTCCAAACTTTGTAAAGTTGAGCGAAGAGCTCATCTACCACTGGCGCACTGACCCACAGTGCCGACGCGTTGGGAGATGGCTAAAACTTTGTAAAGCATGGGAGGGAACGCAGCATCCGAGGCGATGACCCATAGGGGACTTCGCGTCAGGTGCGTCCAAACTTTGTAAAGTTGAGTAAGGAGCTCATCTGCCACCGGTGCACTGACCCATAGGGTCAACGCGTTGGGAGATTGCTAAAACTTTGTAAAGCATGGGAGGGAACGCAGTATCCAAGGCGATGACCCACAGGGGGCTTCGCATCAGGTGCATCCAAGCTTTGTAAAGTTGAGCGAGGAGCTCATTTGCCACCGATGCGCTGACCCACAGGGCCGACGCATTGGGAGATGGCTAAAATTTTGTAAAGCATGGGAGGGAACGCAGCATCCGAGGCGATTACCCACAGGGGGCTTCGCGTCAGGTGCATCCAAGCTTTGTAAAGTTGAGTGAGGAGCTCATCTGCCACCGGTGCGCTCACCCACAGGGCCGACGCGTTGGGAGATGGCTAAAACTTTGTAAAGCATGGGAGGAAACGCAGCAGCCGAGGTGATTACCCACAGGGAGCTTCACGTCAGGTACGTCCAAGTTTTGTAAAGTTGAGTGAGGAGTTGATTCGAGGCAATTCAAACGTCAAATGATTTGACAACTGTTGTGTGTTTCCAATGTGACAGTTGGGTGCTATGCCCATTCTCCTAAAAGGCTACTGCGGCTACTTATTATTATTGACGGCTGGTTGTAATCGAGGTGATGCGTTTTAAGCAAGCGTGAATGTGACAGCGACATCTTGGGCATAGATCAAATGTGGCATTTCATTTCAATGGCCTAGATTAAAGATGCGATGAACGGCTTAGATTGATCGCATTTGAATTCGACGGTGAAGATCGGATTTGTCTTTCTATAAAAGGGGGACTCCGAGGTTTTCTCAGGCTTTCTATCCTTGTGAGATAACCATATATATTTTGCTCTCAAGTCATTGGTGATTTTCGGCGTTTTCTAAGCAATTCCGACGAGAAAATTGAACTTCCGGCGACCTTACACCATTTCCGGCTAGGAAAACCTTCAAACCCGTAAGTTTCAGTACCTTTTAGGGCTTTTAAATTTTGAAAGAATGGCCTCAGAGGGGAGTTCTGGTTTGGGGAGGGGGTTAGAGCTAGTAAGGATGGACGAGCCCATTGTTGCGACCTCCTCAGAAATAGACGAGACAATAATAGGGGGAAAAATATATGGAAGCGACCAGATAGCCCAGCAGATATTTCGGTGCATTGGAGGGCATCGGACTACCCATCCAAATTAAGAGAGGTCGACCTGGGGAGACTTAGGACAGAGTATAGGATCCCTGATAGCATAGATTTGATCCTCCCCGGGCCGGAAGAGAAAACCTGCTACCCTAGACCGGGCTGTGTATCCATTAGCGAGGCGATCCTTAGGGCCGGACTTAGGCTACCAGTTCACCCATTCTTTAGGATGGTGCTTAGATCTTATGGGCTAGCCTCGACGCAGCTCAATCCGAACTCCTGGAGCCAAATGGTGGGCTCTTGGATGTTGTGGAAAGAGGCGTTATTAGGGGTGGAGATGCCCCTCTCCGTCTTCCAGACCATTTATATACCTAAGGTTACTGCCGGGGGGTTAAGACCCGGGGATGGTATTACCTTACTTCATGGGGTTCCCATACTCCATTCGTGCTTGATCTACCGAGCTCCATCAAAGAATGGAAGAGCTCATGGTGCTGGGCCGTAGGGCGATGGGACACGATGGAGGGGGACCCCCTGGCGCCTCTTATGGTCCCGACGAAGTACTCAACACTTAGTGAGTATAGTAGTTGTTTTTCCTTATATTTCTCTTCGGTTCGAATTGTGCCTAACATTTACATTTCCTTTGTAGGTGCACTTCCTTGGTGCGAGTTGTCATTCAAGGATTTTGAAACCATCTGCATCATTTATCAGCTGCCTCAAAAGAAGAGGTCATACCATAGGCTGATCCGAAAGAACATCCACTTCATTACTTACGATGTGATGGCATTCCAAGGTAACTGGACCGAAGTCTTTGCTTTTTATTCCAAACTCTCAACACTTGTACTAATTCCTTATTCGCTCTTTGCAGACAACTTTAATAAGAAGATGTCGGTGCACACCAACTTTAAGACCATCCAGAAGATGATGACAGAGGCACGGGCGTTGAAGGCCTCCTCCTCCTCGTACAAAAAGCAAATGGAGGATTTGGTGGAAGCCAGTAAGAGGCTTCAGCCTTCGACAGAAGAGGAGGTACCGGAGGACCCGGAGGCTGACTTTCGAAGAAAGGGCAAAAAGAGTGCCGCCCCTCCAAAATTTCCAACTGGGCGAGGCCACCCCCTGCTCTGAGGCAGACCACAATTCCCACCGGGGTGGCCATTTCGGAGAAGAGGCCTGCCCCAACTGAGCCTGCCACTGCCCCGGTCACAACACCCCTCGCTGCCATGCCAATTGATCAAGTGTCAGGGCAGCAGAAGAGGAAGAGGCCCCGTCCCTCTAAGGAGGTCGGCTTTCTGGGCACAAACCCGGAGGAGCCCGTAAGGGAAGTATTGGAGGCTCTTCCTCCAGAAACAGCTACAGTGGCGGTGGTCCACAGCAAATACCGGACCGAGGAGTGGAGGGACCAAACCGCTTCCTGCACAGCTGAGGATTTGGTGGCTGCAAACAGCGCTTGCGTTGCTCGAGCCCTGAGTACAAACATCCAGCTTGAGGGCTTGGTGAAGGATCTGAACTCCAAGAGGGAGGACCTCGCCAAGCACCTCGAGGAGCCGATGCACTACGGGGATGTCGTGCGAGCGGCCCAGGCCAAGACCATGCAGGTGGAGGAGGGGAAGAAGGAAGCTGAGGCCCAGCTAACTGTCGCCAAAGTAGAAGTGGAGCGGCTGAAGAAGGAGTTGTACGAGGTGGAGTGTCAAGTGGCTGCTGTGGCTCGGCGGCTTGATCACGCCAATGAGCACCACAAGCTCGCCACCGAGGCTCTGGAGGTCTCCAACAAAGAGAAGGCAGAGCTGAGGCAGAAGGCAGAGCCTCAGTCAAAGGAGATTGCCTCTTTGAAGGAGGAGTTGAAGTCTGCAGGGGAGGTGGGAGTCCAGAACTTCATCGACCACTTTGAAGACCATCCCCTGTATGACGACTTCGTCAATTTTTGGGCCTCATGGAGTGCCCAAAGCTTATTGGGTCGACTGAAGGAGGTGCATCCCACTTTGGACATCTCCTCATTGGAGGCAAAGTTCGGGGGGCCAACTGGAGGTCTGCCTGATAGGCTCACCGAGGAAGCTCCGGAGGAGGTGACCGATGTAGAAGTCCCCTCAGCAGAGTAGGGCTACCCTTTGTAATGGCTTCGGCCTCCTTGTACTTAAATTTATTCAATGAAATGAAATTCTTGCTAAGTATTTGTGCTTCTGCTTTTTTATCTTTTATATCTGTTCATACTTGTATGAATGACAAGCGTCAGACTAATTGCCTCGTAACAGTAACCAGTTAATAACTGCGGACCGGACCACTCAAGTCAATATAAGTTGAATCACTTAAGCCAGTATGAAGCGACTCTTAATGCTAACCTGTTAACAATTTGAGATCGGACCACTTAAGTTAATATGAAGCGGACCATTTAAGAAAACATGAAGAGCCCCTTAATGTTAATCAGCTAATAATTGAAGATCGGATCGCTTAAATGAACCTATTTAAGGACTGAGGAAACTATTTACTAACTGATGTGGCTCGAAACTGAAGCTTCATTACTTGAGATAAATTCCACCCTTTACCAAGGCACTTCCAGCACTTAGGGAATTTAAAATTGAGATTAGATCAGAACAACTGATTCATTATAACATATTGAGATTGGAGAGAACAATCGATTCATTATAACATATTGAGATCGGATCGGAACAAAGTCTCATCATTGATAGTACTTTCTTAAGTGTTCGATGTTCCACTGATGAGACAACGCCTTTCCTGCCATATCTTCGATTTCGAAGGTACCAGGTCGGGATTCCCTGTGGATGCGGTAAGGGCCTTCCCAGTTCGGGCCAAACACTCCTGACCTAGTTGGTTTTGAAGATTGGAAGACTCTTCTGAGGACGAGGTCGCCCAGGCGAAGAGTTCTGTTTCTGACCTTGGAGTTGTAATAGCGGGTCATCTTTTGATGATACTTTGCCAAGTTCACTTGGGAGGTATCTCTCCTTTCCTCAAGGAGGTGTAGTTCGCTTATTCGAGCTTCGTCGTTGCTGATCTCATTGAAATGTATCCGTCGATGTGATGGGACCCCGACTTCGACCGGACTCATGGCCTCGGCTCCATAGGTTATGGAAAATGGTGTCTCACTGGTTGCAGTCCGGTAAGAAGTCCTGATAGCCTAGAGGACGTGGGGGAGTTCGTCAACCCAGGCCTCCTTTGAGGTATCAAGTTTCCTTTTCAGGGTGTGTTTGATAGTCTTGTTCACTGTTTCAACTTGCCCATTCGCTTGGGGGTGATGAGGTGTCGAGAAGCCCTTCTTTATGCCCAGTTCGTCGCATAAGTCTCGCATCTTCCTGTTGCCGAACTGCCTTCCATTATGAAACACTAAGGAGTGGGGAATGTCGAATCTACAAATGATGTTTTTCAAGACGAATTTGGTAGTATTAGCCTCGGTAATCCTAGCAAGGGGTTCAACTTCGACCCACTTAGTGAAGTAGTCAATGGCGACAGTTGCACATCCTCTCCCTTTTGGGAGTGAACCAATGAAGTCAATGCCCCACTTGGTGAACGGCCAAGGGCTGGTTACTACGGAGAGGCTCTGAGCAGGCTGTCTTTGTATGTTCGAGAAGCGCTGGCACTTGTCACATTTCTGGACAAACTGGCAAGCATCCCTTTTCAGGGTCGGCCAGAAGTAGCCTTGACGGAGAACCTTGTGTGCCAGAGCCGTTCCTCTTGAGTGATTTCCGCAGATTCTTTCATGGATTTCCCTGAGTATGTATATGGCCTCTTCGTCTCCTACGCATCGAAGAAGCGGCGAGGTGAAGCCTCTCTTGTAAAGGGTATCTTCTTGCAGGACAAAGTGTGCAGCCCTTCTTCTTTACTTCCTTGCCTTGCCTCTAGAAGCAGGTAGTGTTTGCTCCTTCAAGTAGGCGATGATGGGCTGCATCCATAATGGGGTGCTTTATATCCACAGTATCTCTTCACCTTCGGGAGGTGGAGGGCTTTGATAAGTGCTCAATAGGAACGACGTTTAGCAGTTCTGAATCCATGCTGCTGGCCAATTTTGAAAGGGCGTCTGCATGTGCATTCTCTAGATGGGGGACTTGAGTTAGTACGAACCTTTCAAAATGAGGAATTATGTCCAGAACCAACTTCAAGTACGCAATCATGCTACCATCTTTAGCTGAGAAGTTTCCATTGACCTGATTTACTATAAGCTGAGAGTCACTGCTCGCCAGGAGCCTCCTGACCCGCATCTCCTTGGCGAGTCTAAGACCTGCCAGAAGGGCCTCATATTCAACAGCGTTCTTCGAGGCTTTGAAGCGAATCTCACTACACAACTTAGCTTGTGGCCTTCCGGGCTTTCCAATGCAATCCCTGCCCTTACGCCAGCCTCTTCTTAGGACTCATCTACGAACAGTTTTCATGTGGGGGGCTCGATCGGTTTCATTATCGCCTCCATTTCTGGGGCTTTGGCAAACTCAACCATAAAATCAGCAAGGGCCTGACCTTTGATGGCGTGTCGAGGTCGGAACGTTAGATCGAACTCACTGAGCTCGATTGCCCATTTTAGCAGGCGTCCTGATGCGTCTGTTTTCTGCATCACCTGTTTTAGTGGGAAGTTGTTGAGAACTTGTATTGAGTGGGCTTGGAAGTATGGCCTCAGTTTTCTTGAGGCTGTGATAAGGGCGAGTTCCAGTTTGCCCATGTTTGGGTAGCCTGTTTCAGCTGGGAAAAGTACTTTGCTGATGTAGTACACTGGCAATTGGCACTCATTTTCTTCTCTGATTAGGACTGCGCTAACCGCCACGTCCGAAACCGCTAGATACAGAAGTAGAGACTCATCTGGTTGAGGTTTTGACAAGAGGAGCGCATCTCCAAGGTGCTTTTTTAGAGCCTCGAAGGCTTCTTCACACTCCGAAGTCCATTGGAATTTCTTTCCTTGTTTCAGCACATTGAAGAAAGGCAAGCTTTTATCTGTGGCTCTGGAGATGAAGTGACTGAGTGCAGCTATTCGCCGTTGAGACTTTGGACCTCCTTCGATTTCTGAGGTGACCTCATTTCTAGCAAGGCCATTACTTTCACTGGATTCACATCAATTTCTCTCTGATTGACAATATACCCCAAGAACTGGCCCTATTCCACTCCAAAGGTGCACTTGAGGGGATTTAATTTCATATTATATTTTCTAAGTATCTGAGAAGTTTGGTCGAGGTGACTCACGTGTTCGGTTGCCTGGAGGCTTCTGACCAGCATGTTGTCAATGTAGACCTCCATGGTTTTGCTAATGAGTTCGACAATCATCATGTTGACCAACCTCTGATATGTAACTTCGACATTCTTCAATCTGAAGGGCATGACTTTGTAGCAATACAGACCTCTGTCCGTAATGAACGATGTAGCTTCCTCATCAGGTCGGAACATGGGTATCTAGTTATACCCTGAGTATGCATCCATGAAACTTAGTAGTTCATGTTCAGCTGTAGAATCCACAAGTTGATATATTCTTGGAAGGGGGAAGCTGTCTTTGGGGCACGCCTTATTTAAGTTCGTGAAGTCCACGCATACCCTCCACTTTCCCTGGGCTTTTTCACCAGGACCGGGTTGGATATCCATCTTAGATAGATGGCCTCTCTTATGAAACCACTGCGGCTAAGTTTGTTTATTTCATCTTTCAGTGCCTCGTACCTTTCCGGATTGAGGGCACGCCTCTTCTGTCTATGGGGGGCATAGGAGGGGTTGATGTTAAGGTGATGGCAACTGATCCTAGGATCTATTCCCACCATATCTTCATGTTTCCATGCGAAGACATCCAGGTTCCCTTTCAGGAAGCTTATCATCTCTGCTTTTGCTTCAGGGGACAATGACTTTCCTATACGCAAGACCTGACTGTGGTCTTCTGGGTTGACGGGAAAAGTCTCCAATTCTTCCATTGGGGTCGCATTTGGTTCAGAATTAATTATTCGGGGATCTAACTCATTAAGGGGGTGTCCTTATTCAGGGACCTCCTCCATGTCGACGTCTCCCTCTTGTTCAGAGGTATGCCCTTGTTCGGGAGCGTCGAGCATTTCCACGTCCGTACTGACTTCAGCGGGTACCTCAGTTAGGGTTACATTAACAGTTCAGGGCTCGGACTTTCACAGCGAGTTTAAGTAGCATGCCCTGGAGCCCATCTGATCGCCTCAGATCGTAGCACTCCCATATTCGGTTGGAAATTTCATGCACAAGTAGTGGATGGATGTGACAGCCCAAAGATCTTTCAGTGCGGGTCTGCCCAATACTCCATGATAAGCCGATCTGTGATCTACCACCAAAAATTCTATGAAGTGCTAGGCCACTAGGGGTGCCGAACCCATTTCGACAGGTAGGGTGATCCGCCCTCGTGGGATGATGCTGTCCCCAGTGAATCCAAATAGTGGGTTGGTCGTGGGGATCAACCCATGTTCAATTTGCATTTTGTCAAAAATGGAGCCGAACAATATGTTTACGAAACTGCCATTGTCAACGAACATGCGCTTTAATCCGTTTCTAGCAATTACGGCTCTTATAACCAATGCATCACAATGGGGGTGGTGAATCCCCTTTGAGTCTTCCTGGGAGAAGGTGATTGGGGTCATCCTATCTGCTGCTTGCGATTCGTTGACAATGTAAGTGATCATTGGGGGGGTCCTTTGCTTCCCTTGTGTAATTTCTCTGGGCATTCCTGGTGTTGCCACCGACGTGGGTTCCCCCAATGATAGTATCGATTTCCCCGATGACCTGGCTTCCAGAAAATTGGGCTTGGTTTCCTAGTCTTGATTGACCTCGATCCCTAGATTCTCTTCTCCGTGGCGATTATTCCCTGTAACCTCTCCTCCCACTCCTTGGGGAGGCGGATCTGCGAGGGTATTCGTTCTTGCTGGAAGGGTGTGGGTTGCTTCGATTAGGGCGTCGATTGGCGTCTCGACACTCACTAATGTCATGTCCATAGAGTTGATGGAACGTACAAAACCTTGCCCCTTCCAAGGGTCTGTTTGACCTCTTCTTCTTCTTCTTCTTCTTCTTCTTCTTGTTATCAGCTCTTCCCGATGATCCCGCTTCGGCAAGAGCATTATCATATGCCAACACCGGTACTGCATTCAATGTGGCGGAAGCTAGGGCTTGTCTGGATGTGGGAGCTATTGTATGACCTGCTTGGGTCCATTGCTGAGTAATAAGGTGTGCTGTAGGTCCTCGACCTACCTACCTCTGAGGAGAGAGTCCCTGCGCGGCACGGTTGCGATGATCAATCATTTATTCACCAACAATTTCCACTCCCATCATTTTCACCAGCTCGTTATATGTGGAGGGATTCTTACTGCGAACATCCCTCCAGAACAAAGTGTTCATGTTGAGCCCACCTTTCAGGGCTGAAAGGGCTTCTCTATTAGTGACCTATTCGCAGTAGGTGATTTCGTCTGTAAACCTGGCGAGATAGCTTTTCAACGTCTCCCCAGGGGCCTGCCTCATATCTTCCAGGCGTTGCACAGGTACCTCTCCTTCCCCACGTGAGAGGTACTGGTTCAAAAATGCTTTCTTCAAATCTGGCGAACTTCTGATGCTTAGGGGAGGAAGCCTGCTGTACCATACCTCGACGGCCACACCCAGCGTTAAATGGAAGGCTCTGCATTTTAAAGCATGCAAGGCTCCCCTTAGGCTCATCTGTGTCATGTACTTGGTGAGGTGCTTCTCCGGGTCCCCCTTTCCTTCATACTTGGAGATCTTAGCGAGCATAAAATTTGCTGGTATTGGGAAGTTTCGGATCTCCCTTGAGAAAGGGAGGTTATCATCATCATCGTCAATCTCATAAGATCGACAGGGCCCATCTGACCCTTTATCATCTTGGATGTTCTGGGGAGGTGGGGGTGCTTCTCCTCGACTTCTCCAATTGACTAGGTTCCTCATGTCTCTCCTATTTTTAGGAGGAGGGGGAACATATTCTTGTTCGTGATCTGGATGAACTGATCCTCTTGCTGGGCGGACCCTATTGCTAGGACCCTCTCCTATCCGATCGAAGACGCTTACCGACCTCTGGTCCTCATATTTTTGAGGAAAATTGTCCCCCAAGCGTGGTTCTGATGGCTGGCTCCCTTGCACATAAGATGTGGCTTCGGCGTTCATCTCTCTTTTGAGGGGACGTTCTGTGTGCTGGCTCATGTGGCCTCTAGAGTGAGATACAGGGGCTTCCCGCACCGGATAAGATCCTTGGGGCATTTGATAGCCCTGATGACCCTGGGCTTACATGAGGAGTTCATGCATTACCATATTCTGAGTTGCGATATCTCTCATACATGCAGCTATCTGAGCTATTCCTTCAGTGAGTATAGCTGTTCTTCCACCTCGGCGACGCCGGTGATGTGGTCTCTGATGAGTAACATTGTTATGGAGTACCTTTTCTTCAGAGGCCTCTCTCATGGGGTTGTCGTCTTCATGGCTATAGCTCATCCTATCTCTTTTTTCAAGGGTGGTGAGAACTTGGATTGTAATTCGACTTTGTTCTTTTTCAAGAACGTCCCATTTTTAGGGTTAGTCGCTAGTTTCTGGTAACTTCTCCGATGGACGGCGTCAATTTATTGACCTCGAAAATTGGTCCTTCCATGTGGCCAACCGAGAGCTACTCCACGTATTCCTCCCTGCTCATAATCAGCGAATGGTCAGACGCACAGGGCCGGGACCAGTGAGGGTGGTGGCGATCGTATAAACTCCGACGGTCAAGTCAGGTTTAAGTGGTCGGAACAGTACCCAGGGGCTGTGCAAATTAATGATAAGGAGGAGGAGAAAATATATAAGCTTGCTATGGAGTGCTATGTAGTAAGAGTTTCATTACCTTTGCCTCTTGCCAAACCTTGGGTATTTATAGGTGGTATGAGCCGTTGGATGTGGAACACGTGTATACATCTGACGGTATGAGGCGTCCGCTCATGGGCGTCAATCAGCCACGTCCGTAGAGTGGGCGGACAGTTTGTTTCTTCTGAGTTAAATTGACATAAAGTTGATAAGTCACATCAACTACCTCATGGAGACGTCAAATCAATTTAAACCTTAGGTGCACGAAGGATCTTGGAACAAATCTCTTTCTGAAATTGGCGACAAATCTTCTAACCGGGATCCACTTGGCCTCGGCCTCGGGGGCGAGGTGCTTCGGTCAGGTCAGTAGTAGGGGTCGCTTGTACTTAGTAGCGCGCTACTAGGTTGCAGGCATTGCTGATATCACTTCGGAAACACTTTGGACGGGTTTTTATCAAATCGAAATATATGGTGGTCCGCCTTCCGAGGCGTATCAGATCGGAGCGTAACAATAATATTAGACCAAGTAGGACATCCTATAAAAATAAAAGACTCAATTATAATAGATAAGTTAGAAAATCAAAAATTAAAAAAGACTGTAAATGTTATATTTGTGGAGACCCTAGACATTTTGCTAACAAATGTCCAAATGAATATAAAAATAAAGAAAATGCTGCTAAGTCTATGGTAATTGAAGAAATACAATGTAACATAATAGAATTATCTGATAATGAATCTTGTAACTTAGTATATAGTATCTACACAGATGAAGAGTTAGATAATTTAGAAATAACAAGCAATTCTGAAGACAATTATGATAGTTTAGAAGAATTAGATTTTTTAGTTTAAGATATAAAGATGATGAATGTAGAACAAGAATATATCCATGAATGGATTAGAGAACAAGGATCAATGATGGATAAATGTAAAATATGCAAAATATACCCAGGACACAAAAATAGAAATCAGTGTAAGAATTGTCTAGAAATTCAATGCAATAATTGTTTAGGTATTAAAGAAGAAATAAATAATAATAAAATAAAGACTATAGTGAAAGTATAGAAAGAATATAAAATAAAATCATAGATACAAATAATATAATAGATAAAATACACGAAACATTAGGAGAAATACAATACAGTATCAGAAATCTAGAAATAAAGGGAAAACAGCCTATAGATAATTACACAGAAACTAATTATTTGAAAATAGAAAATTAAGAAGAAATAATTTGTCAAATATTTAGAGTAAAGACGACAAAAAAATCAAAATACCCATCGAAGTACAAATAAACAAAATGATAAAATTATATTTGATAGCATTAATAGACACATGTAGTACATTTAATATAATTAGAAAATATTTAGTGTCAAAAAATTGTAGACAGAAATTAGAATATGAAATAAGAGGAAGTCACATGGACGATAGTAAAATGGGATTCGAAAAGAAACTTTTTTATGATTGTAAGATTAAATTCCAAGAAATATAGTATAGTTTAATGACTACACTAGTAAGCGCATTGATAAAAGATGAGTTTGTTATAGGTATAAAATTTTTGTTAAGTAGAAATGGAAGTTTAACAATTACTCCTGATGTCATAATTTTTGGAAAAGACACTTTTATTATTAATACTATAGAATCATCAGAGTTGCGAGTTAAGCGTGGTGAACCCTTACAACCACAACCACAACCAGAACTAGACCCAGAAATTGAAGAAATTTTAGAACTTTTAGATAACTTATCTTTAGAAACTTTAAAAACAGATTTTATACCAAGAAATAAAGAATTAATAATTTTTAATAAGACATCTTCTAAGATAGATAGTATAGATAAAATTTTAGAATTAGCTGAAAAGATTCAAATAATAGGAGAAGACCCTATAAAACATTGGGATAAAAATAAAATAGAAGCTAAATTAGAAATAATAAATGAAAATATAAAAATTAGAACTGTAGAAATAAAACATACGAATCAAGATATAGAAGATTTTAATATATAAATTAAAGAATTATTAGATTTAAAAGTAATGAGACCGTCTAGTAGTCAACACAGATCAGCAGCCTTTATAGTTAAAAATCATAGTGAAATAAAAAGAGGAAAAACAAGAATGGTTATAAACTATAAAAGATCAAACGACAATATTGTAAAAGATGGATAGAAGATATCAGATAAAGATATGCTAATAAATAAAATACAAAATAGTAAGATATTTTGTAAATTTTATAGAAAATCTGGATTTGGCAAATAAAAATGGCAGAAGAATCTATTCCTTAGACAACTTTTACTACTTCATTAGGACATTTTAAATGATTAGTCATGCCTTTTCGATTAAAAAATGCACCCTCTATTTTCCAAAGAAAGATGGATAATATATTTAATTCTCTTCCATTTGTTTGTGTATGTATAGATGATATTCTAGTACATAGTAAAACCTATAAAGAACATATGAAACATCTAGAGATAACTTTGAATAAATTTATAGAAAATGATTTAATTATAAGTAAAAAGAAGATGGAAATAAAAAAATTTAAATTTTTAGGAATAATTTTAGTAGAGGGAAAGATTCAGTTACAGCCACATATAGTACAGACAATTTTATAATTTCCAGACAAAATTGAAGAAACAAAAAAATTACAAGCCTTTTTAGGAACACCAAATTATGCTAGACATTTTATTAAAGATTTAAGACCATTGTATAGTAAATTGTTTAGTAAAGGACAAAAATATTTTAATCAATCAGATATAGAATTAGTTAAAAAGATAAAAGCAGAAGTTAAAAATTTACCACCATTAGAATTATCATTAGATAGTGAATATAATAGAATAGAAACAGATGGATGTGAATTAGGATGGGGAGGAATTTTATATTCTAAACCAAATAAATATAGTGATAAAAAAGAAGAAAAATTTTGTAGATATGCTAGTGAAAAATATGAGATAAAAGGAAAATATTTAACTAATTTAGATTATGAAATAATGGCCATCATACATATTATAGAAAGTTTTAAATTATTTTTAAATACTGAATTTACAATTAGGACAGATTATAAAGCTATAGTAAAATTTATTAAAAGGACAAATTTTGATAAGTTAAGATATAAAAGATGGTTGAAATTATATGAGATATTAAGCATCTCTAAAATTAATATAGAACATATTGATAGAAAAAATAATATTTTAGCAGATAATTTAAGTAGGCAGGTTATTAATTTTCTAACTCATTATCTTCATGGTGTAGATGGATCAACGGATGATGAACTTTGGAAATGTTACTCTGAAAGTGACCCCTCAAGGATCTAATCTTCGATTTAGAGGAAATAATTTAGAAAGATTACCAGAAAGGGAGCGTTGTCTACTGGATAATCTTTGGATGACACGTGACTCTAAACAAAAAATTAGACAGTATTAATGCCCTAACTAACCATTTTAGACAAATTCACAATCAAGTAGAAAACAAAAATTTTAGTTTCTTTGCAGTAATTAAAGATAGAAAGCCTGGAATATATAATTATTTCTCAGAAGTACTACAACAAGTAGAAATATTTCCCGACCCCCTTTTCAAAGGATTTTATACGCTTGAAGAAGCTTTAAATTTTTGTAAAGAAATAATAGGATTTAATTTTCATATATCCGAAAGAATTAGACAGACCATGCAAACTCCCTCTCAGCTTCATCATCATCTTCATCAATACAACTTTGTGATAATTGTGAAACTATGACCAAAGTTAGAAATTTAAATCTTAGAAAGCATTCTTTAGAAGAAAGACACAACTTCTCGAAAATCAAAATTTTTCATCCCAACAAACTATTAATAAATATCAAAATAAGATTCTTAAATTGCATAATAGTTTAGACAGACTTAGTTCTTCTAGAAATACACTTGTAAAACTCATTTCTAAAGACATCGCATCTACAAGTAGAAATCATTCTGATAAAATAGAAAGACTTATTGAACTAACAGATTCTACAGTTGCAGGACAGGAAAAGACTTTATACGAACTAGAACAGAAAATTGGTGATTGCGCCAATATTGTTTCGAAGTTCTATAAAGAATTTCGTTATACAGAAAATTATAGATTTTGCTCAAATTTTAAGTTACTATCATAATGAAAACAGATACTTCCTTAGACATGGTCCCAAATACGATGAGTCCAAAATTCAACCTTCCTTAAACACAATTATCCAACAATTTCCTTTAATTATACAATCTTTGAAGAAGAAGACATCTTTTACCTTGCTTTACAGTTTGGTATGATAGATACTATATACATATTAAACAGATCTTTCCTATTTTTTCATCAAAACTTAAATAGGTTATTGATCAGTTAAAAGATCATCCCTTAATGGTTTAATTCATTTCCATACCCCCTCTTATAAATAATGGCATTGTGATTCCAGCTTATTGTCATATTTTAATTTATGAAGGAGCCAAAAGATTTAAACCCTCTTCAAGGACAAATACTAAAATAAAAATTAGACAGATTGATATGAAAGAAGAATATCAGAAACTGCAGCCATGATGAAAGTTTAAAATAATGATTTCAGATTAGTAGTACAATGGAACAACGTAATTATTTTTGCTAAGAGCACATTGCCATGAGACCTAAAGCAAAAAAAATTCTAGTACCAAATATTGAACAAAAGAATTTATATCTGATGGCGTTTCAAGAGACTAATGGAGAATTTACAGAAACCTTATCAGATACAGAAAAGGAAGCACACATATCTAATGGCAACGATAATGAGATAGATCCAGAACTAGTAGAAGCCATAGCAGAAATGATGGACGGATAAAGACGAGATAGAAAGATGGAGAATTAATTAGCAAGATAAGGAAATAAAAAAGAAGAGACGTGAAGATAAAACTTTTGAACATATTTCAAACATCTGCAAAGTTGATTCCCATATTTCAAGAAAAGTCAAGCATGAAGACAAAAGTTGTCCAAAACATCTTCTCAAATAATTCATTTTTTAATTACTCACATGGAGAATTGTATATTATTCTTTAATTTTAGATTGCACACCTGTAAAGTTTGCACAATATTCTTCAATTATTGGTAAAACACTTACAACACCAATAGAATAGACATGATGTGCCAATGTTTATAAATACCCACACCTCTCACGAAAGAAAACATGCCGAAAAAAACACAAAGCACATTATCATACTTGCACTTAAAAAAAATAAATCTCTACCATCTTTGTAAATTCGAAGACATCCTTGTAATTCAAAGACTTCATAATTAAAGTAAGTTCTTTTCATATCTTTTCTTGTTTATAATTTTCGTTTACTTTAGTTATTTTTCGGGCAAGGCCTAAAAGAGGAAACACCAAGTAATTAATTTATTCACAAATAATATTTTATTTCCATTTCAAAAACATATTTTTAACACTCTTAGCCTCTTTATTCTGGATTCCATAGCCAAAAGATAAAGTAATCCTCTGAATTAAGTTGCCAAATTTGTGTCCCAATTGTGGAAATTTGTTGAAGGCTTTTTAAATATGATGAAAATCTTTTTGGCTACAATCTTATGCCTTCTTTAAAAGGTCAAGAAAAAAGTTAAGAGAGAATTAAAAAAGTCTTTTTGCTACATTTCTTTTTCTTACAAGACTTTTTTTTAATTGTCATTTTCCTAAAAGAAAAAGTTTCTACAAATATTTATTGTTAGGAAAGAAAAAGTCTAGGAAACATTTGGTATTCAAAACAAAGTCAAGATTTTGAATTAATAGCCACCCTTGGTAATTGCCACCACCTGAATATTTTATTAGTTTTTAGTCGCTCTAATTGGTATTCATGTAGAAAATTTTCTTACTTATCATTTTCAAAATTTTCTTTGAAGTCTTGCTCCCGAATTAGTATCATTTTAGTTGTCATTTTTAGAGTGTTTTCATTTTATTTTTTTGACAAACACCATTTGCTACAAGAATTTTCTTACGAATAATGTATTACAAAGATTACTTTCAAAGAAAAAGTCTCTCTCTCCATAAGAAAGGTCACTATGTGTTAATTTTAGTTTGGAGTTCTGTAGTATATACATATCTTAAGTGGGTTGTGCAATTTGACCTGACTTTTGGCTGTTTTTGCATTCATTTCGATTTCTAATGCGTGATTATTGTGGATGTTGAGGGTTTGTGCTTTGACAGTATTGAAGCTTTTCTTTTTTTATAGGTCATAGTTTGTTCATCGGTCACAAATAGAAAAATTTATAAGTCACAATTTATTTATTGGTCATAAATCACAAATATTACAAGTCACAACTTATTATAAAGTCACAAATTATTAAATTATCGGTCACGGATTAACAATTTATTAGGTCACATCTTATTTTTCGATCACAGTTTATCTTTTTTATTGATCACACATTAACTAATTTAATGATCACAGTCAACCAAATAATTATGACCACCACCAATAATTACAATTCACAGTCACAATTTTCAGGTCACATATTTAATTGTGAGTCACAAATCAACCAAACCGTCATGACCACTACAACCACTGTTACGACCAACTGTGACTTCCAAATTGTGAGTTACAATTGAGAGTCACAATCACAATTTTCATATCACATATCCAATTTCAAGTCATAATTGAGAGTCACGGTCACAATTTTCAGCATAGCCAACATGGCTGCCATCGCAGCCAGCACCACCTCTTCTACTGCCATCCAAACCACTCCTCTGCCAGATCTAACAAAAATGAACAAACCGCAACCGCCTAAAATCATCGCCCTACCACCATGACCACGACCAACATCATCATCAATTCTTTGAACGCCAACAACACTACTACCTCGCTACTGTCGCCGCCACGACCTGCAACCACCAACATCTCACCATCACCAATGCCATGACCCCATCATCGGCCACCACTCCAACACCACTGCACCTGCGCACCCACAAAATCCACCATCACACCTTCACACACCATCACCATCGTCTCACATAAAACCACCGCAGCCTCTTGCCATTACCGCCGCACACACACCACCCTAACCATTACAGATCGCGATGGGCAGTTCCTCCGATTGTGAGATCTCCTCAGATCGCCACCAGTTCATCGACGTTGCAACGGAGCAGCTCCTCCATTGGTCGGCGATGCTGCAACGGAGCATCTCTCTATCGTCGGACGTTGAACAGTTGAGAGAGAGAGAGACGTGAGAGAGAGAATCGAGGGTAAGGAAAATGAAAGTGGAGAATAATTAGGGTTTGAAATTATTATTTATTAGATTAATTTTTAAATACATTAATTAATTAAAAAATTTCTAATTTGTGAAATATTGAACATGTCATCTTATTTATGAATTGAGGATTTTTAAGCTATTAGAATTTGTAATTTCCATTTTTTTTTTTAGATTGGAGTTAAATGTTTTTGGCTTCATTTGGTTTTTCAAATTTTTATGATTCAATTGACCTTTACGTCTTAAACTTTTAATATAAATTTTTGCTTACTCAAATTTTTTTTTTCAATTCTCTGAGGTTTATTTGAACATCGAATTAGGAGAGTTGATGACTCAGTTTATTTGATTGATCATCGATTAGCAATTGCTCGTTTTAATCAAGATAAGAATCGATTTTGTCCTTCCTTTTATCAACACGATCTTGTGGTCTTGGCATCAATCCAACGATTGCTGATACAACCTTTATCTATATTCTTACTACAACCCACACGTCGATATCCAAGCCCGAATCAAGCACATGTTACTTTGCCATTTTAAAGGATTTAGTTCACACACAATGCACACAAATATATAGAACTCTCTATACACCAGTATATGTGTTTTAAGGTTGTTGACTCCATAATATGATACTTGTTCATCTTTTAACGGTGCTAAATTCTTTGCTAGCCATAAAGAAAGATTAGCTAAGAGATGCAATTGGATCATCTGCTCCACTTGAACATCGATCTAGACCAGTCCCTTTCTCAACTCACACTACTTAGTTCTCAATCATAGAGTAAATTGATTATATCAAATCCAGTTGAAGAGAAGTTTCCAGCAATTGAATTTGAAGATCATGGTGCAACAGTTGAAGAAACAAATGACAAGATTGACTCGTCCTCAAAGTTTGGGAAGAAATCCAATGCTTTTCTGAAATGAGATGACGATTAAAGATAATGATGTTGGAAAAATAATTAGTTGTAGAAACTTGTAGAATACTAAAGTGTAGAAATAAAATTTATGGATTGATCGAGTCTCGTGACAGCATGATGTCCTAAAGTGAAAAAATTACCCGTCGATAACTACTGTGACCTCTGTGGACAATTACTTTCAGGATACAAAGATCATAAATCACTTCTGCAGCAATTGCGAATGATTTTTCAGAACTCCAAGTGTACTCCAAAAATATATGTAAAACTCGAGTATAAAAATTTCAGAATATGAAAAGATGTAATTTTGTTTTTATGTGTTTTTTCCAAGACTAGATGGGTGTTTTTATAGGCAGGACGCATTTAAGTGCCTTTACCATGATCCAGAAATATTTGCAAAATTTACTAGCAAGTGAGTAATGGGTTGTTAAAAAAGGTCATATTATACTGGCTAGTTTGACCAATTAGATAATTTTGAAAATGATCAAAATAAAATAAAAAATAATTATTTTAATTAAGGAAGTCCAAGCCCTCAATAAAAAACTTTTATATTATTGTTAAAAAATTATTTTCACATTTTCCACCAATTGGGCACTTCATCTAAATTAGTTATTTCTTGCACATATTATATTTATTGTATAAATATCTAACAAATGAGACAATCCCATCCAAGTTCAAATTACCAGGTATAGGAGCTTCTCAATTGAAGCAGAAGAGTGGTTCCCTCATAAACTATCTACATGCTCTATCTCTCCCCTGTTGCCCAGTCGTTTGATTTGACATGATGACTAATAAAATCAAAGAATTGGACGAAACAAGAAGAAGAAAAATGAGAAATACCTATAATTATGGGAGCATGATAGCCCTTTTTATGATTCACGTGAATTTGCTTCTACTGGCCATCTAACTAAAAGATATTACATTGTATTGCCTTATCTAAGCGGATCAAGAAATGTGAAGCAATCGAGTGCAATATCATCATTATCATCAGTTTGATTTGAATCCAAGAGGGCTACAGGTTCTAGCAAGGTTGAAGGGTTTAAGTTCTTGAAGGATCTTTTGAAGGGAAACTTATGGAAGAGGAACGATTTCTCCCAATCCGAGCCAAAGTTCTAGCACAAAAAAGTTGAAGAACGACTATATTGATCTTCATAACGAGTGTTTTAGATGCACGCTATTCTAAAATTTGTACTAGGATTAGTTCAAGGAATAAATGTTACAAAGGTTGAACGTAAGATTTGCTAGGTTCATTTTGAGAGAGTATTTTATTTATATTTTTCAAGTGATTTATTTTGTGCTTAGTGGATGACAATTTCAAGAAAATATACATAAAAATTCATCCGGCATTAGATTTTTTTTTCTTCCCTTAGATTTTTGTTCTTGAAATGTATGTTTATTGGATTTGTTTTGCTCCATTATCATAAATTCTTAATTTCAAGACCCTTTTAGTAACTTAGTCATGTGGTTAATCATGGAAAGACTATACAACATCTTAGATGTCTTTTTGCCGAGAAATGCTAATGAACTCACTTATTTAATTTATTTTTGGCACGAAATATGAAAGGTCCAAGTAAAAGAGATTTCTCCGATTATGGATTTCCACGTTTAATGGATATATTTCAAATTCCTGATTGTGATTAAGGATAGTTTGATTTAGTTCACACACGACACATGCACGATGCACACACTCTCCCCCTGCAAAACACACATATATCTTGAAAAAATCAAAGGTCCATGAATCTGAACCGAAAGTTCTGGCTAAACGGAAGCAGGAGTGCAAGGTCTAGAACCATGTTTCACCAATACAAATGGCATGCCAGTGATTATTCTTCATCAAGTAAGAAAACATCTGCTTACAAGTTCAATATTCTTCTATCCACTTAAGAAATGGTTATTGTTGACTCGTCTTATCCTCACAGATGTCCTTGGGAAGTTCTTGTGGTTGACGAGGATAATCGTTTGGAAAATGCTAAGGAGTGTACTTTATGGGTTGCTAAATTTATGTTCATTACAACACGTGTATTTTTGACTGGGACTCCTCGGAACAACATAACCCAGCTTCATTTCCCGCCCTCTCTTCATTTGAGAAGTAAAAAGATGAGGAACTAAGGGAATCTCCAACCATTGCACCATTTTGCACTATTTTTAGTGCAAAATTCCTCCAACCATTGCACCATTGTACCAAATTTTGGTGCAATATCCATTTTGCCCTTATTTTTCATTTTTCAAAGATAATGGTTAAGGGTATTTGAGTCATTTTTGTTCTATAATGATGATGATGAAAATGATAATAATAATTACTTAATTAATTACACTATTAATTATATTATTAAAGTTTATTATTTTTAATAATATAATCAATAATAATTAACGTAATTGTTAATTTAACGTAAAGTTTAATTCATAAAGTTTACGTTTAAAGTTTAATTTAATGTAAAGTTTATATTATTAAAGTTTATTACTTTTGTAAATTTAACGTAATTGTTTATTATAAATTAATAATATAATCAATTATTTTTGTCAATTTAACATAATATATAAGACACGTGAATAATTTAGTAATCAATATATTTGTTAATTTAACGAAGTTATGATTTAGTAATTTATATAGTTATAAAATAAATAAATAAATAAATACAGTATCAAAAATCAAAAGAATGAATAAAATAATATAGCACTGTTAATTTGGTGTAAATTTTGGTGTAATGATTGGAGAAAAATTTTGATTGATGCAAGATTTAGTGCAAAATTTGGTGCAAAATGGTGCAAAATTTGGTGTAGCGTTGGAGATGGTCTAAAAGAAACTTGTTTCTTTGCACATGGTTTTTAGGCTCAAAAAGCATATCATGAAAAATTTACCCTCTAAGACTAAAAGAATGGTTCCCGTTGAGTTGTCATCTATTCATGCCGAATACGATTGCACAATCTTACAAAGAACTATAAGATATTACAGAATGTGGGGAAAGGGGAACAAGTGAAATCAATGTTAAATGTTGTGGCAGAAATGCAAAATTAATGATTGGTTGCAACCATTATTATCTCATGCTTGGCACCGAGGTTGATTCTGGATAAGTGGAATTCCTTCGTGAAATGAAGAATAGGCTTCAGCAAAACTGGCTTTGCTGCATTTAGTAAAAAATCAAGATATTTTGAGTATTAATTTTCTGCTCTTTTCATTCCTTTTCGTTCACTGTATATATACACACAAAATATAATATAAGCAAATACATACAAAAAGGAATATTCTAGTTCTACCAACAAGGTTCCAACAGGTGGATAACAACTTATATTCTCACTCCTAAAAATCAGGAAATGTGCTTCCTCGCATCACGATTCAGCTGGATTGCTCCTGTCAATTGGTTGAGTGATTCTAACACCCCCTTTCAAGGTGGAGTGTGTCTCTACAACTCCAAGCTTGTCTCTAAGGAATAAGAACCTTGAGTGAGTGAGAGGTTTTGTCAACAAATCTGCTGTCTGATATGATGATGGAACATAATGTATTTCCAATTCTCCTCTTAGAATTTTATCTCTTACAAAATGAACATCGAGTTCTATATGCTTGGTGCGTGCTTGATAGACTGGATTTGAAGCCAGAGCACTTGCACTTAGATTGTCACACCAAACTCTTGGAACTGTCCTTTGTGGTATTTTTAGTTCTTTCATTAGGGACTGAATCCATGTAATTTCTGATGCACTATGGGCCAATGCTCTGTATTCAGCTTCTGTGCTTGACCTTGCAACAACATGTTGCTTCTTAGAGCACCACGACACCAAGTTCTCTCCAAGATATACACAATAGCCTGCAATGGACCTTCTATCATCTGGACAGGATGCCCAGTTAGAATCTGCAAATGCTGTAATGTTAGAGCTATCACCTTTCCAGATGGCAAGACCATGATTCGGTGTACCTTTTAAGTACCTAAACACTCTCTTAAGTGCCTTCCAATGAGCATCTATAGGTGATTGAAGAAACTGGCTCATTCTATTCACTGTGTAAGTAATGTCAGGTCTTGTATGAGCCAAGTATTGAAGACCCCCAATTGCACTTCTGTACAAAGCTGGATCCTTCATGACTAGTCCTTCAGTCTTAGAGATCAATTTTCCCACTACCATAGGTGTTGGACTTGGTTTTAAGTTCTCATAGCCAAACTTCTTAAGCAAATCAATAACATACTTTGTTTGAGTCAAGTACAAACCAGTTGTATCTCTATGCACTTCCATACCTAGAAATTGCCTGAGGTTTCCCATGTCCTTTAGAGCAAAACGGGTGTTCAAGTTGTCAATGAATTCCTGCAAATGTTGATTGTTGTTCCCCGTTATTATTATGTCATCCACATAAACCAGTGCAAACAACACATCTTTCCCATCTGATAAGAAGAACAGCGAATTATCTGCCTTAGACTGTTTAGACTTCCATTTCAACAAAGTGCTCTTTAGCTCCTCATGCCATGCTCTTGGAGCTTGCTTCAGTCCATACAAGGCCTTTTCCAATTTGCACACAAACTTAGGATTTTTCTCATCTATGAACCCTTGTGGCTTATTCATGTACACTACCTCATTCAGCTTCCCATTCAGGAATGCATTATTCACATCTACCTGTCTAATCTGCCAATCTCTAGACACAGCAAGTGTCAAAATAATCTTCAGGGTTGATGCCTTAATAACAGGGCTGAAAGTTTCACCAAAGTCTATTCCAGGTGTTTGGAGGAACCCTTTTGCAACAAGCCTAGCTTTGTGCCTTTGCACTCTACCTTCTGAGTCACACTTCAATCTAAATACCCATTTGTTGCCAATTATTTTCATTCCAGCCATAGGAGGTACCAAAGTCCATGTTTTATTTTTCATCAGAGCATCATATTCTTCTGGCATTGCCTTCTTCCAGCTATTACTCATCAAGGCATTAACAACAGTTTGTGGTTCAACTTCCACTAATCTTCTCGGTGCCTGGTTTGTGTAGACTTTTGGTTTGAAAATTCCATCCTTGCTTCTAGTAACCATACGATGTCGAGTACCTTGTGTTGCATTTTAGTTCTGGATGTCTATATCCTTTCCAATATCCTCAGCACTACATCCATGTTGTTGGCTACTAACTATCTCATGATCATCTAATGCTCCTTGATTTATCTCAGTCTCATTATTTCCTTCACTCATTTCACCGTCAACTTCAGGATTTGATTCTTTGTTAGGAAAATCTGCAACAGATGATGCATCAGAATGAATTATATCAGCTACAGTTTGAGAAATTGTCTTTTGATTGGACTCAACATGAAATGGGAGAAGACTTATGACTGTTTCAGAACTTTGTGGTTGAACCATCTCTTTAGGAAACCAGTTTTAAAAGGAAATTCTAATTCGTTGAACACCACATGCCTGTATATGTAGATTCTACCACTTGAACTTAGGCATTTATAACCTTTGTGTGAGTCACTATAGCCAAGGAAAACACAATTTTGAAAGTGAAAATTGAACTTGTGCTTTTGGTAAGGTCTAAGGCAAGGATAACAAGCACAACCAAAATTTTTTAACCTTTCGTAATCGAAGTTAGTTCTATACAAGGCTTGGAAGGGTGATTTGTTTTGCAATACAGCAGTAGGTAGTCTATTTATTAAATAGGTTGAAGTGCTAAATGATTCCCACCAATAGTATAAGGGCATTTGAGCTTGAGCCAAAAGTGTTAGCCCAGTTTCAGTAATGTGTTTATGTTTCCTTTCAACTCTACCATTTTGTACAAAAGTGTATGGACAAGAGTATCTAAGTTCAATTCCTGATTCTAAGGCAATTTTGTTAAAACTTCTAAACTCTCCTCCCCAGTTTGACTGAAGTATTTTGATCTTTCTTTCCAACTGGTTTTCTACTATTGTTTTGAATTGAATGAAGATATTTAGTGCCTCAGATTTATGTTTCATAGGATAGATCCAAGTAAATATGCTATGGTCATCTACAAAGATTATATAGTACCTAAATCCCGAGGTAGAATTCTTTGGTGTTGGTCCCCAGACATCGGTGTGTACAAGATCCAAAGGGTTTGATGCATGTGAGGAGGATACATTAAAGCGTGATGCATGAGATTTACCTGACTAACAGGATTCACAGAAATGTGGATTTTCATTAGCTTTAACACATTTATTACAGGACTTTAGGACTTGACTCAACACATGATTTGAAGGATGGCCTAGTCTCCTATGCCAAACATCAAGTTCTGACTCTATTGACTTGACACTTTTGGGTGACTCATCACAACTGAAGTTTACTGAGAAACAGTTGGAATTATTTTGATGATCTGACTCTTTGGTTGTAAACTTGGAATTGGAATTTGGTGACCTCGGCTGATATAACCCATCCTTAAGCATTCCTTGCAGCAATATCCTCTTCGTTTGTAGATCCTTAACAACACAACAATCAGGGAAAAATTCCATAAATACATCGTTATCACTTGTAAGCTGAGAGACACTGATTAGGTTCTTCTTAATTGTGGGAACATGCAACAGTTTATTAAGTGCAAGAGATTTATCATACATTGTGGCAATATTTCCTTTTCCAACGTGTTCAATGTGTAAAGAATTTCCATCACCAACTAGCAGTTTTTCATTACCTTCATACTTCTTGACAATATTCAGATTACCTTTGTTAGCTGTCACATGGTTGCTTGCACCAGAGTCTGCATACCAGGCTGGATTTTCAAGAGTTCTTGGTGAGGCAACATAAGCAGTGGGAGCTGAGGTATTGTTCTGATAATTTTGATTGCTGGGCCTGCTGCCCATGTATTTGTCATCATATCTATTAAAGCACCAGCTAGCTGAGTGATTGTTGAGTCCACAAATTTGACAAAGTCCCCTGTTTTCATTTAGTCTGCCAGCTCTGCCCCTTCCTCTAGCTCTACCTCTAAGATTCAAGGATCTGCCACTATTAGTTCCTCTAAAGGTTCTGCCACCAACTGAACTAGCTCTTTGGGTGAGCTGTACACTTGACTGTCCAATGTTTATTGATGCAAAGTTGTTCCTAACTTGACTTAAATACTCAAGTTTGCTTTCAAAGGTCATTAGCACTGATGATAGTTCATGCCAGGATATGTTATCCCTAATGTTAATTTGCACCACAATGGGAGTATATTCTTCATCAAGTCCTGACAGAACTTGAGTAACAAGATCACTATGATCAATGGTCTTTCCAGCTATTTGCAAGTTATCAGCTAGCTGTTTTATAGTAGCAAGATATTGATCCATGGTCAAGGAGCCTTTCCTTGTCCTCTGCAATTCTCTAGTGAAGAAGACGACTCTTGATTTGTTCAGTATGCCATAGCTTTCTTCTATTGCAGTCCATAACTGCTCGAACTGGTACATCCCATAACTCTCATAGCTATTTCTGGAGTCATGGATGAGTACAACCAACCCATTAATAGTCGGTCAGCTGAAATCCACCTGTTATACTCAGGGTTCTGAGCCATCTCTACTGCTACTTCTCTAGCAGTGGTGGTTTGTGCAACTAGGAACTTTGGTGGACATGGCTTTGTCCCCAACAGGTAGCCTTCCAGATTATGTCCTTTGATTATAGGCATAATCATGTTTTTCCACAACAAGAAATTATTCTTGTCCAGTTTCACTGATGGTGCTTGGGTGAGATTCATCCCAAATGGTGAAACCTTATTCACTACACTTTCAGTGGATGGTATGGTGCTCGACTCAGCTGGAGCAGATTGGCTCTCTGTATCGGTGTTAGCCATAGAGGCTCTGATACCAAGCAAAAAATAAAGATAGTTTGAGTATTAATTTTCTGCTCTTTTCATTCCTTTTCGTTCACTGTATATATACACACAAAATACAATATAAGCAAATACATACAAAAAGGAATATTCTAGTTCTACCAACAAGGTTCCAACAGGTGGATAACAACTTATATTCCCACTCCTAAAAATCAGGAAATGTGCTTCCTCGCTTCACGATTCAGCTGGTTTGCTCCTATCAAATTGGTTGAGTGATTCTAACACATTCTATGATTAAGATCTTATATAAAGAAGGTCATAGAGTCCTTGATACTTTTACGGGTACTTTTTAAAGAGGCCAAGTCGTACATACCATTTTTGACTTTGACCAAATTTTTTTTGCCATTCACCACAATGGCCGTTTAATGTGTAAAAGACAAAATTACGCTTATGTTGTTACGTGATTACAAAAAAATAGTATTGTTTAAAAGACTATTATACCATTTTAAGTTACAAAGAGTTCCAAACACTTCATACTTCAAATTTCAAAACCAAATCACTTTTTTATCTGTTTACTTCACATACATAAATTGTTTCATTTTTTTTTATCTGCTTTAACCTTAAAATCTCATAAATTTATCAAATGCTCAGAAAAAATATTATCTTTAGCCAGCACTTTCAATCAGTAAATATATTTACGTATTATTAATTTCGTTTTCGTTGAATTAGTAACTTGTTTTAATCGTCAAAACTTATTTTTAACATTGGTAGATAAATTTTTACAATCTTTGATATATCTATAATTTTTTTAGCAAAATTAAAAAAATTCATCTAAACAACTCCTGACAGTCGGGCAGCCGTTAGGCCAGTATCGCCCAATGACGAGCTGGATCTAGATGTCTAGATTCATTTTGTAGGAAACAGCCAACCCAGACATCTGGGCCAAGTTACTTGATATCCTCGAGGATTATTTGAACATCAAGTTAGGCCAAAGATATTTGATGGCTCTGCTTATGTGATTGATCGTTAAGCTGCACCTGCTCGTTTTAACCAAGATAAGAGTCTATTTGTCTTCTATAACACGATTTTGTGGTTTTGGTTTCTACTCGGCGATTGCTAAAACTGTCATTATCAACCATCTAACTAGAACCCATACGCACCAAATGGGGAACGTCAAATGTTCCATTTTGAAAATGAGTTTTTCATACACGACGCACGCAAGAAGCACCCCGACACACATAAATATGTAGAATTGTGATACAACAATGTATAAACTTTTATTTTGAGGTTTTTGACTCCAAAATATGATACATGTTCATCTTTCAGCAGGTGCTAACTTCATGCTAGACAGAAAGAAAGATTAGCTAAGACTAAGAGACGAAACTGAATCATCTGCTCCCATTGAACATCGATTTGGACCATAGTGCCTTTCTCAGAACCCAATGCTAAAGCATAGAGTCAATTATTTGCATCAACTTACGTAGAAGAGAAGTTTTCAGCAATTGATTTTGAAGATCATGTTCCAGCAGCAGAAGGAACAAGTAAAAAGATTGCCTCATCCTTGAAGTTGGGGAAGATATCAAGAAGAAATCCAATGCTTTCTGAAATATATATGTTTTGGCCAACACATTGCGGAAGTTCCCCTGTCAAATGAGTAATTTAGAGGGCATAGGCTGTCAATTTCTGCCTCTAATGCAACATTATTTTGATGCTCAGGTGTGCGTTCTTTCTATTTCGTTTCAAGTTGTTGGGATAGAACTGCAATTCGCGATATCATAAACAAGTAAAAAGATTAATCAATTTAGGTTGCCACGAGGATTGCGAATTTAGTCCAAATTAAAAGGAGTTCTTTTAGGTAAATGAGTTTTAGAATAGTGATTTTTCTGAAAGATGGGTGGTTAATAATTAAGAAATTTTTTTGAATTTACATAAAAAATATTCTATTGTGCATATAGGTTTCAAATATTGATAAATTTATTATTTATTCTAAATCACTACTTTATGAAAATAGGCTACAATTATCTAATGGTGACATTAGAGGATGATTAAAATACTAGGATTTTGACTCCACCCATTAATCTATTAACTCTCCAATTCTTGTTCTCAATTTAAATTTACGATCTTTGTGACATTCGGCGATCCTCATTTATCTAAGATTCCTTGGAGTAAAGTTGGACGTACTTCCATATAAGACTATCAAATATTCCTATCGAGAATTAGAACATACCAAAGTGCACAACAATTCAAGAATATCATGTAATGATTGCATAAAGTATAGAAATATATTCCTACCTTAGATAGAATTTTATGTCATTTATTCACACGTCCAACACTTATTTTCTACCTCTCGAAAGTAAAATAAGCCATTAATATGTTTAAATGGTGATCCAATATTCAGGAATGGACCGAGACTTTTTTTTTTTTTTTCCGTGGGATCAAAAATTAAAATATATTTTTTTAAACAACATAATATTAATAAAAATAAGTCAAAACACTAATATAATTGTTGTCTATTCATCTTGATACTTTGAAAACGTCATATAATTATCTCATTATTAATATTGTAAAATGAATTTTACTATTTGTATAATTTTGTTTATCACCTCGTTGACAAATGTTGAAGTGGCAATGAGTAAATCAAGTTGAATGCAGGAAGTACATGAATTGAAATAAAATTCAAATTTAATCTAGGAAGTCAACGAAGTTCAAGTTACATTTATAATGATCCTAAAATTTTTTTCGTCTTAACCCAAGGAAAATTTGCCAATAAAATGTTGTAAATTATATTGATAAATTTGATGTGCAAAAATAATAAACATTAATGAAATAATTAAGAATTTCAAAGACGAGTTAGACGTCTCTTTTATCTATGTTTGACACATGTTTAACTATTTTTAATATTAGTTTGAATTATTCGATGATTGTGATGTAGTTCTTGTAACGAACTTCTAGTTAACATAGGCGATTTCTGGATTCGACAAGCGTATGAACGTCTAGAAATTTTTAAAATTAGCGTATTATCGAAATTTCTCAAAATATTAGTTTGAAATGAACTACTTTGACGTGCTGTAACTTTTGCTACGATTGACCGTTTCATGGACTACTAATAAGCGGACAGTTAGACCGTGAGTACTTCTAAATGATATTAATATTGTAATATTTTGATTTCATTTTAGATCCCGTAATAAAGCGCGTTGACGTAAGCCGTAAAGGAAAGAACCACAGATCTGTTTAAAAAAAAAAAATAATAATAATAAATTGTGGGTCACTTGACCCGCCCTGACCCGCCCATGCAAATACTTATGTATCAATTATCATGATAATCCATTAACAAACAATCACGAGACCAGAATTTGAAGTCAAAATGAAATAGGTTGACTTGATTGGCCAGGTTTGGCCCTGGAAACAATCAATTCGATCTCATTGAGGTCGAGTTCATCTATCCCCCTCTACTCCACTATACTAATCAGTTTGGCTTGAATGGTTTGGTGCTTATTCAGAGTACTTTAAAATTTAAGTAATGTGTGAATAAAAAATGAGTAATAAATTATAATTTTATATAATGTCTGGATAAAAAGTGTAAGTGTGTAACCAACTTAAATTATATTAAACTTTGCTAAACATACACTTAATCTTATCTAGACATGCTTTAAATGCTCAAAATTTATACTAATGAATTAGACTTCTAAAGATTTCTTTTGAAAAGTTTCGAACACTTTTTTAAGGACTTTTTTTTTTTGGTTGTGCTAATAAATGATAACTTACTTCTCAATTACTTATTTTGTTAACTGTAATCTTCAAAGCTTTTTTTTTTTTTTTTGGAATAAATCAGACGTATAGGGTCGGTTTTCAGAGGTAGTGCACAGGGCACTCACATGTGAGTGTGGGTCTCACGTTGTACCCATATAATTAAAAATTGCTCAAAAAATGCTAACCTCCTCCACTGTGAGAGGCTTGTTGAGCCTCTGTAAAAAAAAATTCTAGCAGAGTAGCGCTGCTCTTTTCTTTTTCTTTTTTTTTTGTTTTAAATTAACTCAACACTTTGAAAGTTAGTGTTTGTTTGATAGAAATTTTGATAATTGATTTTTTGACCGTTAAAGATAAAGTGAATCATATCTATGAGAAAATTATTCAAAAATGACGATTGAAATAATAAAATAACGATAAAAAATTTGATTTTAATTGAATTAAAATTCCTGCCAAACAAGCTGTAACTATTGTATGGTACTAATAAAGTACTTTCACCGACAACTGAAATCTGGATTAACATTGGTAAAATACATGCCGACAAAGTTTGTCCCATTTTCCATGTTCAAACACAACGTCGCTGCCGACGTTCACTTTTCCACTGAAAATTAATCAAATTAATGAACGCCATTTGCAGGTAAATTGAAATCATATATAACGTACAGAAATCTGGCTTACTATTTACAGAATAATTAATTATTTTTGGAGCAAAGACGGAAAATCATCACTCTCCGAAAAGTGGCATCAATAAATGAATAATTAAATGACTATTTATCCAATTAAATACGAGGGCCTTTTGATGTTCATTTGAGTTTAGATCCAGATCCAATTTCAATCTCTCATACACAGCATTTCCGAGCTTACTATTTCAGGTAACTTTTATACAAGATTTTTTTAATTCTTTGATTTTTTGACTAACGATTTTGTGATACTTCTTTACTTTGTATGGATCTGGAGCATGAATTGGTTTTCAGATGATTTTAGCGAATTTTGAGCTATATAATTTGAAATGGTTTATGGAAATTAGTATAGGAATGTACGGTTTCATTGCTGCATCAAAGATCTATGCGACTAAGACGGTTAAGAGGTAGAATTAACTATCAGGTTGAAGATGGTTAGGATAGATACTTCAGCGATGGGTGTTTTAGATGAACCAAGAAGGAGAGTTCACCTAAGGAACAAAATCTGTGTTACATTAACTTATATTGCTAACTAGTTGCTATGAGCGGGCTTGGCTTCATTTTAGGCTGTCTAATGTATGTCTGTACTGGGTGTATGGGCTCATAGGATTAAATGTCTCTGATTTCTCTCTGGCTGTGATGTTGGATCACAATGAGCCCTCAAAGGTTTGTTAATCGGCTTGTATGCTGGTAGGGCCGGCATTGATGATATTTACTTTTATGAGCTAATTGTACTTCATATATGTCTAAAGAGAGCCTTTATTGCTTCAGAAATATCTTATTTTCTATTGCAATCAATCCCAGGTCTTTCTGGCTCATAATAACTGGACAACAATGTCTAGAAGGGTAAATACTGCTCGTCGCTTTGCAGACAGTGGGAGCCTCCCTTTTATGGGTTCATTACATCCCAAATCACGCCCATCTCCTTTATTATCAATAGGGCTTGTGGTAGTGGTAAGCCAGTGAACTTTTTTTTTTGCAAACTCTCTTACACTCAAGAGCACACGTGCAGGAATACACAGTCTCACACCACGATTATGCTGACAGTTGGTACTTTTCTGATGAAAAATGAAAAACATGGTTACCTGACACTGCTAAATTGTTCGGCTTCATTATTTTCGTTTCTGTCAGTATTAAACACATTATATTGTTGGGCTTTGGTTCACCAATGAGAAAATTGATATCACACCTTTTGTGATATTTCAGGGAGCACTGCTGATAATTGGTTACATATACCGTGGTTCAGGTATGTAGTTGTTCTGTGAATTAGCATATTTATATCAAATGAACATTCACCAGCTGAATTCATTCTTTTTTAACCACATGTTATTTTTTGCCAGATTTTTCTTGATGTGGTAGGAACTAGGAAATCTAGGCAACATAACATAGCTTTCTATTTGGTGACGATGCACCATTACTTTTGATGTGTGGTTTTAATGAAAACTTACCATATACTTTTCATGTTTCGTGACAGGTGGAAGGAGTGGTGATATAGCAGCTTTAAATAGACTCGATGGTAACTTTAATTTTCAAAACAAAATACCAAATCTGGATTGCTTATCATAATTGTCATATCATGGTTTTTGCCATCAATAACTTTTTATATAGCTGCATTTTGAAATGAAGTTACATCATGGAATGGAAACTTCTTCGTATTAGTTTTTGATAATAGTCGCAGCACGTATTAAAGTAAACCTCATTCAACCTATTTAATTCTGAAGTTTCTTTTTCTTAATTAAGATTAGGAAACATATGCAGTTAGAAAGGGTTTAATTTCTTTTGCATATAACGATTAAACTGCAACACGGTGGCTTGGTCGTCGCATTAGTGGTCGCTTTGAAGCAGGCAATTTTTTTGTCCATTGTTTGTAAGAATGGTGAAAATCTTTCGTGGCAAATGTTCATACTGGAAATTTGCAATTTTTTCGGAAGGACTTGATATCCCAATTATCTAAATTTTCTTCAAACAAATTTATGCTTTTGTGGTTAAAAAAAAAAATCTTATTAAGTGCATACATATATTTGGCTGCTATTAATATGGACATCTGGCTTACTTTTAGGGGCTACTGACTTTTATTGTTTCTATTCTAATATTCACCAAACTAATCACTAGTATGTTTTTTTTTTTGCATGTGGGCCCCGACACCTGCTCAGTGATCTCTCAACTATTAAAAGAAGAAGATACTGAAGCCTGGGGTGTTGAGCCATACGAGTTAGATGATGTCGATGGCAACTGCAAGAGTCTTGTACACAAAGGCACTGTGCGTGTAGCTGATATCAAGTTTCCTCTTCCGTACAGGGCAAAGTCATTCTCTCTTGTCATTGTGTCAGATGCTTTGGATTACTTGTCACCCAAATACCTAAACACGACTGTTCCAGAATTAGCGAGGGTAGCTGCTGATGGTTTAGTTTTATTATCAGGTAATCGTTGGAATTATGATTTATTGTCTCCTTTTGACAGTTTTGCATCTGTAATTTTAGACATTCTTACCTAACAAGGCTATTCAATTCCTTCAACTAGTTGGAATTGGCAAGGCTTTTTTACAGTTTATCATGTTTTGCTTGTCTATTCCTGAAAAGTCTTATTGTTACTCGCCATTTCATGTCATTTACATCTGGACAGAATTAAATGAACAGGTTATAATGATTGGAGGAATTAATACTTTAAGTACATTTGGTTTTGAGCATTTTGGCTTATTAGCTGTATACAGTTCAATTATGTTCTCAAGGCTAGTGGTCTAGTCCTTGCAGACCCATATAAAGTTATCCATTTGGGTGTGCTTAGTCTTGAGTAAACTAGAGATGAAATGTGACCGTTGCCTATATGAGTGGGGAGTGTAACTCCTTGTCCTAAATTGTTGAGCGAGTACACACACACACATCCCTTGCCTATTTACCTTGTATTAGGTAGTCATCTTTTTACACTTGGTGTGAAGTCCTCAAGCGGTCAAGCTTTCAATAATCATTGGAGATCTCTGAATATTTAAAGAAAAAAAAAAAAAAGATACTACATTGTTAGTTAGGGTACAGACATCTCTTATACTGGTTCTGTTCTCTGATGATTGTTTAACTGGTACTGTAGCTCCTTTGAAGTTATACTAAACTTCCTCTTTATATAGGTCAGCCAGGCCAGCAGAGAGTTAAAGTGGCCGAGCTATCAAAGTTCGGACGCCCAGTAAGTGGTCAATCTTTCTTTTTGTTCTTTCCCCCGTATGCATAATATGGCCTTGCATTTCATCCAAAACTATAGTGAGAATAAATATATGGTGGGCGAGCCTTCCTTTTTTATCTGAGCATATTTGTTCTCACATTTCACTTCTTTTTTTTTTTTTTTTGGGGGGGGGGCTGATAAGCATCTAATGCTTTCATTTAGCCCTAGCTTCTGAAGCTAGTTCTTCTTTTGTGTGGCTAGAGTATGTTTGGCTAAGCTTAAATAGTTAACTTTACATATAAAGTAAATAGGTAAGTTATAAAATAATAAATGAGTTACTTAGCCTATGTTTGGGCCCCATTTTGTTGAAAATGAGTTTTGTAATAGTGAATATTTGGAGATTGGTTAAAAAGTAGGAAAACAATTTTGATGTGCAAAAGATTTTATTGTGAGAATGTATGGTTGAAATTTGAAAATGAGTTTGGTAAAAATTAGTTTTTAGATAATGGGGAACAAACATGAGCGTAGTTTGACAGTAATGTAAGTTAAGAAAGAAGTAAAATATCTAAACATGTTTAGAATCACAAAGTATGCTAACTACAAATTTACTCGGAACGAGGCTTTAGTTTGTTGTGTCGTTTGGAAACAAAAAGTTACTAAACATGCTGGTTTTTGCCTTGTATAGGCTAAACGGAGGAGCTCAACTTGGTGGATAAGGTTTTTCATTCGAACCGGCTTCCATGAAAATGAATCTGCTGCCAAGAAATTCGAGCAGGCAGCAGCCAAGAATTCCTATGAGTCGACCTGCCAAGTTTTTCACCTCAAACCTTCGCACTGAGAGAGGGCATCCTTCGTGAAGATGGTGCTGAGAAGGATCTTTAGTTTTTATTGAATATTTGGAGATTGGTTAAAAAGTAGGAAAACAATTTTGATGTGCAAAAGATTTTATTGTGAGAATGTGTGGTTGAAATTTGAAAATGAGTTTGGTAAAAATTAGTTTTTAGATAATGGGGAACAAACATGAGCGTAGTTTGACAGTAATGTAAGTTAAGAAAGAAGTAAAATATCTAAACATGTTTAGAATCACAAAGTATGCTAACTACAAATTTACTCGGAACGAGGCTTTAGTTTGTTGTGTCGTTTGGAAACAAAAAGTTACTAAACATGCTGGTTTTTGCCTTGTATAGGCTAAACGGAGGAGCTCAACTTGGTGGATAAGGTTTTTCATTCGAACCGGCTTCCATGAAAATGAATCTGCTGCCAAGAAATTCGAGCAGGCAGCAGCCAAGAATTCCTATGAGTCGACCTGCCAAGTTTTTCACCTCAAACCTTCGCACTGAGAGAGGGCATCCTTCGTGAAGATGGTGCTGAGAAGGATCTTTAGTTTTTATAATGATAAATTATATTCATAAAATTGGGTTACCACCTTATTTGATATTTCATTATGACAGAAGAATTGGTTGATTAAAAGCTTTGTTGGTTGTAAGCAAGCATCCACAGAATTATACCATTATGCCAAATTAGGCATTGGAAGTGAAATGGACCATTCTCTAGGGAATGTTCATATTAACTGTATTTTTTTCCTCATAATTGTAAAAGAAAACTAATTTATTATTATATATATCTTGGAATCCTCATATTTCTATTTGTGGTCCAAGCCTCACTATTGGAGAACTAGTATTCATTTATTTATTTTTCTCATATAATTGATCTGACTTCATGTTTATGTGTTGGTAAGTTTCTTGTAGTCAATGAAGGATGAAATTATAATTTTTTTCTTTACCCGAATCTTAGTTAATTGAATTTCTCGCTTTAAGATCTATTCATTAGGAAGACAAGTAGTTGTCCCACTATGTCAATCAGTTTCAATGTTTGGCTAATGTTAATAGACTGTTTATAATCGATCAAATCACTTTTTATTAACATATTTAGAGTTCGTTTGATATCCATTTTTCTAAGAATGAGAATGAAAAATATAGTAGTTACGGAATCCGCACAAGATATAGAAAGTCAAATATGATCGTTTGATGTGATGGATAACGGTTATATTTTTTATTTTTGTGGTCAAAGAATGAGAATTAAATATGCCCTTAGTAAGACTTACAAGTACTGTTTACACATTGTTTTAGCTCATACGGAACCTTGCTACTTGGAAGGTGACATGATTGTTAATAGATGGCTTTATGATGCATGGTGGTGTCAAATGGTTAGCGTGGTTAATAAATTAATTTTCTCGATCATTAGAGTGAAAATGAAAATTGTCGATAAAACACCAAGTATCAAAATTAATTAAAGAAAGATTTGAAGCAGAATTGAAGATGTCAGTGAAGATTAGGTCTCGACTCACTTGACATTATCCTACTCAAATGGGATAGGGAATCCCTGTCTTAAATTAATCATGTTACAGTGATTGAAAATAGTTAACATGCAATCTGATCGATACTAACAGTGGCAAGATTCACTTTTTTTTTAGACTTCTTTATTCATGCAGGACTCACACAGCATGTGAGAATATGTCAACCATTCTGTTAAAATAATTAGGCCAAACTAGCAAAATTCGCCTTAAATAGTAAATAGGGACCGCGTGGGCGGGGACAGGACCATTCATGTCCCAACACCAAATCCTCAAATCTGTGTCGAATTATTTAATTTAATTTTTATATTAATAAAATCATATTTTAAAAATGAATACTAGTATTAATCGAATTAATTAATTAAACATGATGAGAAATGAGGATCTAATAATAAACGAAATATTAGTTCACATTTGATTTTGCTAGAATTTAAATTTTTAGCCCCCGTTTATTTCTTATTTTTTGAAAAATGAGAATAAAAAATATAGTCGTTATGAGTCATACAAGAGACATAAATTTAAATTGACAGAAATTTAAATTCGAAGGATCGTGCTTTTCATTTTAATGAGAAAATAATGAAAAACTTGATGAAATGGTTAAAAAATTGATAATTTTTTCATAAAAATGTGTGATTAAGATTAATTAATTTAAAGTGATCCTGGTCTATGATTAAAAAAACCCCAGCTTTGAACCAGCGCGCCACGGTGCCCGCCGGGTCCTCTCTGCCTCAGTCGCCATGGCAACAAGAGACCATTCCTCAAAGAAACCGCCTTCCAACGCTGTTCCACTGTCCACTTTTCGCCTCATTCTCGCTCTTCTCTGCCTCGCATCTCTTTTCATCTGTTTCTCTCTCCTCAAAACCGACAACGTTCAATTGCCATTGCTAAACCCCTCGGCAGTCTCGAAGAGCATTAACTATAAAAAATGCAATTACACGGATGGCCGTTGGATCTACGAGCCGTCGGTCAGATCGTCGCTGCGATACGATCACACCTGCAAGGAGATTTTCAAAGGGTGGAATTGCCTTGGCAGTAACAAGTCGAACGCCCTAGTTATTGTCAAATGGCGCTGGAAACCCGATGGCTGTGACCTCCCGCAGTTCGATCCTCTTAAATTTCTTAAAGACTTCAGAGACACCAATATTGGTAAATACTTGTAAATTGAATTGTTATAAATTTGTTGCCCTGTATATTTTGCAGCTTATATATGTGGATTCTATTACTTGTAAATTAGGAAAAATATATAATAGTAATGCTTTGCACACAAACGAGAGTGAATTACAGTGATGAGTATTCTAATAAATAAGTATTTATAAATGAAATTGAGCTTTCTTTGGTTTGAAAAATATAGAAACAAAAAGCTTCTTGTTTTCAAGTGCATCAGCTAGGAATCATTATTTGAAATCTCAGGAAAAAAGAGATGTATATTTATGAAGACTGAAGCTATGGTTTATGAGAATAAACCTGTTTGAATAGAAATAGAGATAAGTTTCTTCCATTTTCATTATTTGAAATGGGCTCTGGAATTTGAGAAAATCGAGAACTTTATGGGTAAATGACAAGGCTATAACAGTTCGGCCAGTCTAAAGCTAGATACCAACCGTAGAAACATGTTTTGGAACTCAATGCAGCAGACAGAATCTGTGCAAGTGTTTGTTTTTCTAGCTTTCTCAGTGTGGGAAGAACGGTTAGGGTGACAAACTAGGCTTGCAAGATAAAGCACCTAAGACTTGAACCCTCCTTCCCCGAGCCTATTCAAGTATCTGGTGATTTCACTTGATTTTAGTTTTAAAGAGTCCCTTTATTTTATTTTATTTATTTTTTGGGGTGGGGGGTTGGGAATGATTAATATTTAATTGGAATCCTGGATCCAGTAACTTGGTTATGTTTCTCTCTTGTGGGAGAAGACAATAATGGATGGAAAATTGGATGCAGTTACAAGCTTCTACATTAAGCGTCTTTTGATTCTTGTTGTAATATAATATACGTGTGGGATTCGGATTTTCGTGAATATTCTTGTGTATTACTCGTGTTACAGTGCTACTTGTAGACCTTATTGATTTTTAACAGTGCAGGGTTTGTTGGGGATTCTTTGAACAGGAACATGTTTGTTTCACTTTTTTGTGCTTTAAAACGAGTATCCATTTAGGTGAAAAAGTGGCGTCCTGTTGGAGCTGACCGCGGCTTCACTTTTATTAAGTACAACGTAACAATTGCATATCATAGAACAAATCTTCTTGCTCGTTATGGTAGGTAAGGTTAGTCTAATACTTTTCATTTGAGTTTTGATGAAGAAGATAGCATTCTAATAACGTGGTCAACTTTGTGCATTGACGTATTTATGTGTTTGTTTAATATTTAAGGTCACTGCTCAATTTATCCTGCAAAGTTGGTGTTGGCATTTGGCAGCAGTGGCCTGACATGTTCCTATTGGTGATATTATTGCACGCAGTAGATTTTTCCTCGATTAATGGTCATTAGGGCTGTCATTAGATAATGATTTTTATGTACACAAGGCTTTTGGTTGTTGTGATAAATTTCCTTCTTGCTTTTATTCATCCTTTAGATTTGTTGAATCTATTTTATTACAAAACTTTTAGGCTTCCCTTGGCCTCCAGGAGGAACAATAAAGGGAAAGTGTAAACAAAACCAATTTACCTAGCATTTCTCTATGTCAAATAGTATCTAAATCTGAAATTTTGAGAAATCCAGTTGTTGGTCAAACATCACTGAAAATTAAGGCCATATTATGTAGATTGTAATTGTTTATGACTTATTCCCGTTCGTCCTGTGTGCTTAGTAAGCCATGGAGGCCTTTGCCTTGATTATGAATTTGATTACCATTGTTTTAGACTTTAGATGGTTAATGGTTAACTTTATATACATTCTTTAAAAGATTTGAATAGTAGAATCAAAGATGTGGTATCCAGTCATCATGATTGCAGTAGTATGGTTTTAATAAACTTTTTGCTGCTTGATCTGAGTTTGAACCAATTATCTGATTGTGTTCTGTTATGTTCCTTCATGAGGTTTGAATTTGAGTTTATGTTGACCCCATTACGATCATTTTATCTTTCTATTGAACTTTCTTAGTGTTTATGACTTGACCTGGAGTAGGTTTATCTTGTAAACTTGCTGCATGTTTGTAAGATTTTGATCCAATATTATTTGCTTATATATTTTGTAGGTGGACGGCTAGCAGCATTGCTGGTGTGCTGGAATCACTAGGTTATAAGGAGGGTTACAGAGTGGATGTTGATATACCTGAAGAAACATGGGTAGAAGCTCCAAATTTCCATGATATTCTTATCTTCAACACAGGACATTGGTAATTTTACTTTCATCTTCTGTCACATAGGCTGCTATCAATGTTGATTTTAGGATGCTACTTTTTATAGCTTTGTGGAAGTGGAATGGATCCTAGTTGTGACATTTCGCAATTTTCCATGATGCTCTGAATTTGAGCAATGGGAACGTTGAATCAGAACATGACAGTAGAATGAACCTGTTTACTGAGATTCTGATAGAATCTCTTAAAGCTGAAGAATCTTGTTTGGATTTTTGCAAATTTGTCCTTTTTGTATGGCAAGATATATTTTCTGTGGTTGTTTGGAAACTCCATTCAAAGAGCCTCTGACTTCTAGAGTTCCAAACTAACCAAGTTCCGCACTGCAAGAACTCTGATTGTTTCGGTCATGCAGTAGCTAAAATTAGCTTCATGGCTCCGAAGACCCTAACATGAGTGGCTCAAGAAGCTTGTTAGCTGATGATGTCTTCTTGCAAGTAATGCACAAATTTCGTTTCCTACAATGTAGTGACTTTTCATGCCTTTGACAGAAATAGGGATGGCAATTTGAACTGCCAAACCCAAGCCTTTCAGGGCAGCAGGGTGGTTTCTGGCCCTAGGAATCCCATCCTATCCCTGCCCTGCCCTGTGCCGATTGTCCACTTATATTACAAAACATTTCGGATTTTTTTATTTTTTTCAATGGGCATTGGTTGCCCCCTTTTTCCCCAAGCTTTAACGCACTAACCCAATCCAAAGCCAAGTTCAGTGACAAGCAATCAATATAAATTAATTTTGCTGGAGAAAAAAAAAAATCATAAACAGGGTGATGGGTTTCCCAGCCTTGCCCTTAAGCGGGGATCGGGGGTGGTAAAATCCCTGACGAGGGACCCCCGACCTGTCCAATTGCCATCTCTACACAGAAAGTCAGGATCTATCACACTTCTCGAATTGAATATTATCTACTAAATGTTTCCAACTATGGTTGCATTTTCAAATGACATGCATTCCCATTGTATTTCTTAGAGCAACTTTCAATGGATTTTTGTGCATGTCTGTGTAGACATAGAACAGTTTTTCAGTTTATTTAGCTTCTTTGTTTTGGTTTTTAGGTGGTGGGCTCCTTCAAAGTTTGACCCTGTAAAATCACCCATGCTTTTCTTCGAGAAGGGTATACCTGTGATCCCTCCAGTTCCACCTCATGTTGGCCTTGATATGGTATTATCACACATGGTATGACCCCATTATTCTCTCTCATATTTTTCAATAAGATACGGCATAGATCCTAGCTGAATAATCTATAGAGAATATTAATATTGTGTTCCATTCAGATTTTGCCAAGAGTGGTACTTGTTTAATGTATGTTTTTTAATCAGAATAGATGATCAACAATTTTTAATGTATGTTTTCTAATCAGAATAGATGTTCAACAATTTCTCGTGTTCTTCTTTCCCTTCTGTTTAGAGACATATCTGCAATTTGAAAAGTTAGTCTTTTTACCCAGCTAATATGCTTTTTATCTTCAAACTAGATATCATTTGTGGAGAAAAAGGCTCGACCAACTGCAATTTTAATTTTTCGAACACAATCTCCAAGACATTTCGAAGGAGGCGATTGGGACCAAGGTGGTTCCTGTCCTCGTTTACAGCCTCTTGCTCCTCAAGAAGTAAGCTCTTTATTGGAATAATATCCACGCACCACCGCTGAGCATTATTAATGGTTTTGGCATGCTCAACTAAGCTTTAAATAGTTTGCTTGCTAGTAAAATAAGTAAGTTAAATTAATATTCTTATTGATTTATAATTCGAAATAAGTTATTTAATTGTAGTTGCTTCCAAAATAATCTGAAGTATGAAAAAAGTATCTTATCCGAAAACTAAATTAAAAGAGAATGTTATTCTTTTAAGCAACATGTAACTTAATGATTGGGTTTTACGTTTGGCTCGGTATTCAGGTAGAGGAACTTTTCTCCCTGAAAAGTAATGGAACAAATATGGAGGCCAGGCTTGTGAATCAACACCTATATAAAGCATTGAAAGGTTCTGTTTTTCGAATATTGGATATAACACAGATGAGCGAGTACAGAGCTGATGCCCATCCATCTGCAGCCGGTGGAAAAAAACACAACGATTGCATGCATTGGTGCTTACCAGGACTTACAGATACTTGGAATGACTTGTTTATAACACAACTAAACAATTTTAATGTTAGGAACTAAAATATTTAGTTTTTGTGATTATATGTGGAATATGTTTCTTTGAGTTTGATTTTATCTGTGATTTTATTAGGATTTTATGTCATTGCCTAATGACTCTAAACTAACGTAGTGAGTTGTGGTGGTCAAGAATCTAATTGATTTGAGGGAATCTCAAGATTCTCATTTGTAATTTTTAGATTCCAGATGCAGTTGAATGGTTTTAGAGATAAGATTGGTTTGGATTAAAATCTGTGAATTGGTTAGTTTTTTACTGATACATAGTAGCTTGGGACTGAACTTAGTGAGACAAAATGGAGGCTTCTGTTTTACCCAGCCTATACTATTCGAGCTTAGTTGGGTAGGATGGAATTTGCGATAAGCCTCTTTCGACCCTCCGTTTCTAATATATCTTATAAAATTTATTCGGTGCACAAACAACCGAGTTAAATCTATTTGGATTTCATTTTTTGCATAATTTGGAACACATGTAAATGAGGTACAGAGAAGCGCAGCTGCTGAAATTATGACCAAAGAAGAAAAGTAATATTCATAGGAGGCAAAGACAACACTATGCTTGAATAATGTAGAAAGTGATAAAGAAAAGAATTATGCTATTTACAGTTGCTCACTGCGGCAGTCGTCCTATGTGGCATACACATGGTAGGTAATTCGCTCAATGCGACAGTCGTCCTACATGGCATACACGTGATAGGTGATTGAGAAAATTTGATGGTGAGTGACCATTGATATGAAAAATTAATTAATTTATTAAATGGCTATTTCAACTGAAAAAATTTGAAGATGTTAGTTATTGAGATTGTTCAAGATCTGATCCTAGCCTTTTGTCCATGTTCTTTCAATGTCAAATCTAGAAGATGAGTGGAGTTAATACTAGTGCTTGAGTATGTCAAATCAATATGTCTGTAAAATACCTAGAGTTAGAATTAAGGTTGGATTAAGCCTATGTTTGACCCTCATTTTTTCAAAATTTATTCATGGTAGGCATGAAAATTGGTACACCAAAGGTACATTTTTCCGGTCTTGCAAAATTGATGCGGTATTTTAATTGTGTTGAACCTTGTTTCTTTGGATAGAATGGTCCACTAATCGCGTCAAGTTTTTATTCAAGTGACCTAACCTTATAAATTTTAAACTATAAGTCCCTTTTGAGCCTCATTATTTTCAATCGCACATTCTTTTTGCACGTAAATAAGAATATTTTCTATAATTTTTAATCAAGCATTTTCTGAAAATTCACTTTTTACAAAAATCCACTTTTAAGAAAATGGGATCGAAACAGCGGCTAACATGGGGGATTTCTTGAAACAATTAAGGGCACATGTTTGTCCTTGAATTGAATGCCGGCCGGTTGGGTCCTCGCCACTATTAGTATTCCGACACGTGTCATTCTACCTTGGCCGTCCCGTCCCGTCTGTCTTTATTAATCATTCAATATATACATATGTCCCTAGAAAAATAGTTTCTGAAATTCTATGGACTATGATTAAGGCGTGCAATATTGTTCCTACCATGTTCGAATGTCTGATAGTCCAGCATTGGATAGTGACATGCATTCACATGACTTTACTGTTAATATTTAAAATATCAGTCCCGCAATCGCTATCTTTCGAGTGACTTGTATATTGGTTGATCGTAATATTCCTTTTTTTTTTTTTTTTTTTTTTACGGGAGAACTCGTAGTCGCTATCATTCGAGCGCACATTGGATAAACCATTGAGTCGACACAATAGCTTACAAATCACGCCAGTCAAGCAGGGGGAATCGAACTCGTAATATTTTTTTTCTATTTATATGGCGATGCTTTGAACTTTCTGTTAATCTAGCACATTTTTCTTTCTTTATTTCAATTTAGGGAAAATTGTAGCAGCGGTCCCTAATTTTTCAATTTTTTCCTAATCTTAACTTTGTGCTACTCACGGTCCCAAACATTTCAAAATTATGCACTTGGGGTTCAAATTGATCCATGTAGCCATTAGTTGACCATAATTTAAACAATTTAAATAATGTTGACCAAATTAAAAAGGGTAAAATGGTGTTTTGCATTTTTCTTTTAAATAAGTTAAAAAATTAAATTAAAAAACCAAAAAATTAAATTAAATTAAAAAAAAAAACCTTGTCCACCACCATCGCCTGTCGTTGCCTACAACATCCACCACCGCCCGACTCTCCTTTCCCAAAACATCTTGTCCACAACCACCTGACTCTTGTTCCCCAAAATTAGTCCACCACCATCACTCGTTGCTGCCTTCAACAGCCACCACCACCACTCTACTCTCATTCTTCCCGAAACATCCTGTACAATGGGTTGACCCTAGGGATTGACGCTGAGGGTTATCATCTTTGCCATTGTTGCTTATTAATTGCTCAATTGAGTACTTACTGATTATTACTCTTTTAGGGTTGATGGATGAAAGTGAGATAAGGCACCTCTGGCGGTGCCGACGTGAAGGTTAGAGTAAAACCTATGAAAAAGTGAAAGGTTAGGGACCGGTTCTACAATTTTCCCTTCAATTTATACTTGATTGTATGTTAAGGACGTATCCGACCTTAGGTGTGACCAATTATAGAACATTATATAAAATATATTTATCAATGGTGGGCCTCTAATTCCATCACCATCATTCACGAGATTCAATTTATACCAAGAAATTAATCACAAGTAGTCGTCGTATTAGGCTTGTGAACCTCCCGTGTATTCGTGTATAGACTGATCAATCTATAATTGAATTATATATAAATGAGTTATTTGGCTGATTCAAGAATATTTATCTAATAGAAAAAGTTCAGGTTCAATTAACCTCGCCTGTAGAGAATTACCGAATTTATTAATTTTAAAACATGAAATCACCTCAACTGTCATCTAATTATAAAAAATAAACATGAAATGAACAGCGAATCTTTGCCATATAAGCACAAAACAAAAGTAGAAATAAAATAAAATAAAATCAGACCGATTATAAACAACAAATATATAAGTCCACGAATTAATGTAATAATTGGGAATATATCATAAAATATTTTTGTTGTAGCAGTCTATAGAACTGGTTTATTAATTTTAGTTATTCACCTTTCATGCAGGTACGTTTTTAATATGTTCAAATGGAGAAGACTTTTTTTTTTTTTTTTTTTTTTTTTTAACAA
>NC_036252.1:7563982-7567966 GCF_002742605.1 Olea europaea var. sylvestris
TTTTTTTTTTTTTTTAACACATTGGTCATAAGAACTGGTAAGATTTCGTTGGCTGATTTAACTTTGTTTTTTGTTCAAAACGGTGTAAAAATCTTGCCTACTCAACATTCTATAATTCGATCAGTTAAAATAGCCTGTACAGATAGCATTTCTCCGTCTATAAATACATCTGCTCCTGCCCCCTACACTCAAACCCACCACTCCAATGGACTCACTGAAAATAATGATCCTTTTATTTTCCTTGATAACCTTAACCCTAACTCCTCCTTCCATGGCCCAAAACTCCCCTCAAGATTTTCTTTCGAGTCACAACCAGGCTCGTGCAGAAGTCGGCATCCCTCCCCTCGTCTGGAATGACACGGTTGCAGCCTATGCTCTAAACTATGCCAACGAAAGGTATGCGGATTGCGAGCTGGAGCATTCGCAAGGGCCCTATGGCGAAAACCTGGCTGAGGGGTGGGAGAAATTGGCTGCCGGAGATGCAGTCAGCATGTGGGTTGGGGAGAAATCTTGCTATGATTATGACACGAATTCTTGCGTCGGTGGAGAATGCCTGCATTATACACAGGTGGTTTGGAGGGATTCAGTTCATCTTGGTTGTGCTAGGGTTCCGTGCAGTAATGGTTGGATTTTTGTGATATGTAACTATGATCCACCTGGTAATTATATTGGCCAACGTCCTTATTGATATGGTTCTGTTGTTAATTTCCAAATACTAAGAGAATGTGTTGTGACTTGTTCTTGAAATATGTATAGGTTTTTGTAATATATAGGGTATGCGTCGGTCTTGTTGAAGTCGTGAAAAATAAGTGACGTTCAATAATACTGAACAAAGACTAGATAATATAATGTACAACTTTTTGCTTATTTTCATATTTACTTCCTGTTTGGTATCGATTCTAAATTTTAATTTAAGTCAAAGTTAATAATTTATTTTAACCACATATTTTATGCGTATCACAACTTTTTCACTACATATTTCATTAACTTCCATTAAAATTTACTAAAAATCTGATTTTAATCTCCACCAAACAAGAGCTTAATATTATCCAATACTTTTTATTTTAGCTTCGCTTAACAAAAGGTGTTAAATGGGTTGAGCTATATGAAGAACATCCAAGATGGCCCATGCGTGGTCTAGACATGTGTCTAGCAAGTAGGGCTTGCAAGTCATATTTAGAAGGGATGTATACTTAAAATTAGGGCATTTTGAAAAATTATATGAAAATTCTTTTAAATTAAAAAATACTATATAAAGTCAATTGAGACTTTAAAAAGTGAGTTATGTCACTTTTTATGTAAAGAGTGATGTACAGTATCACTTTCTCTATCAATGAAATTTAATTCAAAGTTAACGAAATACAAAATAAATTAACATCTCAAAGAAATTTTTATAAGCAAATTGAAAGTTTAGCCAAAGATGTATTGTTTTACTTAAAATTAAAAAAGAAAAAAACTGACATATTTAAAAAAGTGAGGAAACACTAAAACCTTAGAATAGATACAAGATAATTGGATTCCTTCAACAAGTTGTCTCTTTATGATTACACTTCACTTATATTAACTAAACCTAGAACATCATTTTTGGAGCACAAGACACTATTTCAAAAGTGGCAAAAAATAAAAAAAGTAATAGAATTTTTTTTTTAAGAAAAAAGTGAGAAATACCAATCAAAATATTAGAACAAATCCATGGATGATTGATTTTCTTCTCCATATTGTCAATGTAAAATAAATAAATCTTACACTTATATTCTTTTTGTATATATAATAACATTAGTGTTTTCATCTATAATGGAGTCAAATATCAGTCTTTTGAAGTAGTTAAGGTATAACATTTTTAAAAGTATCATGTCACTTATATCAAAAAGTCATGTCACTTTTGAGTATATCTACCACTATATATGTAATTTTATCAATAAAACAATCTGTGTATCCTTATCTTTTCACATAAGTTAAATTAGACAATAAATTTTTGAAGTTCAAAATATACGTGTATGCCACTTTTTCGAATAACAAATTAGCTCTTTTTTTCCTTCTAATTTCTATTTTGGCGTGACATCTTTTGATTTATTTACAAGCTATATTTCTTCACTCATCGGTGAGGTGTTTGTTATCGTTTCAAAGTATTTGCAAAAAGCTTTGAATATATCTTTCAAATTTAAAAATCGATAAAGGATGTATTCTTAATAACGAGTCAAAAATAGTGGCAAGAAATAGACTAAATAATCGTTGTTTATTTTGTGTTCAATAATTCATGCAAGATAATTTTCGACATATAAATTTCGTCCATAACATTTTTATTATAATCACATTGCAAGCTATCTAATAGATTTTGAATTGCTCAAAACGAATAACCGTAGTGTAAAATATCACATCAAACGAAAAGAAATTTAGTAATAAAAATTTTTGAGAAGTGAAAAAAAAAAAAAAATCAAATTGGAGAGTGTCGGTCCTTGTCTTTGAAATGAATTTGCTAACTTTCAAATGTCTTCATATTTTTAATGGATATAATTAATATGATCATGGAAAATTTAATTTAGTTAATATGATCATGGAAAATTTAATTTAGTTAATATGATCATGGAAAATTTAATTTAGTTAATATGATCATGGAAAATTTAATTTAGTTAATATGATCATGGAAAATTTAATTTAGTTAATATGATCATGGAAAATTTAATTTAGTTAATATGATCATGGAAAATTTAATTTAGTTAATATGATCATGGAAAATTTAATTTAGTTAATATGATCATGGAAAATTTAATTTATTTTAACTGTATTAATCTAATTCGCTCCTTTAAATACTATGTCTAATTTCCTCCATTTAGAATGGGAAATAAAAACACATAGGAAGAGATAAATGTCATATCGGTTAAATATCGAATTATAAATCAACATATAAGGGTTTTAACTACTCCTCGTAACAATGTTTACGCTATAAGGAAAAAAAAACCTAGGTCTTAATATGGTAAAAGAGCCCAATAAACTTTGATGAGCAATTCAATCTGATTAAGATTCAATGTGCACATGATTTCAAAAACTAATTTGCCCAAAATGAGTCACCATCTTGCCGAGTATATCAAGGGATCTTATGTCAGTTAAATATTGAAATATTGACAAATATATAAAATTTTTTGACTATTCATATTAAGAGTTTTCATATTAATCAAATTAATATACATTTTAATTATTACTTAATTTGATTTATAATGAACAATTTATTTATAAAAAATGGAATTTGATTAATTCAAATTCTAGAAAATTACAAAAATGAAACGATTCAATTTGAACAGCAGAGGGAGATTAGTCAAGTCCGACAATGGATTTTTCAACAAGCCTTACAAGGAGCTTTACGAACTTTGAATAGTTGTTTAAACAATGAGTTATATTTACGTGCCATTAGTGGTAATATTATGGCATTGGGAGCGATGAAAGAAATAACTGATTAATCTTTCTACTACAGGCATTATTTTTTTCTTTCAAAAATAAAAAAATAATTAAGAAATGCTCGTGATAACCATTCGAGGCGACAAAATTTGTAATATTATCTGTGAACGTTTGAACAATATAATAGATAGAGAAGTAATATTATTTGATCAAGTCACATTGTGCTTCTTTATACAAAGACACAATTCATACTATCGGAAAGTGATCACATATACTTTTAAGATCACATATACTTTTACTCTCATGTTAAAAAATACAATAACAGTAAATAAATAAAAACACAAATTTTATTTATTATAAATAGTTATTTTACAACAGCGAAGGCTAGGGCTATAAGCAAAAATCGCAAAACCGAAAAATCGAACCGAAATCGCATTTTAGAAACTGTCGGTTTGGTGCCACGTGGACCCGGTCAACGAAATAGTTTTGACCCAAATCAAACCGGTTAAAATGGTTTGGTTTAGGTTTAAGAATTTTAATTGCGGTTTAAAACCAAATCGGACCGGTGAAAAAATATATAAAAATAAAAAA
>NC_036252.1:7568168-7593136 GCF_002742605.1 Olea europaea var. sylvestris
TATTATTATTATTATTATCCAATAATCCTAATATATATTTAATAATTTTAAGACTAACATAATCTATCAAAAGCATTTTTCCTCTTCAAAATTTAGATGAACTCCAGTCGACACCCAACACAATTTTGAGCCACCAGCACCACACACTTCTTTTCAGATTTTTCATGACTCTTCAAAGTCGAATTGAAGTCCATTATACCAAATCAGAGACAAAGAAATCCTAGACCTTCGATGATAATATTTGCTACAAATAAAATTTCAGATCAATAATTTTTTGGAGCAAACTAAGGTAAGAATCTGAAATTAAATGTGATTCATAACATCATACAAATGTAAACTTGTGTAATTGTTATGTTTAGATATTATAAACAATTGTTTTATTATTGTAGTTTGTTATTCTCTTTGTTTAATCAATATCTTTTTTTTTTCAGATATAATGATCACGAGGTCTTGTTAGACATCATTATATTTTTTGACCTAATATCTAGTTTAGTAGACTTGTATTATAACGTTATTGTATCGTCATTAACCTAAAAAAGGTGAACAAAAATGAAAAAAAAACTATGTTTTAGTTTATTGTGATTTCACTTTGATCTAGTTAATATTTAAATTTATAGTAGATATATTTAACCTCTGTTTGAGCCATATTTTTCATATCATCATAATGAGAAAATTGGCTATTGGAGAGGATGTTGGGTCCCACACATGAAATAGCAGGTCAACAAGGACAGCTGGACTTGTAGAATAATGATCCAAATTTTCATTTTTTTGTCCCAAAAATTTGGTTCAAACAGGGGTTTAGTTTGTTTTAGATTTATTACTGGTGAGATATAAATATATATTAAATCCAATAAATTAATGACATAAAAATAGACGGACAAAAAAATATATGGCAAAACCGACGGGTTAAAATCGAACCAAACCGTTAGGTTTAAGTTTGAATTTTTTTCAAACTGTTCAAAATGGTTTGATTTAGGTTTGAATTTTTCTCAAGCCGTTTTAAACGGTTTGGTTTGAAAATTTGTCAAAAATTGATAAAATCGGACCGCTTATACCCCCAAGCGAAGCTATACTAGAGCACACAACCCAACAATGCCAATATAATCATGAGAGATGCTAGGTGTACATAAAGATTGGTACATTATGGTGTTCTCCATCTCAGATGGGGTGGGGTCCACTCGAATAAAATATTTGGGTGGGTCCTATCCCATGGGAGATGGAGGATATCTTTATAGACTCATTTTTATGTACAACTATCTTTATCCTATAATCATTATGGTGGTATGCAACAAAAAGCTATGACTGATTCATGAGAAGATTATGAAACACAACACAACACAAACAAGGGCACGAGTATTTCCTTCAACAAAAAGTGCACGTAATCAGAGTTTAGAAGCAGCATCATTGTCCAAGAACCAAAGAACCATGTCAGTTCTCCTTCAGGTGAAACTTCCATGCACTGAAGGGAGTTGAACCAGGAGCAAGTCCACCACCTAATGCCTTTTTTACAGTATCGGCTAGCTCTGCGCCGGTGACCACCATTGCGATCTCTGAAGCTGAGTTGATCACTGTAGACGTGAAAGTGATCCTCGGTGGAGGGGGTTTGGGAGAGTCGGTAATGAAGGTAACCCACCGCTTCTTCTCTTAACGTTGCTGGCGGGTAGGAAATAGCGAAGCTACGTGTCCATCTGGCCCCATTCCAAGAAGCATAAGATCAAATTTGGGGAATCCACTAGCATCAGAGAGAAGTATAATTTTGCTATCGACCAAATGCTTGAGACGTTCTTCATAATCATCTGCAGCATCCTCTGGTGTCAGCTTGTCATTGATGGCATAAGTGTTACTGGGAGAAATTGGTACCTTCCAAAATAGTGAAAAGCCAATGCTCTTGAAATTCTGATTAATCTACGAAGGCATGATGCTATTGTCACAAGTTTTAGAGAATCGATTTTTTTTGTCCAATATAAATTATTGGCTTATAATCTCTTGAAAGGGACTACCTGTTACGTTGATTTTTTGGGATGGAAACAACTAAATTATCTCGTCTAAAAGTTTAAGCTGTTTCGTGGATACGTACGGTTATCCTTAATTTACAACTGTTTTACTAATTTGGCGCCTTGAAACTTGCAATATTAGTCCTTTTGCCTGTCTTGACTGCACATATCTTCATAACAATTGAGTTTCAACTAACAAAATTACACGGACTGTTATGAATTCAATTTTCAGACCAAAAATATCTCGAAATTTTGCGTATCTTTGAAGAAAACCATCCCAGGCAAGTTTATAATTACTGTCACCACTATTCAAAGGAACTACCCTCTCATCCACCCAAAAGATAAGCCATTTCGACCAATCAACTGAATCTTTGTAAGGAGATTCCACCATTTTTCTTGAAACATCAAAATTAAATTATCAAAATTTTAAAAAGATCAACAAAAAAAAAAAACGGACGATTTGATTTCATGAATTGAATGGAAAAAAAGGGAAAGCCCATTTACAAAATAACACGCGTACCTCATTGTATCAATTAGGGTACCTCTAGAAAGAACAACAGAGAAAGAAACCTTCTCTCTGATATGCTTTTTCGACAAATCGGCGGTGTAATTTGCAAGAGCCACGGCGACATCTTCCTCCGAATGGAATTTTAATACGTTGGTTTTGCTTTTCACTGGAGTGTCTAAAGCCATTGATGCAGGGGAAGCTATGAATTTACCCCAAATTTTACTGTCAAGTATCAGTCACCGCTATTCCTATTTGTAGGAAAAAAAAAAAAGTTCAGTTATTGAAACAGAATGTGTTAGCATGCGGCAAAATTTTGTGTGTCGAGTATACACCACCGCTAATTCAGAATCGTACACCTATTTTATAGGGATAAATGTTCAAAATATGTTAGCACGTGGCACAATTTAGTGTAGAATATATGCCACTGCTAGACCAAAATCCTATGCATATTTTACAAATTGGATCATGTTACACGAACATAATCGTTGATACTTTGGACGATAGAATACACACATCTCGAAGATCGGACATTATTTAATTCACGCGATCCCATGCACTTTGTGAGGATCAACCAGGTGGATATTTTTGGATTCTTACAAATTTTGATAGATGTGCATTTTTGGGTATATATAGCATTACATGTAGTGTAAAATATATCCCACCGCTAGCCCAAAATCCTATGCCTATTTCACAAATTTTGGTAGATGTGCATTTTTGTGTATATCTAGCATTACATACGCTTATGTGGAGGGTGGCAATGCCTTGATGTAATTTCAAGATTCAGAATTAATGAAGTAGATAATGTCACATGGTAAAATATAATAAATGATGTCAAATCTAACGTACATGTAGCATGAATTTTACTTTACAGAGACACAAAAGTTCAATTGTTAAAGTAAAATATGTTAGCACCTGACACAAGTTTTGATATTAGAGGAAATGGCACAAAATGTCTGCTTTTCATTTTTAACAACTCTTTAATCTACAAATACACAATTAATAATATTAAACACAGTAAAGCTTTTCTGAGTTTTCTCTCCTTATCATTCACGCTTAAACCGAAATAAGTTTCACTCTCTTTCGAGGGTTTGATCTTCAATTCTTCACTCGACATACAAAAGGTTCCATAATGCAAGAATTGAAAAATTACAAAGAAAAATCTTACCTCCCAATTGGAGGCTCATAATTTTGTATCTAATTGAAACAAAAAAATTAAATCAAAGTGATAAAGTCGTAATTTACATATCTTATTACGGATTCGAAATAATGAATTACAATTAACAACTTGGACCACAAATAATTGGATCACAATGAAAATATTCATTATTTAATCATCTTATTATATTTAATCCTGGTCATCAATCAACTAAAATATACAATAAAAATATTCAAAAAGTATAACAGGCACATGAACGATCTATATCGCTCAGATACCCCTTGTTGAAAGCTCACACAAGAATTAGACAGAAAATGTTTAATTCAAAAAACTAGGATATTTACTATATGCTCAAGTGTATATTATAAAAATATATATAAATTTAGAATTATACCTAAATTGATATTTGATTTTCGGATTCAATCTGATTTACGAACCTTTCAGCCTTTAATTTACGAACTTAGCTCTCAACCTTCACTTCTACTTTATTCTTTATATATATATATATATATATATATTGCCAAGTTGTATACTCGAGGACTGACATGTCTCGACGACTTTCATCTCGAGTACACTTTTAATCTTTAATCCAATTCTGAGGTATAGTCCTAGGGGTTTCATGGTCATCGGGGTATTTACCCCGAGGACTCTTCTCTATCTCCTAAGCTCATAAGTCCTCGAGGTTAAGTACTCGAGCACTATCCCTCTAGCCAATTCACCCGAGCCCGTAATAAGTCTTGCCTTCTAAGGATTTCAATGTGATTCAAACATCTCCACCCAGGACTCTTACTTCCACAAGAACTCTTTGTCAACAATAGTATCATTGGTCATGCAATTATATTAAAAATAATATACTTCTCTCAGGCAGGACTCTATAAGAACGTCAAACTTATTCAATCCTACTAGGAGTGCACTACCTACCACTATAAATACAGGACCTAGGTCCATTATTTAGGTACGTTCTACACACACAATATCCAGCATATATTCATCTTTCAATCCCTTTTTTGACTTAAGCATCGGAGGGGCGATGTCGAAGATCAACCGGCTCCTCATGAAGAATCCTCAGGAGTGCCCGCACCTCTGCCAGCGATCATCACAATCGAAGCCTTTAAAGAGCTTCATCAGCAGGTGGCCATACTCACACAACTGTTAAGTCAAAGAAATTCACATCCGTCGCCAGCACAGGTGGAGCATGGCGATTTTATGGCCGATGCTCGAGCACGACCACCGAACCCCTCAAATGGCGGAGTAGGAACCTCGGGTATTCACAATATGGCCTCGGGCTCGAGGTCGGTCGCCATGAATTTCGGTGAAATTGCCCGAATCATTCAAGAAGGAATTACAGCTCGTATGCAACGGAATGCTCGGGGGCCAACAGGTTTCACCCCTAACTCTCCATTCACGCCAGAGATATTGTCATATCCCTTACCCGACAGATTCAAATATCCCCGCATTAAGGAGTATGATGGGACGTTCGACCCCATCAACCACCTCAATATATATACTGACGTCATGAACTTGCAAGTTGCGCCGGATCAGGTTACGTGCAAAGCCTTTCCACAAACACTGACTAATGCTGCTAGGGATTAGTTCTCGACATTGGAGCCGAACTCCATAGCCTAATTCTCAGATTTGGCTGATAAGTTCTCAGCCTGCTTTGCGAGTAGCAAGCGAATCAGGAAAACCGCAGCCTCCCTCATGCAACTACGCCAGGGGCCGAATGAAACCCTACGAGATTTTATGACAAGATTTAACAAGGAAAGACTTCAAATACCCGACCTCCACATTACAGCAGCAGTTTCTGCCCTCACCTATACCATAAGGTGTGAGGTCTTCAAAATGTCTTTATCAAAGACCCCACCACAGACAGTGATCGAGCTCCTTAACCGAGCTGAAAAGTACATCAATAAGGAGGAGATGTTAAATCCAAGGAGAGCGGGTCCTCCTCATGAAAAGGTCGAAAACAAGAGGCAACATGATCCCGTTCCCTGACATGATCATCCTCGGGAAAAATGGAGATTAAGGATATGAGGCGCCCTCAGCATCTCTAACTCGGTTGAACACCTCTAAGACCAATATCTTGATGGCGATTAAGGATATGAAAAAATTAAAGTGGCCTTCGAGGATAAAGTCCCCCCTGACACAAGAGATAGGAGCAAATATTGCGAATTTCATCGGGATCATGGGCATACCATGGAAGATTGTCAAGCTTTGCAGCGGGAAATCGAAGCTCTCATTAAAAGAGGATTTTTAAAAAATTACATTGATCATGATAAACGGCCAAGGCATGACCGTGACAATCGGAAAGAGCCTGGAGCCGGAAGCAGTGCTCAACCCACTGTCGGAACCATTAATATTATCGTTGGGGGCATAGCATCCGGTGGAGACATAAGTAGTGGGCGAAAGCAGTATGCCCTCCAACATGCTCATACCCTAAGAGAATCGAGTGATGAAGTTAAAGACATCACTTTTGGTGCAAGAGATTTGGAAGGAATATCATATCCTCATGACGATGCCTTGGTCTTCTCTGCGGTTGTGGCTAACTTCGAAGTAAAGAGGATTCTGATTGATAATGGGAGTGCAGCAAATATACTCTCGCAGGAGGCTTTCGCCAAAATGGGGATCTCTCAGAAACAGCTCAAAGTAGTAAAGACCCTTCTACAGGGATTTGGTGGTGGAGTCATTATCCCTGAAGGCATCATCGAGCTCCCGCTAACATTAGGATCTGGTAATACATAAGTGACAGAGATCACGCCATTCCAAGTGGTTAACATCCCAATGGCCTACAACATCATTCTGGGAAGACCCCTACTAAACAAGATCTAGGCTATTGTATCAACCTTCCACCTTGCCATGAAATTCCCCACAGGTCATGGCATCGGAGTAGTTAGAGGAAACGAAACGGCTGCCAGACTGTGCTATGTTACTAGCATTAGAGGAATGAGTACAGACGTCATGCAACTTTCAGACCTCGAGCTCGAGCCAAGGGACAGATTAGCCCCCGTTGAAGAATTAAAGGTGGTCAAGCTCGAGCATAGGAAAGCCGTCACTATTGGTCGGGATCTCCAGGCCAACCTCCGGGAGGAAATCCTTAATTGTCTGCCCCGCAACATCGATGTTTTTGCATGGAAGGTGGAGGATATGCCCGGGATAGACCCAGAATTCACCGTCTATAGACTCAATATCAGCCCAGGGGCCAAACCTGTTAAGTAAAGGAAGAGGCAGTTCGCGTCAGAAAGACGTGTGGTCATTCAAGAAGAGGTCGGTAAATTGGTAAGAGCGGGGTTCATAAGAGAAGTCCAATACCCCAATTGGCTCGCTAATGTTGTTCTGGTGAAAAAGTCCAACGGTAAATGGAGGGTCTGCATTGACTTCACAGATCTGAATAAGGCATGCCCAAAGGACAGCTACCTGCTACCTAGGATTGATAGTTTTGTGGATAGCATATCCTGACATAAGCTGTACAGCTTCTTAGATGCATTCTCAGGGTATCATCAAATCCTCATGGCCAAAGAAGACCAAGAGAAGACTTCATTCATGGCTGATTCGGCCATATATTGCTATAGGGTGATGCCATTTGGGTTGAAAAATGTTGGGGCAACATATCAGAGGCTCATCAACAAAGTCTTCGCCGATCTGATAGGGAAGAACATCGAGGCCTATGTGGACGACATGGTTGTAAAGAGTAAGAAGGTAGAGGAACACATATCCGACCTAGAGGAGGTGTTCGTCACCTTTCGAAAATATAAGATGAAGCTCAACCCAGAGAAGTGTGTATTCGGCGTAGTTTCAGGAAAGCTTCTGGGTTTTTTAATCACTCATCGGGGGATTGAGGCCAACCCTGACAAGATTCAGGCTTTGGCAACAATGGAATCACCAAGGACCAAGAAAGAGGTTCAAAATTTGATAGGCAGGGTAGCCGCCTTAAACACGTTCATGTCCCGAGCAGCAGACAGGTGCTTCTCCTTCTTCAAAGCCCTCAGGCGTAATCATTACTTTGAATGGAATGAGGAGTGCGAGAAGGCTTTTCAGGAGCTCAAGCAGACATTGGAATCTCCTCCTATTCTCACCAAACCTGAGCCTGGAGAATACTCTGTATTTGTACTTAGCCGTATCTCAGAATGCAGTGAGTGGTGTCTTGGTGAAAGAGGTTAACAGGGGCCAACAACCCATTTATTACGTAAGCAAAGTCCTACTTGATGCAGAAACGAGATACACTTTGGCAGAACAACTTGTCCTTGCATTGATAGTAGCGACACGAAAACTTCGTCAATATTTTCAGTCACATCCTATTATAGTGCTCACCAATCAGTCTCTAAAGCACATTCTTCAGAAACAAGACGTCTCAGGAAGACTACTGAGGTGGGCAATTGAACTTGGAGAATTTGACATAGAATTTAAGCCCGTCCTTCTATCAAAGCTCAGGCCTTAACTGACTTCATTGCAGAACTCACCCTAAGGCCTCGGGGGCCAGATGGTAGCTCGAGCTCGACCACAGGCATGTGACAAATTTTTGTAGATGGAGCATCAAATTCCTCGGGCTCGGGTGCAGGGGTCATAATCATAAGCCCGGGCATGCTCATAAACATTCAGTGTGCACTAAGGTTTGAATTTGAAGCGACCAATAATGAAGCGGAGTATGAGGCCGTCATCATAGCCATGGAACTCGCCATCAATCTCGAGCTTGAAAATATCAAAATTTACAGTGATTCTCAGTTGGTGGTTGGACAAATTGAAGGGACATTCGATAGGAAGGATGAGAAGATGGGCTTATACTGCTTGAAAGTGTATGATCTCCGGAGAAAGTTCAAGGGGTGTGAAATTGTGAAGATTACTTGGGCTGAGAATTGTAAGGCCGATGCTTTGTCAAGATCGATGTTCATGGGAATAGATGGACTTGACAGGACAGTCCACGATAGAATTGTAACTGAGCCAAGCATCAATCAGACCATAGGTATCATGGATATTGATGCTCGGGTGTAGGGGTCATAATCATAAGCCCGGACATGCTCATAAACATTCAGTGTGCACTCAGGTTCGAATTTGAAGCGACCAATAATGAAGCGGAGTATGAGGTCGTCATCATAGCCATGGAACTTGCCATCAATCTCGAGCTTGAAAATATCAAAATTTACAGTGATTCTCAGTTGGTGGTTGGACAAATTGAAGGGACATTCGATAGAAAGGATGAGAAGATGAGTTTATACTGCTTGAAAGTGCATGATCTCTAGAGAAAGTTCAAGGGGTGTGAAATTGTGAAGATTACTCGGGCTAAGAATTGTAAGGCCGATGCTTTGTCAAGATTGGTGTTTATGGGAATAGATGGACTTGACAGGACAGTACACTTTAGAATTGTAACCGAGCCAAGCATCAATCAGACCATAGGCATCATGGATATTGATGATGAGCCATTGTGGATGGATCCAATAGTGGACTTCATAAAACATGGCAATCTTCCAGAAGATCCTCGAGTAGCAAGAGGCATCCGGTCCGAAGCCCCAAGGTATTGCATTATTGAGGGAGTTCTATTTCGCAGAAGCCTCACACTTCCATACCTCAGATGCCTTAAGCCTTTCGAATCATCCTAGGCCCTAAAAGAAGTTCATGAAGGGGTGTGCGGGAACCATCAAGGAGCTCGGGCATTAGCCTTCAAGCTCATAAGGTATGGATATTATTGGCTTACCATGAAGAAAGACGCCTAGGAATATATCAAGAAGTGTGACAAGTGCCAGAGATTCATCAATATCATCCATTCTCCCGCAGAAGACCTCACTAGCATTAGTTGCACGGCCCCGTTTGAGCAGTGGAGAATTGACATCCTTGGTCCCTTTCCAATAGCTAGGGGGCAACTGAAGTTTGTGGCGGTGGCTGTAGAGTATTTCACTAAGTGGGTGGAGGTCGAGCCTTTGGCAATAATTTCAGAGCCTAAGTTGAGAAGTTTCATTTGGAAGTCCATCATATGCAGGTTCGGGATACCAAAAGTCCTCATAACTGATAATGGCAGGCAGTTTGACAATGCACAATTTAAAAACTTCTGCTCCAACCTGGGGGTCGACCACTGTTTGACATCAGTTTCCCATCCTCAAAGTAATGGTCTTGCCGAAGTAATCAATCGAATTATATTGCAAGACCTCCGTACAAGGATCAGAGATGTAAGAGGTTCATGGTCTGATGAGTTACCTTACATACTTTGGACGTATAGAACGTCCCACAGAACCACTACGGGGAAAACCCCCTTCATGTTGGCTTTCGGTATTGAGGCCACCATCTCTGTTGAAGTTAGGTTGCCCAGCCAGAGAAGGCTTGAGCCTGAAGATGCAGGAGACACCACTGAACATCTCGACCTCTTGGAAGAAGTTCGGGACCAGGCAGCTTTAGGAGTGGCCTCTTACCAAGATAAAATTACAAAATACTTCAATAAAAAAGTAAAGATACGGAGATTCAGAGCTGGAGGCCTTGTGTTAAGAAGGGCCGAAGCAGCGGGACATGCTCCGGGCAAGCTAGGACCAGTTTGGGAAGGGCCCTTCGAAGTCATTCGACAGCTCCAAGGAGGTGCATACAGTTTAAGGGATGCATCAGGAAGACCACTTCCAAGACCATGGAACGTCGAGAATCTAAAAGTATATTACAAATAACCCATTTTTCCATTTTTCGGTATTGAGGCCTGCGTGTCAAGGTTCACGTTTTCAATTTTTAGGCCTGCGTGTCAAGTCTTATTTTTCGGTAGTCAGGCCTGCGTGCTAAGGTTCACGTTTTTAGTTGTCAGGCCTGCGTGCCAAGTCTATTTTTAAAGTATGATAAAGCTATTTATCAAAATATGATCTAGCCACAAAAAGCCTTGACCCCGCGCAAGCAACTAAAGCCTTGCCCCGCGTAAGCAATCAAAAAGTCTTGCCCCGCGTAAGCAACTAAAGCCTTGCCCCACGCAAGCAATCAAAAAACCTTACCCCGCGTAAGCAATTAAAGCCTTGCCCCACGCAAGCGACCAAAAAGTCTTGCCCCCCGCAAGCAACCAAAAAAGCCTTGTCCCGTGCAAGCAAAAAATCTTACCACAAGCAAACACATAGAAATTGTTACCAGGGCAAACGATACAAGTAACCTTCCTGAGCACACAGTGCCCGATCAATGATATGTCAGATCTTATAAAAAGGCCATCATTGTCCTCGAGAATCACGCTATAGGTCGGTACCATACATTGTCATTAGTCCTCGAGATAATCCCCCTATTAAAGAATGACTTGATCGAGTTACTACCTTAGAAAATTTTACGAAATTAAGTCCTCGAGATTTACTATGCTCGAGCTAAAAGCCTAATATCGAAAAATGATTTTACAAAATGAAGTCCTCAAGATAACTCATGTGCTCGAGCTCAACAATGATCATCAAAAATGATTTTGTGAAATTGAGTCCTCGAGATAAACATGTACTATGCTCGAGCTTAGTACATAATTTCGAAAATAACTGCGAAATTTAGTCCTCGAGATAATCCTATTGGTCGAGCATGACCTAAATGAAACTTTGTCGTCAGATATAATATCTTCGGCGTCGAGGTTAAAACTTCATTTAGGCATCGAGATTAGCAATGAATCATTATCATTGAGGTATTAATTATCTTAATGGTCGAGATCATTTTTGGTTAAACTCTAAAAAAAAAACGACAATATACACAGAACATAAATCTTAAAACAAATATTCGAGAATTGTGATCAAGATCGAGCTATCATTTACTATTAACCTCGAGAAAAACACTTAATTACATTTCAAAAAAAGTGTTTCAAAAAGAAATACAGAGCACGAGGATCGAGGAGGGATCTGCCTAGCCTATATGCCACAATGGGGGATCGAGGTTTGTAATGTCGATCTCATCATCTGCATCCTCAGCCTCTCCCCCCTCCATGCCATCGTCATCCTCATTTGCTCTCCCATCATCAGACTTTGAGAGCTCGAGAGTATCAGCAATGGAGGGCACTGTCTTCAGGTCCTCAGGGATAATGTCGGGCAACCTTGCTCGAAGAAAAGCTCGGACCTCCTTAAAAGCATGGAGATAGGCACCCGAGGCGTACTCGCCTTTGATCCTGTCGCAATCCACAGACGTCTTAAACTCTTCCCAAACTCGCTCCTTAACCTCCGCCATCTTGTCCTCAAACTCCTTGGACTTTCACACCAGTTCGAGCTTAGCCTCCTCGGCCTCATCCTTTATAGCCCCAACCTCGTTCCTCATATTCCTGTTTTTCCTAAGGATATCCTTACGCTCCTTCAGCCAAACCTCGTGCTCAGCCTCGAGCTCAACAATCCTCACGTCTTTACTTCTCGAGGACTCTGTGATAGCAGCAATTCTCTTGGACTCCCCAAGACCTCGTTGGGTGACTCCTCAAGCAATACTCAAAACCTACAAGCAATAAACCTCGAGCATCGTGCACAGTAAACAAAAGAATGAAAAGTAAAAGTATCGAGGATAACCTTCATTGTAAGGAGCTCGAGGGCCTTGACGCCCTCATCAAGCTCAACATCCTCCCAGTATTTTGTGACCAGGCTCGGGACCAGGTGGCATCTTTCAAACTCCTTAGTAATTGAAGCCACCATAGGAGTAGTGTCGTCCTCGAAATCGACGACTTCGGAGGGAGCTCGAGGAGTGACCCTGGGAGTTGGAGACTTCTGGCTTTGCTGGAACCTTGGGCTTGGTGGCTCTGGTTGAGGTTGTGGTCAGATTGGGGTCCTCGAGGCCTCTTCTTACTTTTCTTCCTCACCTGGGGCTGGCCCTGAGGCTGGGCAATGGCCCTAGAATTGACGAAGTTACGCAATGCTCGAGGATCAAAAGACATTCCTGAAAAGAAAGAATAACACATTAGAACGAGCATAAGCTCGAGATATTCCAAAAGAACATGGATGGTAGAGGTAAACCCTACCCTCAACGCCTCTAACGTCTGCTAGATCTATCACCTCCTCCCCGATCTCTTTCATGCTCCAGAACAGAGGGCACAACTTCACCAGCATCCTCCTATCTCGCTCCAAATGGTCTAGATACACTTTACCCTCACAAAACTTCTCGGCGTCGGGGATTCCCCACTCAGGCCAGAAAGGAAAGTCAAGGTCGCGAGCTATAACATAGAACCAACCCGCCCTCCACCCCTTCAAAGAACTAGACATCCTCGGGACCCTGAACCCTCCTATGGTCGAGAGGTACCCAAAGCACGTATATCTAGGGTGTTTCTTGAGCTCGAAGACCAACTTGCAAAGGTCAACACAGGGGACGATGCCTAAATACCTACAAGCAATGAAGAAGTATACTACCATTCTCCAGGCATTGGGCCCTAATTGCCCAGGACACATGGAGTGCTCGACCAGTAATGCAGTAAAGAAAGGATGCAATGGCCACCTGAACCCAGCCTTAAGAGTCTCCCTAAAAATAACGAACTCCCCTTGTCGAGCCCTTACCATCCTATCCTCGGGGTTTGGACATCTAATGTCACAGTTAGGCATTAACCCATGTTCCCTAGCCATGGCTATTGCAAGGTGCTCCTTCAAGGTACAGACCTCGTTAGGATACTCCAAGACAACATCACCCGAGGACCTAGGTCGGGCGTTGACAGGAATAGCTAATGGTATTAACACCCTTCCTGAACCCTCATTACCCCCCGAGCTCTCAGAATGACCACTACCCTCACTACTCGACATAACTTAAATAGTACTAGGAAAATAACTAAAGTCTCGAAGCCTTACCTGAATAATTCCCGACACCTAAATTAGGATGACTTTCCTCGAGCACGAGCTTGTAGAGAGATTTTTCACAGTGAGTAAAAGTAAAGAGTGAAAGGTAAATGAGGGTATTTATAGGAAGGGAATACGGAAGGCCAAAGATCGCTATCTTGAGCCGTTCAAGATGCGACACGTGGCGTACATCCAAGCGCACCCCTCCATCGAGCGCGAGCACTACAGAGGAGTGCGCGGGGGCCAGTGACATTACCAAGTTGTATACTCGAGGACTGACATGTCTCGACGACTCTCATCTCGAGTGCACTTTTAATCTTATAATCCAATTCTGAGTTATAGTCCTCGGGGTTTCATGGTCATCGGGGTATTTACCCGAGGACTCTTCTCTATCTCCTAAGCTCATAAGTCCTCAAGGTTAAGTACTCGAGCACTATCCCTCCACCCAATTCACCCGAGCCCGTAATAAGTCTTGCCTTCTAAGGATTTCAATGTGATTCAAACATCTCCACTCAGGACACCTACGTCCATAAGAACTCTTTGTCAACAATAGTATCATTGATCATGCAATTATATTACAAATAGCATATTTCTCTCAGGCAGGACTCTATAAGAACGTCCAACGTATTCAATCCTACTAGAAGTGCACTACCTACCACTATAAATACAGGACCCAGGTCCATTATTCACGTACGTTCTACACACACAATATCCAGCATATATTCATCTTTCAATCCCTTTTCTGACTTAAATATCGGATGGGCAACGAGCAGACACCTCGTTGCCTTTGTTTCAGGTACCGGAAGACTACGATCGTGCTCAATCCGAATCATCAAGCTCGAAAAATCTACAGGTACGATTTTTGGTAGCATCAATATATATAGACACACACATATCATATTGGTGAGTGGACACCTGTCAATTAAATCAAAAACCCTAATTCTGGATATGACAGACCAAGAATACAAAACAAAATATTTTCTTTTTCTTTGTACAATTATAATGAAATTCAAAATTTTCATAGCAACTGTAGTTGAGTACAAACCTTTTTAAAGCTACCATATATAGGAATATGTTCAGATAAATATTTTATGAACTCCAATAAATAGATCTTATCTAGTCGAACTTAAGCCACATAATCTAATTATTACCTTAGCCTTTTTCATTTAATGCAAAAGGTTGCGCTCTTGAAATACATAAAATCACCTAAACTAAAATATATATGCAATATTTGTCTTTGATCTACTGTTTATATATGTATATATTTCATCTTATTCTAAGATCCGATAAGTGAGTACAATCATAAATAGTCGTTTTGTTTATCCGATTATTCTCATCAACTTATATTTTCTCTAAAGTTCATGTGACCTAATTTATGTACGTTGAAGTTTAGCTACTTCCAAACAATGATATCAGATTTAATAGTCACTTGACCCTTTTTTCAAAGCGACGATTCCCGACATGAATTAATGTTCTCTACCTTTATTATTATTATTATTATTATTATTATTATTATTATTATTATTATTATTATTATTATTATTAAATTGATCTCATCCATTAGTAAAATAAAAATCTAATAAAATCACGAAAATATATACACAATCTTATCAAGAGATTTAGATGAAATACACATTGATCAACTGGAATTTAATTCTTCACATAGTCATGTTATAAATTTAAATTCTACACAATCTATTCGATGCATTTCAAATGTACTAGTGTTACTATCAAACCATTTTTACGATAATGACAAATTGCATACTCGAATGGTAAAATAGTCAACTCTACAACCTTTCGATACAAGGTGTCAACCCTCATACTTGATTGTGAAAATTTTTATTCATGATCAGATTATAAGTTTGTCACACCTTGCTTCTCGACGGAAATACCTAACTTATATTATTCACAAGTGAAGTGATCGTTGACGCTTTTATTCTTTTGCTCAATATCAAATAAATACAATAACAGTAAATAAATAAAAATAAAATTTGCTTACAATTAAATCATCATTTTATTAGACATAACTATATTATATGGGCACACAACCCAACAACTTATTCATTAGAATATTATGAAACACAACACCACAAACAAGGGCACAAGTAATTCTTCCAACACAAAGTGCACATAATCACAGTTTAGAAGCAGCATCCTTGTCCAAAAACCATGTCAGTTCTTCTTCGGGTGAAACTTCCATGCACGGAAGGGGAGTTAAACCAGGAGGAAGTACGCCACCCAATGTTATTTTTACGGCATCCGCCAGTTCAGAGCCGGTGACCACCATTGCGATCTCTGAAGATGAGTTGATCACAGGAAACGTGAAAGTGATCCTCTCTGGAGGAGGTTTGGGAGAGTCGGTAATGAAAGTAACCCACCGTTTCTTCTCAAAACGCTGCAGGCGTGTAGGAAATAAAGAAGCCACATGTCCATCTGGCCCGATTCCAAGAAGCATAAGATCAAATTTCGGGAATCCACTAGCATCTGATACAGGTATAGTTTCTTTATTGACCAAATTCTTGAGACGTGCTTCATAATTATCTGCTGCAGCCTTTGGCGACAGCTGCTCATTAATGGCATAAATGTGACAGGGAGAAATTGGTACCTGCAAAGTTACATGAATTGTTATGCATTCAGTTAATTTACAGACCAAAAATATCTCGAAATTTTGCATACCTTTGAAAGAAAACCATCGTAAGCAAGTTTATAATTGCTGTCAGGACTATTCAAAGGAACCACCCTCTCATCCACCCAAAAGATGAGCCATTTCGACCAATCAACTGAACCTTTGTAAGGACATTCCACCAGTTTCCTTTAAACATCCAAATCAAATTATCAAATTTACTAAACGATCGAAAACAAATGTAACCCGTTTGATTACAGGAATTGTAGGGGAAAAACAGTAGATTCCATTTACAAAATAACAGGCGTACCTCAATGTATGGATTAGGGTACCTCCAGAAAGAACAACAGAGAAATAACCCCTCTCTGATATATTTTTCCGACAAATCTGCGACGTATTTTGCAAGAGCCTTGGCGACATCTTCCTCAGACTGGAATTTTCGTACGTTAGTTTTGCATTTCCGAGGGGTTAAATCCATTGATGCAGGGGAAGGGCATTTCAGTACGTTTTTATATTGGTTATCCACTGGATTTGCTAAAGCCATTGATGCAGGGGAAGCTATGAGTTTGCTCCAAAATTAGTGTCTGAGTATACGCCACTGCCCTAGAATCGTAAGCGTATTTTATAGACAAATAATATTGTTGGAATGAAATATGTTAAAATGTAGTGCCATTATTAGTCGTCACAATTATCCCAGAATCGAAGAAATATTCTATAAAGATAAAAATTCAATATCGGAATAGAATATGCTAACACACGGACCATTACTAATCGTCATCACTAGCACAAAAGTGTATACCTATTTTGTAGAGATAAAATTTTGGCCCCGTTTGGGAGTAATTTTTCACCCCCAAAAAATTAATTTTTTGATTATTATTTCACTATTTTAACCGTAATTTTTGATTTCTTCTTTCACAGGTGGCCTTTATTTTTTTCCAAATGGTCAAAAAAATTAATTCTCAAAATTACTACCGAACATATCCCTTATCTATTGGAATAAATATTAGCACGTGGCACAATTATTAATTGCCACAACTAGCCCAGAATCGTGTGCTTATATAATAGAGACAAAAGTTTAATTATTGAAATAGAATATGTTAGTATGTGACACCATTATTAATTGCTATCACTAGCATAGAATCGTATGCCAATTTTATAGAGACAATATTTCAATTATTACAATAGCCCCTGATTGGCCCCCATTTTTGGTAATGAAAATGGGGGGAATAGTATTTTGTTGAAAAAATGAGTGGTTGAAAAAGAAGGAAAAATTTTCGATTTACGTGTAATATTATTTTATGAAAGATTGTGTGATTGAAAATAGGAGAGAAACAAATAGAATGTAATGTAATGTAATTTAATGGAAATCAAACAAGGGCTAAAATATGGAGGAAATACCTTCAAATAGCCTAAAAATAATGACAATTTGTAAGATTAGGCTAAGAAATGAAAACATTTAAAAAATAGTCTTCAAACAATAATCTTTCCAAAAATACCCCTTATAGAGAAATTGCAATCAAAGCCACTACAATGTATAAAAATCTTCAAATAGGTTCCCAAAGAAACATAGATCATAAATCTTTAATAAATTTAAATCCAAATATTATAGAAAATTTTATTGATTTAAAAAATGTAACAGAAAATGAATTAAAATATTTAGAAGAAGATCTGAGAGGATTCTTTACAGAATATTTAGATCCAAAATTAAAAAATAAAAATGTTTCTATAGATAATGATACAATTAAAACAGAAAATAATATATATAAATTAATTCTTAACTTGAGAAGAAGAATTAAAGAATTAAATATAATCATTGAAGAAAAAATATTAATAAAAAATAGTGAATTCTATAAATTCTATTGTGATATTTTAAATACTTATGAAGATTTTAATTGGCTCAAAAATCTTAACCCCTCCACTGTACACTCCGACGAAATGGTATCAGAGCCATGTTACGAACCAAAAATTATGATGAATATAGTAGATGAAGAAAATATAATTGAAAAATTTTTGAAAAAAGTTGAAAAACATAAAAAACCTAGTTATCCTTATTTGCCTAAAAATACCACAAATGAAAATTTTGGGGATTTACATAAAAGATTAGAAAATCTAGAACATAATCTATAAGTAGGAAACGTTCTTTTAGATAAAAGTCTTAAGGGAAAAGATAGGATCATAATTAATCCAGCTCAAGATTTTAGGATATTACAAAAGGAAAATAATAAAGGGAAAAAACATGAAGAAAAACAATATATGATAACAGATGTAGAAGAAATAGAACAAAAATTCTTAGAATCTACAGGAGAAAAGTATGAAGAATATAAAAAACAGTTAGAAAAATTAATTGAAAAAATGGAAAATATAAAGATGAATATTAATCCATCTTCAAGTCAAAATATAAAAGTAGAATTCAGTAGTGATGAAGAACAAGATTATCCTTATGGTACTACAATACCACTTAAGGATGGTATTAACCAATATAGAAAAACACAGAAAAGATACACTGAAAATGTAAGAAACCAGTCCATAAAAGAAATAAATCCAATGAAATCCTACAATGAACCAATCCACACAACAGGAGTATGGTTAGATTTAGACTGTGTAGATAAAAATCAAGCTATTGAAACATGGGTGAAAAGTACAGATTTAGCAATACAATTTAATAAATGAGAAACATATACAGCTTTTGGATTTATTGAACATACATTCAGAGGAATTGTTTCTGAATGGTGGAGAAAATTATCAGAAACTATTAAAGGAAGGGTAAAATATGAAACAAATAGAACTGAGGTATTAGATAATAGAAATACTCTAAATGAACAAAATATATACTTTATGAAAAATTGAGACCGGATCAAGTAGAAATAAGTAACTTCCCAATTTATGGAGAAAGTTTGGGTTGCCCATTTTTGAAATTTTAGTCAAAATTGATTGGAAACGGATCAATGAACAAAACACAGGAGCAAAGCTCTTGATGTAGGGCTAATTTCAGGCAAATTCCTTCGTTTAGGCCTCCGTTTATGCTTTTTCCCCTTTTTTGATAATTTTTGTTTCGGTTATCTCTCCATCAAATAAATTTGGATTTGAATTCCGTTTGTTGAAGAATAATTCTGAAGATTAGGACTTTCGATTTTAGCCATTATCTCGATTTTTTTCCCATTTTTTGAAAAAGAAAATCTTTTTTATTGTTATTTAATTTTTTTTCTAAATTTTCCTTGGATTTTCACTATATCGAGCATTGTGAGCTCTTTGTGGCCACGTTAATTGACAAAAATAATTGTTTTTTCATGAGTTTTCAACTTTGTGAGATTTGCTTATCTTTTTTATAAGCTTTCGCTATGTCAATTGGTATAGGAGTCCTCATTCCTTCACTATTCCACCAAGGAGACATACAGAAGCCCTTGAAGTCCCAATAGAAGAAGTGAATAGATGTGATGAGACCACACAACTACGTCAACAAGTGGAGTTGCTGACCCAGCAAATTGCTACACTCGCACCATAGCAAAATGCCCCTTGTGGCCCAACCACTAGAGGATTTTAAAGATGAAAATCCATTTGTGCCACTTGATCATCCAATAAATCAACCAGTTCAATGGAGATGAGGTAGCCAGGAAGAGAACAGCCACTAGGAAACAGGGTTTAAGGTTGATATCCCTGAGTTCCATGGTGGATTAAGTCCAGAAGAATTCTTGGATTGGGTGACTACAATGGAGGAGGTCTTGGAATTTATGGAGATTCCTACCGATAAACGTGTGCCTCTTGTTGAGACGAGATTTCGTGGACGAGTGGCGATGTGGTGGCAATAGACAAAGGTAACAAGATCGAAATTAAAGTAGGTCAGTATTGTGTCTTAGGATAAATTAAAGAATCACATAAAGAAGCAATTTCTACCCTATAATTATGTTCGGACCATGTATCAACGATTGCAGAATTTGCTCAAAGCGTGAAGACAGTTTATGACTATACGATGGAGTTTTACATGTTGGTTACCAGAAATGAGGTGATGGAAACGGAGGAATAGATGGTGTTGCGATATGTGAGTGGTCTTCGTCCTTAAATACAGGACACCCTAAATATGTTTGATCTTATGACAGTTTCTGAGGTGCATCGAAGGGCAATACAAATAGAGATGTAGCAATCCAGACAAAATATAGGTCTTTCCAGTGCAGGGGGTCTCTTCAATAATCCACAACAATAGACAACATGTCATCCTAATCCTAGACAGGCTATTTCTTCTAAAGCAAATCATGTTCAACAGTTAACAAGTCCTGGAGGTGGCACTCGTTATTTCACTTGCAGACATATGGGTTATAAACAATCTGAATGTCCCAAAAATTCATGTAGAGGACTTCTTGTCGATATGGGGTATGGAGATTATGAGGAGGCGTCTGTATTTGATAATGGAGTCGCTGAAGAAATAACAGAGAATGAGGAATTTGTTGTTGGTGAAGCAGGTCAAGCATTGGTGGTGAGACGAAATGTTTTGACTACTCTGGAGAGTAAAAGTGACTAAATACATAATAATATCTTCCAACCTACATGTACTGTTGGGGGAAGGATCTGAAAGTTTGATATTGATTCTGGGAATTGTGAAAATGTAGTGGCTAGGAGGTCATTAAGAAATTGGGTTTGTAGATTGAGAGACATCCCAAACTGTATAAGTTGGCTTGGTTGAAGAGAGGTAACGACGTCGAAGTATCCTAGCGTGTTCTAATAAGTTTTTCCATTGGAGCTACCTACAAAGATCGGGTTTTGTATGATGTGGTGAAGATGGATGCATGCCATTTGTTATTAGGAAGGCCTTGGCAGTTTGATCGACATTCGTTACATGACGAATATACTAACACGTATAGTTTTTTGCTTGGGAAAAAGAAAACTATGTTGCTGGCTGACAAGAGCCCAGTAAAGACAGTTGGAAACAGTGCCAATTTATTAACTAGAATGAAGTTTGAGATAGAGATGGCAGAATCTGGTATAGTGTATGTGTTAGTGGGCAAGTTAATCGATACTGAGTAGGAATTCCCTCACATTCGTCGGTTGCTAGAAGAATTTCAAGAGGTCTTCCCAGAAGAGCTTCCAGATAGGTTGCCACTATTGTGGGGTATTCAGCATCAGATTGATTTAGTGCTTGATGCAACTCTTCCTAATTGGGCACATTACATGATGAGCCCTACTGAATATAAGGAGTTATGCAGACAAGTGGAGAAGCTTTTGGTGAAAGGGTACATCAGGGAAAGTCTTAGTCCTTGTGTTGTTCTTGTTCTCCCTACACCAAAGAAAGATGGCAAGTGGCGTATGTGTGTGGACAGTGGAGCAATGAATAAGATTACGATACATTACCCTTTTTCTATTCCTTGCTTGGATGACTTGGTTGATTAGCTTACTAGTGCTTGCATGTTCAGTAAACTTGATTTGAAGAGCAGGTACCATCAGATTCGTATCAGGCTTGGAGATGAGTGGAAGACGGTCTTCAAGATGATGGAAGGGTTATATAAGTGGTTAGTCATGCCATTCGGCCCTTCCAATGCACCTAATACTTTTATGAGGGTTATGAATCAAGCTCTTCGTCTACTTCTTGGTAAATTTATTGTAGTTTACTTTGATGATATTTTGATTTATAGTGCTAACAATGATGAATATGTCCAGCACCTTTCGAAAGTTTTTTCAGTCATTCGCAAGGATAAATTTTATGCTGCAGTGAAGAAGCGTAGCTTTCTAACTGAACATGTTGTATTTTTGGGTTATGTGGTGTCAAAAGAGGGGTTAGCAATTGATACATCCAAAGTATAAACAATAAGTCAATGGCCACAGCCTAAGACTGTTACAGATGTGCGGAGTTTTCATGGTCTTACTTTCTTTTACAGCAAGTTTATACACATTTCAGCAGTATCATGGCGCCAATTACAAATTGTGTGAAGGATGGCAAGTTTCAGTGGACTCTTAAGGCAGAGGCATCTCTTCAGTTGATTAAACGAAAATTGACAACTGTCCTAATTTTGGTGTTGCTTGATTTTTTGCATTGTGATGCTTTGACGATGGGTATTGGTGGTGTGCTGAGCCAGAACAATCGTCCTGCTGCATATTTCAGTAAGAAACTTTTTGGCCTTATGTCTCGATATTACTTATGATGTGAAGTTCTATGCGATAGTCCATGTGGTTCGATATTGGTTTCATTATTTGTTCCATAAGGAATTTATTCTGTATCGTGACCATGACGCCCTTAAATACCTTGGTACTCAAGGTATTTGTTCGGCCTACTTCTTGGATTGCTTATTTGTAGTACTTTACTTTTATGATTAATCACAAAGCGGTGCCCTTAACAAGCTAGCAGATGCATTAAGTAAGCGATAAACTCTTCTGATAGAATTGTAAATAGAGGTCCCAAGTTCTAACACAATTTGCAATTTATATGCTACAGACCCATATTTTTCACAGATTATTCGAAAGTTGTAGGAGGGTGTGCATTTGGAGTTTGTGTTGGTCGATGGTTTTATTTTTCGAGGAAATCAGTTATGTAATCTTGAGGGTAGTTTGCGGCTTAAGATAATTGAAGAATTGGATAATGGGGGCCACAATGGTCGTGATCGAACATTACAACTTGTTGCTGCTTCTTATTTTTGCCCTTCATTGCGTAAACATGTCGGTAAATTTGTGGAACGTTGTCAAACATCTCATCTTGCTAAAGGTAAGGTTACAAATGTTGCTTTGTATATGCCCCTGCCTATTCTGACCCAACCTTGGACAGACATTAGTATGGATTTCGTCTAGGAACTTCCCAAGACTCAGCGTGGATTTGATTCTATTTTTGCAATGGTTGATCATTTTTCCAAGATAGTCTATTTCACTCCCAGCAAGAAGATTACGGATGCTATCAATGTGGCATTGCTATATTTCCGTGAGGTCTATCGTCTACATAGACTTCATATTTTTATTGTGTCTGATCGGGATACTCGTTTTCTTAGTCACTTTTGGCACAGTTTATGACGTTTGGTCAATACACAGTTGGACTTCAGCAGTGCATATCATCCTCAAACAAATGGTCAAACGGAGGTTGTCAACCATTCCTTGGGTGATTGACTACGTTGTTTAGGTGGATCAATAATTGTGTTAGGCAAAATTTGCTCACAATCATGCAGTTAATCGAAGTACAAGCTTTAGTCCTTTTCAGGTGGTGTATGTCCTTGTTCCTCATAGTCCTCTTGATTTGGTTCCAATTTCTACTACTGTTAAAATGCATGATAAAATTGACAATTTCATTTAACAGTTGCAGTAGGTTCATTCATAATCTTATGATCATTTGTAGGCTATTGTTACTAAGTATAAGCGTGATGCGGATCTTAAATGCCACCATGTCGAGTCTGAGGATGGTGACTTTGTTTGGCTGGCATTAAAAAAGAATCGTATTCTTATTCATGAATACATCAAGCTTGCCGCAAGAAAATTGGTTCACTGGAGATCATTGAAAAGATTAATCCCAATGTATATCGTTTGAAGCTATCCAATCACATTCGTACATCAGACATTTTTAATGTCAAGAATCTGGTGCCATTTCGTGGTGATAATTCGAATGATGATGTTACTTCCCCGTCAAATTCGATGATGAATTTTTCTCAACCAGGGGAAAACGATATGATGCAGAAGGAATTAGACTTTATGGAAAAGTAAGACCGACATAAACAGAAATAGGTAGCTTCTCGATTTTTGGAGAAATTTTAGGATGGTCTTTTTTGCAAAATTTTAGTTAAATTGATTAGAAACGAGCCAATGAACAAGAATCAAGAGCTTTGATCCTGCTGTAGGGCTAATTTCAAGCAAATTCCTTCGTTTAGACCTTCATTTATGCATTTTTTTCATTTTTTAATAATTTTTATTTTGGTTATATATCAATCGAATAAATTCGCTCCTTTCATTTGAGGATAATTCTGAAGATAAGGATTTTCAATTGTAGTTATTATCTCAATTTTTTCTATTTTTGGAAAAAAAAATATTATTAATTAATTTTTTCAAAAATTTCCTAGAATTTTTACTATATAAAATATTGTAAGTCCTTTGTGGCCGCATTGATTGACAGAAATAAAAAAAAAAATCATGAATTTTCATATTTTTGAGATTTGTTCATCTTCCTATTAGCTTCCACGATATCATTGCTATTTGACCAAGCCAGGGATTTGATCCATCTAAGTGATTAAATCAACTGTAATTTTAAACTATCCATTATTCTTCTACATTATAAAATATATTTTTTAAACAAGAAACGTTGGTTAAAGATATTGTTTATCATACATTTTGTAACATTTATAACTTCTATATACTTATTATTTATATAAATATAATTAGACCCCAAACGTTTAAACATTTACATTTTAATTTATTTATTTTTCAAACAAAGAATAAAATTAAAAATAATTTGACAAAATGTTTTTTTTTTCAAAATAATAATAACAAGTTTAATAATTTGTTTTTCAACACTTTTGAATTGGTTTTACTTGATGAGTTCGGTTTAGGTGATAGGATTAGATATTATTAAAGAAAATAAGGATGTTGATGATGTATGTATGTGCCAAGCCTTAAATCTTGTTAAATAAAGTGTGTTCCCTTGCAAAGTCCTCGTTACTGTAACGACAGATCCAAGAATACTGTTGGTGAGTTAGGGCGATCGTTGACGATTTAGGTGATAGAATTAGATACTGCTAAAAAAATTAGGATGTTGATGTTGTATGTATATACCAAGCCTCAAATCTTGTTAGCTAAATTGTGTAGCCTTGCAAAGCTCTCATTGTTGCAGTGATGGATCCAAGAATATTGTTGGCAGTTGATGGTCGCTGTTCAATAAAATTCCACAAACGTACGAGATCGTTGACAAGTGAATTGAGTTATCGTTTCACAAGTAATAACATGTAATTGCAGTGTACTGGTTGCTACTAAACTCGATTAATGGTAACACAAAAGAGATTTGTTTTTATTGTTACTTTAATTA
>NC_036252.1:7598291-7600551 GCF_002742605.1 Olea europaea var. sylvestris
TAATTACCCAAATAAAGAAGATTACACTTTTAGATACTTTCGTTTTTGCATAATGTTTGAGTTATTTATTTATTATTATTATTATTTTTTTGAATTTGTGTTCGCAAAGTTTAAAGGCTTTGTCAAAACAGACTTAAACTATCTAAATCGAGCTTGAGATTTAAATGGTCCATTGTAATCCCCTCCTCACCTAAAAGCCTTTTAGTTGCATGTTATACAAATCAATAAAAAGAAAGCAATATTACTAAGGACAGACCCACTCTAAATTTAGGAAAATAAAATCTTACTTTTGGGGATTTTCTAGATTAAGAAAGTCCTATTTTTGAAAATTTTAAGTTGAATCGAGGTTCTAATTAGTTTCACTTTTGCCTTTCGTATATGACTAGAGGACTCTGTCAAACTAAGAGAGAGAAAATTAGGAGAATAAATCATTCAAAGTTATTACATCTCTTTAGGACTTAAAAGCGGGACCCAACCCGTAACTTGATAGAACATTTGGATGCCATATAGATGATCTACTGAGGGGGGAGATTGAATGGACATGAGTTTCATAATGATAATGTCATTTTACACCTTCGTAGGACCTTTAAGAATTACTAGAAAGATTTTGTTGAATGGATTGATGTAATGTTCGATCACTAGATAGCTATACAACTACTAATTACCAATCTTAGAAGAGATGGGTCATTAATTATGAGGAGTACAATGATATTGAGAGGCCTAACGGATATGAGCTTGATCGTAGTTGTTGTGCCTATGTGTCCTACCTCACATTAGTCATCCAGAAATACCAAAGGTTGATAGTGAGAATAACATTATAGATTACATCCCAGTATCTTCAACAGAAGAAGAAGATCGAGAAGAAAATTAAGAAGGGAGTATTAGAAGGAATTATTAGACTATAGTTATTGATGTTACGAATTTTGCTTTTAAGCATAAGATTTTCCATTTCATATGGACGCTTAGTATGCCTTGTGATCCTTTTTCATTTACAATTTTTTAAGAATTATTGCTCTCTTCTCATTCAGTCCTTAATTTTCTTAATTATGTTTTACTCAAGGATATGACACTCCGACGTAGAACAAACAATAGTAATGAACAACCCCAATAACCTCAACCTATTGCAATCAACCCACAATTTGCCTAGCAATTTTTGGCCATGATCCAAACTCTCACTCAAACTACGATGCTGACACCACCACTTCCTCAACAGGTGACACCACTATCTATGCCACCACAACCTCAGTCACCTCAAGAAGTGATAGCAGACACTAGAACCACTGTTGTGGTTGTAGAGTAATTCAGAAAACAACATCTTCTAATTTTTAATGGAAGCACAGACCCTTTAGATGCAAAGGACTGGTTGGAAGCAAAAAACTAATTAACTGCCCGAATCCCAAACGGGCTATATGTGCTAACTTTATATTACAAAAAGTTGGTAGATACTGGTGGGAGTCAACCAATAGGTGAAGGGCTCACGATCACATTTGGACGTGGAACGAGTTCAATGAATCCTTTTTTGAAGAAGTATTACCCCATTAGTGTTCGAAATCGGAAGGATAGAGTTTCTCATGTTAACATAGGGCTCAATGTTATAAACTAAATATGAGCATAAGTTTGAAGACTTGTCTTAATATGTCCTTACTCTTGGAAAAGAAGGCAAAACATTTCAAGTAGGATTTGAAGGATGATCTGAGAAAAGTTGTGGTAGTGCTTGAGCTCGAAATTTACTATAATATACTAGCAAAAGCACAGTTGGTAGATTTCAAAGGGAGTGCTAATGGAGAGAATAAGCAGTAGTACAGGTAGTTGGGAAAATGAAAGTGGGTTGATAATAAGGGCAAACGACATCTAAACTTTTCAAAAAATGGTAAAACAAGATCTGTCCTAAGATGATAATAAGAACTTTCCACTTTATGGCAAGGGCTAAAAATACCATCAGGGAGCTTTGTCCTCTGGGAATGAATGTATGTTTTCGATATGGAGAACGAGGCTACATCACCATATTTTGCCTTAAGAACAAACAACTTAGGAACGGACAACAAAAAGTTAAAATGTCCAAAATAAACAAAGGACTACACAGCAGAAATAAGATAACATACAACATCAGCACGGATATGTACCAAGGAGACAAGCAAGGATCTTTGCAATGGAGTAGGAAGAAGATCAAAATCAAGATGTTTTGGCAGGTAACATCCTTATATCTGACTTATTAGCTTATGTATTCATAGATTCCGATGTAACTCATTCATTTATTTCC
>NC_036252.1:7600651-7601837 GCF_002742605.1 Olea europaea var. sylvestris
GAAGCGTACTTTCAATATTTAGAAAGATTTAAAGATTTTTTAAATACATGCCCACATCATAGTTTTGAAAAATGGCGTACTATTATGAAGGCCTAACTCCTGAAACAAAATAATTTGTAGAAACGATGTGTAATGGTTAATTTTTAGATAAAGATCTAGATGAAACTTTAGAATTTCTAGATCATCTAGCTGAAAATTCTCAATCTTGGCAAGCAGTAAAACCAATCGAAAACTCAATCAGATCTAATCTTGCTAGTTCTAGTGAAGGAAAATATCAATTGAGTCAAGATGATGATCTAAATGCTAGGATTGCTAGTTTGCCTAGAAAGGTTGAAGCTAGGGAATTAAGGAAAGTAAAGGAAGTTAAACCCGTGCAAAATAATAAAATTTGTAGCATTTGTAAAACTTTTGGTCATCTTACGCATGATTGTCTTAACATTCCAGTTTTCAAAGAAGTTTTACATGATCAAGCCAATGCTATGAACACTTTCAAAAAGCCTTTTCCTTCTCCATTCTTAGAAACATTTAATCAACAATGGAGAAATCATCCCAACTTTAGTTGGAGAGATGATAATCGTGTTCATATATCTCAACCTCAAGGGCTTTCAAAATTCCCTTCTTTTCCACCACCACAATCAAAGACTCTTGAGGAAACATTGCAGTCTTTTATGCAAGGACAAGCAAATATTAATAATCAAACTTCACAAGCCATCAATGAAATTAAGAACACACTTTCTTCATTGACCTCTTCTTTGCATTCTCAAGAAAAAGGCAAATTTCCTGCTCAACATCAACCAAATCCTTCTCAGCAATATAATGTAAATGCTTTTAGTTCCTCTGAAAGTCAACAAGAAAATGCTAACTCCATCACGACTCTTCGTAGTGGAAAAATTATTGACAAAACCATCCCTTCAAAAGAACTAAAATCGCGTGGGACTTCAAAGCAAGAAAATGACGTTTCCAAAAGTGAGGAAAAAATCATTTCTGAAACTATTGTTGAAAAATGTCCCATTCCAGCTCCATTTCCTCAACGATTGCAACCAATTTCAAAACTCAGCCATAATTCTGAAATTTTTGAACTTTTCAAACAAGTGAAAATTAAAATACCATTATTGGATGCAATCAAACAAGTTCCTTCATATGCAAAATTTTTAAAAGACTTGTGCACTGTCAAGAGGAAACTTAA
>NC_036252.1:7608458-7641684 GCF_002742605.1 Olea europaea var. sylvestris
CCACTTCTTGTAAATAACGATATAGTAATTCCAACTTATCATCATATTCTAATGTATGAAGGAGCCAAAAGATTTAGACCTTCTGTGAAGACAAATACTAAAATAAATTAGACAGATTGATTACAAAAAGTGAATCTCAGAAATCGTGACAATGATAGATGTTCAAAATAATAATTCTAGACTTGTAGCACAATGGAATAGAGTTATTTTCTATCAAGAGCATCTTGTTAAAATAGAAAAAAATCCAGTACCAAAGAGCTATATTCGATGACTTTCCAAAAAATAAATGATGAATTATCAGAAAGACAATCAGATACGGAGGAAGAAGAGTACATATTCGAAGGCAAAACTAATGAAACAGATGTCGACTTAGAAGAAACCTACATTGATTTGATATACATATAAGTGCAATAATTGATTAAGAAGAAAAGACGTAAAGAAAAAGCAAAAGACAGATTAATAGTACTCAAAAAGACAATTATCAACAAAGAAAGTAAAAAAGGTGGAGCTTGAAGATGAAATTTTCAAAATAATTTTTATTATTTTTATATAGATATAAAGTAACATATAATTCTTTTACACACCTGTAAAGATGCACAGTGTCAATGATTTTTTCTTTAAATGTAAATTACACACCTGCAAAATTGTACAGTATTAAAAGAATAGACGTGATATACCAACGTCTATAAATGCCTACACTACCGACAATGGAACACACACCGAAAAACACAGAGCACACCATATTAAAGAAAATAATAATCGATCTATGCAAGTTACGTCATTTGTTTATTAATCAAACTAATACATTTGCTGGTCTGGATTGAATTAAAAGTATAAATTTAATAATTCAATTTTAATAAGGTAACAACTTAGCACAAGTGGTAAGAGTGAAGCTTTTCTAGGTCATTGCGTTTGGGTTCGAGCTTGGTTTTTGTTGATAAAAGTAACCATTTTAAATGTGTGGTGTAACATGTATCCACACTTATTTCAATTATGAATAGATGAAATAAATCAAAAAATAATTTTATTTTAAATATAATATCTTATTGGAATTGTTCATATCGAATTCATCTTCCGAAACTCTACCCCACCTCGAATTTAAAGAAATAACCTCAATATTCTTCCAAACACCATACGAAGATAAAATACTAATATTTCAATCTTAACAAAATGAAGTCCATGTTTATGTTGTCGAACCCTACCAACAAAGTAACAGGTACATAAATGCATACCAGAGTAAAAACACGCGAGTTTATCTGTACATCACTAGGCAAGCAGACCAGATAATACTATGTTAAAGAAAATAATAAAATTTTATTTGTACATCACTAGGTACTAGGATTTTTTTTTTTTTAATTGTTCAAACTGAGTATACGGAGACAAGTGATCATCCTGGGCGAGGTGTTTGAAACAAGGTTATTTGGATTCGGAGTCAATATATAAAGAAAGTTTTTGATAAGACAGTATTATATGCATACGTAGTAAAATCGTCCATTTAATCATGACACTTGGAATCTAACCATTTAGGCATATGATGTCCATTTTATTTCATATGCAGAGGTGTAATTATTTGAATGGTTCCTAATTTAAATGATCGATCTTACACTTGTGCATGTATGATATTCATAATGAAATATTTCTTCAATTTATTATAGGACCATCATATTTTGATAGTCAAATAATGAATAAGGTATGTAATGAGACTCACATATGACTATGCTTGAGCTTTAAAATTTTCCATTTAAATAAATGAAGTAAATTTTAAAATAAATAACTTTGTTGTTAGTTAAAATTAAAAATAAATAGAAAATAAGATTTTGAAATTCCAACACTCTAATCCCACGGTGGCACGTGATTCTCATAGTGTCCTACGCCTTATAGCTACGGTCACCTTAACTAGTCAACAACCGAAATACTTATTTGCGTCCAAATTGCTCCTTAAGTTCGGTGTCATTGACCGACTACTCAAAATTATAAGTGATGGTGGATTGGACTATAATTCTGCATAGTACTAGGCATGTTGACGAAAATTAAATAAAACAACAACCTACCTCTATTTTTGAATTACGGTCAATTCAATCAACTTTATTCTCCTTAAACCAATCAAATTTAACGTGCTAAAAATGTCCCTTAATGTAAAATTCAACTTATTGCATGGCATTCAATCCAACTTGATGCAGATCTGTATGAACTAAGAATAGACTTTTCAAAAGGCCATTTGTTGTTCAACGTATAAAAGTGTCTTTAGCAATAACAGCTAATGTTCATAAAGAGTTCACTTTCAATGAGAATGTGTTAGCACCTCAATGTCGGCTTTTTGCCACATAAGTCTCCAAATTATTGTGGATGGAAAAGGTTGGCGTGTTATATACGGTACCAAATACCTCCTCCTTCCTACTTGTGCTTCAATGCCAAACGGTCGCTACCGACTAGATTGAAATTGGCTATAGTTTTGAATTTTATGCAATAAAACAAAATGCCACTCATTCTCAAGGAAAATATATGCAATTTATTAAAATGACATTTAGTCAAGTCACAATCTTATTGTGGTAAAAAAGTGTATTCCTTCAAACTCTAACGCATTTCACATAGTCAGCGACCACCTAATATTTTAACTTTTTTTCTACCAATCAATACCTTAAAAAAAAAAAAAAAGAATTATTGCACTGCCTTTTGGTCCAAGTCAATAATAAAATATTGCAATAAACTTTAATCAATTAACTTTCCATAACGTGTTTAGAAGGTTAGAAGAAAAAGAAAAGAAAAATCCATGGCGGCCTTATCTTTCTAAGAAACTTAAAAATAGGGTCCGATCTAACTTTTGAATAACATCTATTATTATTATTATTATTATTATTATTATTATTATTATTATTATTATTTATTTTTTAATAATATGTTTCTTATTATTGTGCAAAACAAATTACAAATAAGGATTTATTGCATATCATTTAAGTTTGAGGATAAATGATTATTTCGACAAAGTTTGCATAAAAATCAGATGAATAGTGCAAATAAGGCCATGTTTGAGCTCTATTATTTTTTCATTAAAATGAAAAATATGACCGTTATCCATCACATCAAGCCATCATATTTAACTTTTTATTTTTTATGTGGGGTCATAACAGCTATATTTTTTATTCTCATTTTTATAATAATGTGGCTCAAACAAAGGCTAAGTATGAAATACACAAAAATTCTATATCAGTTAACTATCACGAGTTAAAATCAAGGGCTCTAAAATCCACTTTTTGATTAGAAAATGTAAAATAAATCGACTTAAGCCTACAAATGAAGGTTAAACCCCTATTTGAATTAGCTAAAAATTATATTTTTAAAGAATGTGACCACTAAATGTAAATAATTGAAATTGACGATCAATCTAGAATCAATTTTCTAGGTTATAGATCATCGTAAATTTTGTGTACTGTTCAATTTGATTAAGAGGTTGTTTGGGAGTGATTTTGAGAATTGATTTTTTGATCGTTAGGAGAAAAGTGGGGTCCACCTGTGAGAGAAGAAGTCAAATATGATGGCTGGAATAGTGAAATAATAGTCAAAAAATCAATTTTTTGAATGAAAAAATCGGGTCCAAACAGCCCTTAAGGGTCCATTTGACAAGTTTTTCAAAAAGTCAAAATCAACTTTTAAGATTCAAAAGTTATTTTTGAATTTGCTTAGTAAATATATGAAAGTGCTTTTTCTAGTTGAAGAGTTTTTAAAAAATGTTTGTTCAATATAATATATTCTTAAAACAATTCTGAAATATGAATCTCTTTTGAAAATTAATTTTCAAACAAAACTAAGGTCTACAAAAAATAAAAGCAACTGTTATATCAAATGAGTTCTAACCGTTAAATGGTAAGAACAATAATTGAGGACCAGTCTAACAAAACTTTTTATTACTTTAATAAATGCGTTTCACGAGAGTGTCGAATGATTTGATTCGGTCTTCAAAATAAATTAATTAAAATTAACTATTTTTCCAACCTACAAAACAAAAGCCTAAAACGCGGACTGCAAGTGGTCTCGTGTTTCTTCACCTTTCACACTTCTTTCTCACGCGGTATTCCACTTTCTTACCCCGTAGTCTTCCATAAAACCCCCAGAATTCACCTCCACCCGCACGATTCTTACAGAACTGTATAAACATCATACATCCACAGACAAAATTCCATAAAATTATACTTAAAAATCTGAAATTGCCTAAAAAAAAAAAAGGAATTGCGATATAGAAGATGCTGAGATCGATCTGTTTTAGACCATTGGAGAGATGCTTAGGAATTCGAAATGATGGGTTGTTATGGCACATGGATTTGAAGCCCCACCCGTCTGGAGATTTTTCTATAGCTGTTATGCAGGCTAATTCTAGCCTCGAAGACCAGAGCCAAGTCTACACTTCGCCATCAGCAATTTACATCGGCGTCTACGATGGACACGGAGGCCCTGAAGCCTCCCGTTTTGTTAATCGACACCTCTTCCCTTATTTACACAGTAATATTGCTATACACAATTCTCTGTTGCTCTGTTTTTTCTGGGGTTTTCTCTTTATTTATGTGTTTGAATAATCCTTTATTATTTTTCTCTATATGTATGTATTGATGCTGTGTATCTGGAAATGCGATTGTAATTTTATTTATTTATTTTTTGTGTTACATGAATTGTGAGTGTGAAGATTATGGATCGATGTGTACATGTGACTCTTTTTAGTTAAATAGTTTTTTTGCTTCTCAAAGGTATGGATTGTGGAACTTCATAAGGAAATTTCGAAAAGGAGTTTTAGTTTTTAATCATAAAACTTTTCATAGTTTTGTGTCTTCTTCTCATTTTTCTACTGGAAATTTAATATTTGTTTCTACGACACATTTTTTATTGATTGAAGAAAATAGATAATTGAGTAACTGTTCAATGAATTGTATAGCTTCAATGTATAAATTGGAAGTGATTGAGTTTTGACTTATACTTTAATAAACTATGCAAATCCTTATATGTTGCTTTCTATATCTGAAATGTGTTTGAATATTTTCAGAATTTACCAAAGAACATGGAGGGCTATCCGTGGATGTAATAAAGAAGGCATTTAATGCTATAGAAGAGGATTTTACTCGACTGGTGAAGCGATCATTGCCTATCAGACCACAGATTGTTTCAGTCGGATCATGTTGTCTAGTCGGTGCAATTTCAGATGGTGAACTGTATGTTGCAAATTTAGGAGACTCAAGAGCAGTGCTTGGCAGCAAATGCTCTGATGGGAAGAGGAATTCGGTGGTGGCAGAGCGATTGTCAACAGATCATAATGTGTCATGCGAAAAGGTAAGGAGGGAGGTCGAAGCTCAACATCCTGATGATTCACTTATAGTTATCAATTGTCGTGGAGTTTGGAGAATCAAGGGCATAATTCAGGTGATTATTTTCATTCTTCTGATTTGGCTACTGCTAACTAATTTGTCCATATATACACTAGTGCAATCAGCATTTAAAAATACACAATGGATTGTCATTTGTGGGATTTGGATTCAGTTCGAACCGATCCTGGAATCTAGGTCAGTGACTTTGAATGGCTGAGGCTCCTGATTGATTTCTGACTTCGCTCAGTATACTGTTTAAGCCCAATCTTTGTTAATAAGCTATGAAGAGAGCTTTTCCATCAACCATCAGATCAAATTCAGATCTTTTTTATATGCTTTGGATGAAGGTTTTGAAAGGGTGACCTGTATCTCTTACCATGGGAGGCGACCTCATTGTAGCTTTAATCTTCTTTAATACATTTCTAATTTTGATTGTTCCAAAGTATAAATGGCATGCCCCTGTTGTACTAAAGATGCTAGCACCAATATGTTTCTGGTATTGTTACGTGTCATGTCACACATTGTGAGCTTTCTTCTTACGTATGAGTAGTTAGTTGTGTCTTGTTATGTGGAAATTACTGCATATGTTACTTAGATTATTTGCCTGCTTGGTAAATTTTGAAAAATTATTTATTTCTTTTTTTACACATTTCGTTCTGTTTTTCTATGAAAGGTGATTATCTGTTATTCTTTACACAATTTCAATCAGTTATGTTACTTCATTCACGTATATTAGTTTTCTGATGGGCTATATCATCTCTGCACATCCAGGATCACATGCTCTGCCTCTCTTCCCATTTTCTCATGAAGCTTTCTGCACATGAGATGTCCTTGAAGATCTCGTAAGGCAAAGTGTTGTGATTCTGGTGAAATTTTAGTCATCTGCCTCCGTTTTTGTCCATATGGCTATAATTTTCATGATGCTCATACAACTTTTAGGATCTAGTTTGTTTAGATTTAGAGGCAAGCATGGTGTCGGTAGAATGGAGTGTGTATCTGTTATTTAACTGTTTCTTTGTTATCATCTCTTTTTGTTTATCTATGTCCAGTCAAAATCTCATTTAAGATGCTAAATTGTAAGTTTATAATTTCCAGGTATCAAGATCTATTGGCGATGTCTATCTGAAAAAACCCGACTTCAACAGAGACCCCCTTTTCTTACAATTCGGAAATCCTGTTCCTTTGAAGAGACCACTATTAACAGCTGAACCCTCAATTGTAACTCGGAAGCTCAGGCCACAAGATTTGTTCTTAATCTTTGCCTCAGATGGCCTCTGGGAACATCTCAGTGATGAAGCTGCTGTGGATATTGTATATAAATACCCAAGAGCTGTAAGTTTGAGTTCCCGCTACTTTTATATAGATAATTTCAGTATAGAGACATTAACACCTGGATGCTTTTCTTCTTGCTTTGACCATATATTTTGCCTTCATGTGGCGAAATTTATAAATCATTTATAAACATTCTTCATTTTCGACCACACATTTCAATGGATCCACACGTAATATCTGCTCATCCACCACTCATTTCTATTTATTTATGAAATTAAACCTTTTATAAATTCTTCCCTAACAGAGGCTCAGTTGTGACATTTACTTTATTAGCTGTTCAGCCTGTTCTTATATGAAGACCTCGGGATTAGGATTGCAAGGCTCTTATTATTTTCAGTTGCATCTAAATGCGTTTGCTTTCATGATTATGATTCATTTTTTGTTAAAAACGCGGGCGCAAGAATGAAAATTTGTGTTCTGGATTAGTTAAAAAGCAATGGCAAAGCATCAAGTTCTACTGAATGTGATATAGCCTTTGTTAATCTGGTTTAGCTTTTGGCTGGTCATCCCTTGAAAGTTTTCTAGCTTGACTTGCTTGTTCTTTGTGCTGAATTTTCTACAGGGTATAGCCAAGAGATTAGTCGGAGCTGCCATTCACGAGGCAGCAAAGAAGAGGGAGGTGAGATACAAGGACATTAGAAAGATCGAAAAGGGAGGTAGGCGCCATTTCCATGATGATATTACTGTGATTGTGATCTATCTTGACCATGATCATCGTAAAAGCCCTAAACACGATCAAGGGTCTGTTGGCATTACCAGCGCCCCTGTTGACATCTTCTCCTATAATTCAGATGAAATCGAGGAAAATCCAGTTGACAAGATTTTCCCCAATGAGGAGTCTCGGCATATATTGGCGGTATCCTAAATAGAATGTGGAAACTTGAAAATCGGTAATCTTGTATACAGGTTTCCGCGTAAATAAAATTATAGTTGCTGTTTGATGCTGCGATGAAAAGGCAAGGTTTTTCATGTAGGTTTTTACAGAAAATAAACAATTTTTTTGTTCTTTGCATGTTAGTTTTTATTGGAGTTGAGTTAGCAGATCGCATTTGTACTGATACGTATTTTTTAAGTTGAGTTTTGCACTCGTTTATGCTTAAGATCATAGACCAGCCATAGCATTTGCAGAGCATGTTTCTTTCTTCTATATTTGCCTCAAGACACCAATCTTGGCTACCATTTTACAAGGACAACTGATCAATCTAAATATTCCATTTTTAGTTTATTCTTATTCTTTTTTCTCCATTCCTTCACTTCTGTCTATTCGGTCATATTTATTTCCCGACTATGAACTCAACATAACAAATACAGGTCAATCTTCGAATAAACGTATATCAAATGCTATAAAACATATATCTGGACCAACTTGTTTGGCTGGTTCCGAAGTATTAACTAGATGTGAACCGTTTCAATAAAATTTCATCTTTGAATGAAAATCTATTTTTAAATATATTTTATCTTCTTCATAATTTCACTCTCTTCACGTGTATGAATCAATTGTGGTCTCTCAAACTTTACCAGCGATTTGGAAGAATTCCTTGCTTGACGTAGATGTTTCTAGTCGCACTTAAAAGCCATGTATTCTTCGATTAAAGTTATAAAGTTTGGATTAATGTGATATTTTTTGTTAATTTTAGTACACGATTGTATTATTTTATTACATAAAAAATAAGTCTAGAGGGTTTGAAATGATTGTATTTATTTATTGGAAAAATTCATAACTATGATGTTAAGTATCGCCCATTTTAAAATTAAGAACAAATGTTTTAAATTTTAAAAATCAGCTATTTATTAAAATTTATTTATGATCCAATTAATCATTTGTATATTTTATTAATTAAATATATAAAGGTCACATATTTATACAATTTGCTCATAAACAAATGATTTAGTTAGTCATATATTATTTTTTTTTTATCACAAATCAGAATTTTTATAAATTACAAATTATTTTACGATCACAATTCAAGAATTTTATAAGTCACAATTTGTTCATCGGTCAGAATTAATTTATCATTGACAAATTACAAAAATTATAAGTCACAAATTATCGATCATAAATTAACAATTTTTAAGGTCGCATATTATTTTTTTAATCACAATTTATCTTTTTCATTAGTCACATATTGTTTATTGGTCACAGTTAACCAAATAATTTGTAACCACCATTTCATCATTGCCTACATCAGCAGCAGCAGCAGCACCACCCCCTACCGAAGCAACACCACCAATTCAAACAAATCAACCCATCGTAGAAAATACCACCACATCATCACGCTAAATCCACAACCATGCCACCAACACCAACACCATCGCACAGAGTACCACACCATCTATTGCACACACCCAACGACCACACCTACACCATCACAAACGTACCCACAGCACACCATCTTTGCACTCACTAGAGCTCTTCATTTCCACCACCACACCACAAACCTCCACCTGTACATCCACCGCCCCATACCAACACCGCACATAGCACCACATCACTCGCCCAATACTACATCCATTGCACAATAGTAGCTCATCACCGTCACACCCACTAGAGATCTCCATTCCCATCACCGCATCGCACACCTCTACCACTGAAGCATCAATCATCACACCACTCAAAAATAAATTTTAAAAAAAAAGGAAGAAAGAAAGAAAGCAAAAAGATCTGCTGGGATGAGTAGTTGTCGGATTGGGTGAAATAAAGCAGTGTGAGATTTGTAGCGTCACCTAGAGATATGCAGCGATGAAGGCAGAGATTGCTGTTGCAACAGCTGATCTGAAAATTTTATGGGTTGTGGTAAGGTGGTTGAGCATGATGTTGGTGAGGTGGTGCCAACGGTGTGATGGCGCTAACGAGAGTGGTGGCGGCGTCGATGGCCAACTTGTGAGAAGAGAGAAGTTGGGATGGAGAAAGAAGAGAGAATGCAGAGGATGAACATGATTATGGTTTTGGTATGTGTGGTTGTGTAGGATGAATAGGCTTTTACTACTTGTACATAAAAAATATACATAATGGATTACATAATATGACGTGAAGGGAAAAGATTTGATGAAAAAGTCGATCATATTTTAAATTGGCAAATGGCAGAGTGCCACGTGATATTATGTAATCTATTATGTAAATTTTGATGTACATGTAGGAAGATTCATGTTGAATATGTATATTTAATTTTGTAATATAATTATTAATAATTAAAATATATTAATTAATTAACAAAACATCTAATATTTGAAATAGTAAACCTAACCTATGAAATATAAAATGGGATCTCCAAAATGTATTAGTTCCTATAGTTTTTTTTCCCACTTTATCTATAGAGTTGGAAGAATTATACTGTAAAGAAATAAATCAATAAATACTTATAATTAAAATTTTTACTTACTCGAAAGAGCCCTCACCGTTTAGTTTTTCATCATTTTTTCCGCGATAAAATTCTAGCAAACTCGCCGGTGATTTGTTTTGGTTTTTAGTATGAGCAAATGCAGTTCGGTAGCGGAATCAGTATGGAAGGATATCGAGTCTACTAATTCAGGTCCATTAGTTTTGATTAATTTCCAATTGCTCCTTTCGAATTTCATATCCGCTTTCATTTTCAATTTTCATTTTTTCACCATGTTTCTGTTTGTATTATCTGACTTTAACACAATCCCGCGGTTTTGATGGAAATTACGAAATGGACTCCCCCAGTGACCGATGATCAGCTTTCAGTGTTAGTATCTCCAACTTTTTTGGTTTGTTTTTTCCTCAAAATTTAGAAATATTCTATTTCTTTCCAGTTAAGTGTGTATATGTAAGTAAACGGGTGACAAATTATTGTTGATTTATGTTACAGATTGCATTTTCTTTTTGGGAAGAATCTGGAGAGAGCAACGCGGATAATTGATCAAAGGGGTGTCAAGAGGATTTCCGGCGAGCCCTGTGGCCGTTCTATTTTCCAGGTAAACTATGTTTCTTCTTCTTTTTATCTTTTTCTTTCCCTCTTTATTCAATCATTTCTAGGGCTTGTCGTTTGTCAAAGTTTGGACACTTGTTTCTGAATTCATTTGAGATGATTTTTCGAGCTTTAAAATCGTGCCATTATTTTAATTTGGAGCTGGAATTGACTAAGGATACATTTGATTGCAAATTGAATTGTCTAGAAAATGAATTTTAGGGAATTGAATTGCCTATAATTGTTTTACTGGGAATTGTAAATTATTGTGTTTGATTGGTATAATTTTTCACGTGGAAAATATTGAAATAAAAGTGTTTTTTAATGTTCGTTTGACTTTGTTTTACATGAAAATTGTCAATTAAAGGAAAATATTTTTTTACAATAATTCTTAGAATTAATTTCTATTACAAAAAAATAAAAAATAAAAAAAGCCGAAAAAAATAATAATCGCTACAGTAGGGTGAAATTTGAATTCTCACCATATATGGTGGGAATTCAAATTTCACTAAAACAAGGAAAATTCCAAGTTTCAAGAAATCCAAAAAATGCAATTCCATAGAAAATATAAGGTATCAAACACCAAAAGTTGGAATTTTCAATTTCAATTCCATCTTTTTTTTTCCATTTTCATGCTATCAAACACTCCCTAAGTGAATTATTTTCTGTCAATTAGGGTTTGTTTTATGATTTTACGAAATTTACTTTCCCTATCAGCATAGAGCAACCATCCCCTTCACTCAGTGTTGAGACTGAGTGTGAAAAATAGAGATAGAGTTAAAGTGATGATTAGAGTAATTGTCAGTAATGCTGGATCATATTTCTACTTCCTTCTTTAAATGCAAAAATGTTGATATTCCAGGTTGTGGGAGAATCCCGGAGGAAGGAGGAATATTTATGCTTCCCTGAACACTATTGTTCATGTTATTCATTCTTCTATGACATTGTGAACAGAGGGGAACAACTTTGTGTAATATTTTCTTGCTGCTTCCATTATTTCCCATAATTTTAGTTAATTCTTTCGATGCTTATTATGTAGCTCATATGTTTATGTGTGACCTTTCAGTGTAAGCATCAACTAGCTGCAAGACTGTCGGCCTCAACTGGAGTATGCATTGATGTGAAGGTTTCTGATGAGGAACTTGCATTCTTACTTTCCAAGCTTTGACAACTTTGAAGGACAAGAGATTTTGCCTGTAGCAATTGAGGTTAGAAAAAATTTGATGAGACTTTAATTAGTTACCGTATGTTATGACTCTTTAACTAGTCACTATATGTTATGACTCCAAGAATTACTACTACTTAACATTCGAGTTTCATTGTTCAGTCAAATTGATTGATTTTTGGATGCTTGTCTGTTCATATTCTAAATTCGGTTGTGCTACATCTACACAATAAGTTTACACATACATGATATAGTGAAATATGATTGGATCAGAATTTTTTTAACTGAAAAAAAAAAAATCCTCAACTGTATGTAAACCATTATTTAACTGCTTATGTACAAATAACATTATTCTTCTAAATTTTACAACAGCATTAAGGTAGAACTTACTCTTAAATTCTGGCTTGTTATGTATAGTGTCCAAGTGGTTATAAATCCACAAGCTAAGACTTAAACGTACCAATGCAAACAGGACTCTAATAGTGTCATTAGAATACCCCTCTCCTCCTAAAAAAAATGTCCACAGTAGTCCATACTTCCACTAGGTGACTTCGTGGAATCAATGTTCTACTCAAGTAGTCATCTCCACTTCTCATCCCATCTGCAACGAGAGTCTTCTCCAGAAAGGTGGTCTATTTCAATAAAAATCGTTACCACCACATTGCATACAACTCACTTTTAAATCTGGCCTGTGAGATGAGTGTTCCACTGTGATTATAGTCCACAAGTTATAACTTAATTTCATGGTGTAGAATGCAATTAGACTCCTTACACCTGTTTAAATATGTAGGTATAGCTTTGTGGTGTTATTCTCAACTGTAGATCTGGACTATGGATAAATGTTTTAGATATAAGAAGTTTTATTCTACTACAAATTTTGGTTGACCATTGGTATAGTAGTTCTGATGGTATTTTTGTCCTTGATCTTTGGACTATCAGCCCAATTGGCATGATAGTTTTGTATGTAGACTCCTGGTCTATTTTATCGTTGCAGGAGTCAGAAATGGCCTTCCACCTAGAGAGCGTCAATTCCTGCCTAATTTCAACAACCTAGATGAAATAATCATCATTCCTGCGTTTGGAATGGTTATGACAAAATCAGAAGGCAAATTGAACCTTTCCGGTTCAGAATAACAAGTTCTGACCTGCAACTTTGTTGCATCTTCCTCTTACCAATCCCTTTTCTAACATATTCTGCCGAGATTTTTTAATTTGAATCTGTGATCGTGAAGTCGTGAACCTCTTTGAAACTATGCAAACATGCTTGAATCACGTAAATAGTTCTTCCCACTTTGATTCCTGTACTAAATATTATTCAAGCAAGATCAAACAACACTCACGGTACCAGTATAAAATTGACGAGCCTAAATCAGAAAACCATATTTTACGTGTTCCACTATGCAAAAACTTTCATCCATCACCATTCCCTTTTTATTCTTAATAAACGTCATAATTAATAACTACATTGTAACTCAAATTGAGTAATGATTTAAGAAAAAAATGTTTCCTTTTCGGAATTATTCTTCTCTTTGCCCCCAACATTCTTTAAGGGCCTGTTTGGGATAGCTTTTCAGAAGTCAAAAGGAGCTTTTGTGGTTCAAAAGTGCTTTTGGACCCGTTTGACTAATTTTATAAAATGACTTTTTCTAATTGGAGAGGAAGCCACTCCTCTCCAGAAAAAGACAGGAAGTCAATTTTCTGGTTTAATGAAAATTTAAAATTTCAATATTACCCTTACATTTGTAAAGAGCAAAATGAAATTCCAATCGTGTCCTAAGAATTCACAACCTTTTCAATACTCTTCATATTCTTCTCCAATCCCTTTCTTCAGTTTGTGTCTTCAGGAATTCCTCTCATCTCTTGGTAAGATTTTGCAGTTTACCTTCAATTTCTTATCATTTTATTTTGCAACAACATTATTTATCTACAACACATGGGTTAACTACAAGAGATTCATATCATTGCCTTTTTTATTTTTCTTTTCTGGGTTTTATTCAAGAAATGACGGGTTTAATGAGAATTTATCTGGGTTTTTTAATGTGCCTTTGGTTTTCCAAGATGGGTTTGTGATTGGGTATTCTTGTTCATCTACATGCGGCCAATTGATGTTAAAGTAGGAATTTCTTTTATCAATGACATTTTCATTTTGCCATAGGCATTTCATTTTCTTCGAATTTCTTGTTTCCGAGTGCTGCTGAGTGGTTTTGTTTAATGAATGAATGCTTGTGCAGTGTATTTACATATAAAGTGAGAAAGCAGAAGTTGGGAAAATCATTTTTAAATGATTGCAACTATGGATTTAATATGAAATCAGTAAAGACAAACTTCTGAGTGTGATTATTTTTGCTATGATAAGGAATTTTTAATTGAACATTTTAAGAAAAATGACTCTGACTTTTATATATTATCTTAATTGAAATCAGTAAAGACAGACTTCCGCATCGGCCAAATAAGGAATTTTTAATCCCACAAGTTACACAAAATGTATACTATGATTATACTCTAAATACATAATTCATTTACCTGTCAGAAAGGAAATGAATGGTTATCATATTTTTGCCATGATTGATTCAATATCTTTCATTGATTAAAACAGCATATACTCATGTCCCTGTTTCTCTAGATTTTCTGATTGAATCTCTGGTATATTCGCCATTTATAAAGCAAGAATATTGAGGAGCAATTAACTGTAAATAAAACATTTTTAAATGTAGATGGCAACTGAGGGGATAAAGGGAAAATCAAAAGCAATTTGGGATGCACGAACACATGAGATTTGGGTTGATGTAGCTGTAGAACAAGTGAGGGCCGGTAACAGAAATGGAACACACTTGAGCAAAGAGGGTTGGAAACTTTTTACTGAGAACTTTAACAAAGCAACAAATAGAGATTATGATAGGAAACAACTAAAAAAATCATTGGGATGTAGTAAAGAAAGAGTGGCAGCTATGGGATGCATTGTTAAGAGGAGAAACTGGACTTGGATGGGATATGGAAAGGCAAACTATAGATGCTCCAAATGAATGGTGGGTTGCAAAACTACGACTAAGATTGTGTTTGATTACATTTATTTTCCATGGAAAATATCAGTTTTCCATCCAAATTCTTATTTGAAGTGTTTGATTGCTATTTTTTTTCTTGGAAAACATTTTCCAACTTTTGAAAATATGTCTAATTTTCCTTGTTTTTAAGGAAAATATTTTCCTTAGGTAGAGGTGATTTTTATTTTTCACAAAAGATGGAAAATATTTTCTTTTCTAGGTGATATTTTCCATATCAATCAAACACACTTTAAGTGTTTCAATTTTCTTTATTTAAGTATAATACACCAAATTATATAATATTTCTAGGATTCTAAATTATTTAATAGAAATATCCGGAAGCTACAAAATATCGTGTGCAGGGCTTAGATCATGCATTCAAATTAGATGAATTGGTTCGCGATGTCATAGCCACCGGAGCAAGGGCTTGGGCACATTCATCTGGTGTAATGCATCCTTTATATTCACAAAATACAACTATTACTGAAGATGATGATTCTGCTGAAAATGAACACTTCGATGGTGACAATGAGGAAATAGGGCATAGCATTCGCCAAGATAAATTGGTTGAGCCAACTAGGAAGCGACTAAGGAAGGGAAAAAATAAGCAATCAACAACAACAAAACTATGCAACCAACTTCAAGAACTTCGTGAAGCTGTTAAAAATAGGAGCTCCTATATACGCACCGATCCACCTGGATGTAGTGTTCAAGAGGTTATGGATAAGTTGGCTACACTTCCAGGTTGCGAACCAATGACTCCTCTTTTCAAGCTTGGATTGGACCTATTCACAAAGAAAGCAAATAGAGAGATTTTTGTAGCTTTAAAGGAACTCAAATATCAAATTGAATGGTTGAAGGATCAACAATACCAACTTTGAAATATTTATCTTAGGGTTAAAGTAATATATGTTGACACGTTTATTTTGGCAAAATCTACTACTTTTCTTATTTGTAATCTATGTGAGACTTGTGTTATTTGAAGGTAATATAGAGTTTATGTTATTGTAAGGCATTCACTTGATGAATTTATTTTGTGAAATTATATTATTTTATGAATGTTTATATGATTATAGAATGAATGACGATTTAGATGAAGAGCTACATGAAGAATACATAAATCAAGTTATGAGAGATGAAACAGATTTTAATGAGCTTGTCCTTACTACTGCAGCTACAATTGTGCAACATCATAACACTTTTTTGGTAAAAGAACCATGTAGGGATTCCTCTCATACAGGAATGAAGTTTGTTATGGAGATTCTTAATGGAAATGATAGGCGATGTCAAGAGATGTTTCGAATGGAGAAACATGCATTTTGCAAATTATGTGACAGATTAAGAAGTTATGGGTTGTGTTCAAGTAAAGGAGTGCAATTAGAAGGGGCAGTATGTATGTTTTTGATGACATTGGGACATGGTGTTGGTAATAGGATGATTCAAGAAAGGTTCCAACGTTAACAATGAGTAGACAATTTGGGATTGTACTAGAAAAAAATGATTAATCCCGCTTTACAAGAAATTAGACCACTTGATAATTATGATGAAGTTCCCCTTTATATTAGATCAAATCCTAAGTATTGGCCTTATTTTAAGGTAATCTAGATAATAAATGTTGAAATATCATATTTCGTTTGAAAACATTATTCTAATTATTTTTGCTTTATTTCTTTTATTTTATTTTCTTTTGATAGGATTGTATTGGAGCAATTGATGGAACGCATATTCACGCATCACTTCCAACGAATGAGCAAATCCCCTACATTGGTAGAAAGGGATATCCTACCCAAAACATTATGGCCGTGTGTAGTTTTGACATGCTATTCACCTTTGTGTGGCCAAGGTGGGAAGGAACAACACATGATACACATATATTTTGGGAAGCTCTATGAAGCATTGATCTAAAATTTCCTAAACCATTGGATGGTTTGTGATTTTTATTCATAAACAATTTTTATATAATTTGGTAACATCATAAGGTCTTTACTCCTATTGATATTTGAATTGAAAATTTTGCACATAAATACTACTTGGTTGATGCGGGCTATCCAAATATGAAAGGTTATTTAGCTCCATATAAGGGAGAAAGATACCATCTTCCTGATTTTAGGCATGGTAGTCAACCTAGAGGATCTCGAGACGTTTTTAATCATGCACATTCCTCACTACAAAGTGTTATTGAACGTTGCTTTGGGGTATGGAAATCGCGATGGAGAATATTAAAACATATGCCAAATTATGATTTTGATAAGCAAGTAGCTATTGTTATGGCTTCAATGGCACTGCATAACTTTATAAGAAGGGAGGCTATAGTTGATTTGAAATTTCAAAAATACAATGAGAAAGAAGATTATTTGCCTGATGATGAAGACTCAAATATAAATTCGACTGTTGATGAGGGTGAAATGAGATTTATTTGCGATAGAATTGCTAAAGAGCTTGTTGTCACGGACCTAGTTTCGTTACACCCGAACAAACTAAAACCGTGCGGCCTTAACGTTCTATAATTCCCGCACCTCACGAGAAAACGTTAAGTCAGCCTTTCCACGCCCACAAATAATTTAACCAATGAGGCTAAATTATACCCACGTTGAGAAGAGAATTTTGAAGTAAGTAATATATGGAAAACAAGTAAGAATGGGGAAACTTTCTTTGTATAAATGAAAGGAAAAATTTTACAATCTCTCTAAAGAATAAACTCACTTCACTCTACATTCTCTACCATCTACTACATACCATTTACAAATGAGACTACATCTCTATTTATAGGCAAACTTAAACCTCTTTAACATTCCACTTTACAACTCGTACTTAGTTGTCACCACCTCGTGCTTAGTTGTCGCCAACTCCTTCTTAGTTGTCATCAAGTGAATGGTCTTACAACTTGCCTTGCAAGTTGTCGCCAACTCGTGCTTAGCTTGCATACAACTCGCACTTAGCTTGCAAGTGGCACACAAGTGGACAAATTGTGCAAGTTGCCCACTTGCATCTTCAAAATATCCGACTGCAGGTTCATGTATTTTACCTCCCAAAATGGCTGGGTCGGGACTTAGAAAAACTTCATTAACGCCCTGAAAAACTGTACGATCTAGGCAGTCTGCATTCTGTCCCAAAACAATCTACTTGCGTCCCCAGCTCGAATCTACCTACGACCTTTGCCGAATCTGCCTGCGTCCCCTATCGCAAGCTGTTCCGTCCTTCTGAAACGCGTTACCCGCGTTATCTTGCGATCGCTACCGGGACGGATCGAATGCGATCGTGTGAGGCGTAAGACACTCTCCCACTGAATTTGGCGACGCACTCATCACCATATATCGTCGAAGCATAGACCTTATTTGCCATAAGTCTATCTCATTTTCCCACCTTGTGCCATGGCATTCCCGTGTCATGCCAAGCTTTAAGTCATGATCTTGCGATCCGTGACATTCTTCCCTACTCAATCCGCTAACGTCCTCGTAGCGAAACGTGTTCGGTGCATCCTCATGCAACCTTGCATTGTCTTCCACGTCCATGAGCATCAAAGTTCTCCCAACTTGCGGCACCATCTCCTTGATGACCGGGTTTCCACAGTGCCCCTTGCACCTCTTCTCGTTGCAACATCTTGCATGCCACCTTTGACACCAACCTTCACTCTCAGCACCTCTGCCTTGATTCCTCGGATGGACAACTCCTCCGATTGTAGTGTACCCACACCTGTCGAAGCTTTAAACCTTTGTGCACCCAATTTCGGACTTCTTTGATAATGCTTCCTCACTTTCCTTATTTATCAGTAGTTCCCTCGGCAACTCCGCCAGCATAATGTCCTTATCATCTTCAAGGACTTCCGCTAACTGCATCCCTGACAGTTGTTGTGTTTCCATCCCCACGAAAACATTTTCAGCACTCATAGCATTAAACAACTGCAATGAATTCATTTGAACTTCATCCTCATCTTGGCTATCTATGGCCTTCGGTTTGCTCTTCGAAATGGAAATAGATGCCAATGATCCTAAATTAGGACAATCCCTCATGAGATGTGGTCCTTTGCAAATAAAGCAACCTCGAGGTGTAAAATTACTCCTCTTCTTGTCCTCATACTACTTACTCCAAGTAGTTGGTTTGCCAACGGGTTTGTAATCAATTTTGGGATTTGGCCTCCAATCCGGCTTACTGGCGGGTTTAATAGTTTTAGCTTCGGTCTCAAGATTTTCTTCAAACTCCGTCAAGGATTTGGCTACTGCAATGGCCTCGTCTACGGTTTTAACATCACGACGTTGTAACTCTTGTCGCACCCACGTTGTACAACCATCTAGAAAATAGAATAGCATATCCTCCGGCATGGTTAGGATTAGAAGCATAAGGGTCGTGAACTCTTTGACATAGTCACGAATTGTTCTCGTATGTTTCAATTCCCTCAATTTCTTGCGCGCCTCATAGACGACATTCTCCGAGTAGAATTGCCTCTGTATTCCCCTTTTGAACTCATCCCAAGTATCAACCTTACAAGCCCCCTTTGCGATTTCGACATGCTTACGACGTCACCACAACGCCGCAATATCCGAGAGATACATAAAAGCAGTTCGAACTTTCATGGCTTCATCAACAAGATTTACGCCTTCAAAGTAAACTTCCATTTGCCATAGGAAGTTTTCCACATCTTTGGCATCACGTTGCCCATCATAATGTTTAGGCTTCGGGTATTCAATCCTCGGGGCAACAATAGTTGAAGCGGCACCTTCGCTTGTACCGGCAGTGGAGTGCTTGTATTGATCAAGCTCCTTACTCATTCTTTCCATCATCACGACCAATTGGTTAACTTGGCCTTGCATAGCAGTAAAGACATCCAAGACTTTGGTTTGGAGACGACCAAAATCATCCATCACCGTGGCTTGTCCAGCTACCACAGCTCGAACATCATCTCTCATCGTTTGGACATCATTTTTCAATGATGCTTGTGTGTCCATCACCTCTTGGACATTAACTTGTAGAGTTTCTATCTTTCCAATGGCGTGTCCCTCCAACGCCTCGAATGAGTTTTCAAGAGATTCGACCCGATCACTCATATTTGAGATGATTTGGTCAAGTTTCCCTTCCATGTGGGTGGTTTCCCTCACCTTACTTTTCCCTCTAGTTTTCCTTACTTCAGTTTGGGTAGCACCTCGGCCCCTCTCCTCAATCTCAATATCAACAGTTTTTTGAGATTCCGCCATTTGAGCACCTCACCCAAATCCAGCTTCCAAGAATCTCCGACGAATCTGGCTACCACAGCCGCACTTGGTTACCACTACCAAACCTTCGCCTTGATACTGCTTCCGTAGTCCACATCACGTGAACTTATCACGGACGTCACCTCACCTCAGAGATGAAAAATTGGTTCAACCCTACGTGAACCTTGCTCTGATACCACTTGTCACGGACCTCGTTACACCCGAACAAACTAGAACCGTGCGGCCTTAACGTTCTACAATTCCCGCACCTCACGAGAAAACGTTAAGTCGGTCTTTCCACGCCTACAAATAATTTAACCAATGAGGCTAAATTATACCCACGTTGAGAAGAGAATTTTGAAGTAAGTAATATATGGAAAACAAGTAAGGATGGGGAAACTTTCTTTGTATAAATGAAAGGAAAAACTTTACAATCTCTCTAAAGAATAAACTCACTTCACTCTACATTCTCTACCATCTACTACATACCATTTACAAATGAGACTACATCTCTATTTATAGGCAAACTTAAACCTCCTTAACATTCCACTTTACAACTCGTACTTAGTTGTTACCACCTCGTGCTTAGTTGTCGCCAACTCCTTCTTAGTTGTCATCAAGTGGATGGTCTTACAACTTGCCTTGCAAGTTGTCGCCAACTCGTGCTTAGCTTGCATACAACTCGCGCCTAGCTTGCACGTTGATAATATCTTTGCCAACTCGTGCTTAGCTTGCATACAACTAGCACTTAGCTTGCAAGTGGCACACAAGTGGACAAATTGTGCAAGTTGCCCACTTGCATCCTCAAAATATCTGGTTGTAGGTTCATATATTTTACCTCCCAAAATGACTGGGTCGGGACTTAGAAAAACCTTATTAACGCCCTGGAAAACTGTACGATCTAGGCAGCCTGCATTCTGCCCCAAAACAATCTACTTGTGTCCCCAGCTCGAATCTACTTGCGACCTTTGCCGAATTTGCCTGCGTCCCCTATCACAAGCTGTTCCGTCCTTCTGAAACGCGTTACCCGCATTATCTTGCAATAGCTACCAGGACGGATCGAATGCGATCGCGTGAGGCGTAAGTCACTCCCCCACTGAATTTGGCAACGCACTCATCGCCATATATCACCGAAGCATAGACCTTATTTGCCATAAGTCTATCTTATTTTCCCACCTTGTACCATGACATTCCCGTGTCATGCCAAACCTTAAGTCATGATCTTACGATCCGTGACATTGTGCTTAGATGAACATTGTTTTCTTATTGTTTCCAATCTAAAATTGTTGCATTTAAATTTATATTTTATGTAATTAATTATTTTTGTTTTATTTTTAATGTTGCTTTCTTGATCAATTGGTGCATTATTGAACTATCAAAATAATAATCTCTTCATACAAATTCATTAGTAGTTGACAAATGCATTTCTAGCTTCCTTTCACAGTCTACTCTTTTTTTATTGCCGTAGAAGAGAATTTACATATTTTATGCCAAATTTTCTTTAGATTTGAAACGAGCTCTATTCATTTTGGTGAATTTGTATAAAAACTGTCAAACAACCTTTTTAGTGTAATTAAAATTAAAATTTTAGTAAATTTTGATAGAAAATGATAAATATGTAATTAAAAAATTGATAACAATTATGAATTACATAAAATATGTGATTAAAATTAATTGTTAAGTCACTAACTTCAATTTAAATTGTTGTTTTTATTTAATTTGACTATATAATTTATATCTATGCTTTACTAATAAAATTTTAATATGATAATTAAAGTAATACATTCTCATCATTAAGGGTAAAAATGACATTTTTAATGCCATAATAGCTTTTGGCATGATCATACCAAACACAAGTAAAAGCTCTTCCGGAAGAAAAAAGCTCTTTTAAAATTGGTTATCAAACACTAACTCAAAAGCCCGGACTTCTACTTCTCTTCTTCTACTTGTCACAAGCATAAGCAGAAGCTATCTAAATCAAAACGGAAGACATTAAACACGCTACAACACACCAAGAAAACACAAGTATCAAACTGAGGAAGCAAACAAATACAACAAAAACGCATAGAAGAAGATCAAGTTAAGCGACGATCTTGTAGGCTTTCAACTTGTCAATCCATGAAATGAATGAATTCTTAGAATTCCGGAATCCCAGAAAACCGTGCTCCTTGCTCTTGTTCATGGTATCCAATAAACATTTCAAGCTAAGCATAGTATCGGCAAACCACCAAACCCCGACATCCTCCAATTTAGTAGGTGTTAATCCATTCTCCCGCACAATTTCATCCCAGACCTTCCCTTTATCCTTCATCATCTCCAGCAGTGTCAGATTCTTCCCCTCCTCAAACTCTTCATATTCCATCCCGAATTGCTCAGCCAATATCCTCCAGAAATGTTTCCACTTGAAAACATCCCCATTGCTGATATTGAACGCTTCATTCCTAGCATAGGGATCCACTGCCGCCCATATCTGATGTTCAGCAATCAAATCTGCATCAGAACAATCGGAATATCCATCCCACACAACCTTACTTCCTGGAAACCTCAATGGCATACCCTCGTGCTTACATATGGAGGCATAAACACATAGGGTAGCAACTAAGTTCATCATACTAAATGGAGAGAATCCAAATATTATCCCTGGCCTATGAATCGACCACGTCAATCCCTCCTTCTTTTCCACCTCCTCGAACAGGATATCCTCAAGAGTATAGTAAAAATTCGGGCAATCCAAACGTGGCAAATCCTCGTGGAAAGGAGGATCGTGAGGTCTTATCTTTCCAAAGGATTCAAATGAACCAATGTAATGCTTCCTTCCTGTTTGCAAACAAATATGCTTCAAATTAGGACAATTGGTGATAACTGCATCAAGCACATTCTTTAACATTTTGCCATTGGCTTTGCAATTCTCAGCCTCCGTGGATCTATTGGTCCATGTGACATAGAAGATGTGTGTGACATCCGTTAGCGGTGACAGCTTTGCTTGAGCATCCTCATGATCTGAGATGTCGCATCGGATGTATTGAATTGGATTGTCATCATTCCAAGACGGCTGGGGACGGCGGGCAACGCCGTAGACCTTCCAGGGGCCGCCGGGGGTATCGGCGAGCGGGAGGATTTCCGCCAGACTGTTGCCCACGATGCCGGTGACACCGATTACTAGAGCCACGCTATGATGTTTGATCGTTGCCTCATCTTCTTCGAATTTTTTCTGTTTCAAGATCAAATCATACAAGGGTTTTAACCGCTAGAAACTACTCATATCCACACACACATAAATAGACGCACATACAATCCGTATACAGATGCTGAATATATCTGATATGAATAAACTTACCTTTGCAGCGCCAATAGCTCCGGCCCACCACCAACTCATTTTTAGCAACAGCGGTTGCGAATTCTGTGTTTGTGAGAGAGAGCGCGAGAGAGAGTAGTCTCTGTTTCTTTGGAGTGTGATAAACCACAAAATGAGAGAGAGAGAGGCTTCTACTAGTCTCTGTCAAAATGATTAGCCCTTGTTTGATCCAATCATTTGGTCAAGAATGCATTTTAAAATAGTAGATTTAAAATAATAAATAGATGAAAAATGTATTATTAAAAAATAAGAAAAAAATTAAATTTATATGTAATATTATTTTATTGAATAACATGTGATTGAGAAAAAGAGAGAATATATTTTGAAAACAACTTATATCAAACAAGGTCTAGATAGGGTCAAGACTGTATATGCCGATTTTTTTGTTGTTGTCTGTTTGGAGAATTAATCCTTATTGGCCTCTTGAATTATTGGTATTCGTAAATAAATAATATTTTATTACATTATATGTGCATAAAAATTTATAAATTTATTTATCAACGTATTATATGATGAGATATGATTGAGTGAAAATTTCGTTAACGGAAAAATGTTCTTCCACCTTTTTTGTCATTAACCCACGTTACATAAGTATGCTGTTTAAGTGGTGAAGAAATTTTTTGATAATTTTAATTTAACTTATAAGTGCTTGTAAATAAATAATTTTTTATTACACTATATGTGCATCAAAATTTATAAATTTATTTATCAATATATTATATAATGAGATTTGATTGAGCGAAAATTTCGCCAATGGAAAAAGTTCTTCCACCTTTTTTTTTATCATTAACCCACATTACGTAAGCACATCATTCAAGTGGTGAAGAATTTTTTTGATAATTTTAATTTAATTTATTGTCACCTCTTCAATCTATAAAGGATGAAGTATAAAAAATATTTTTCAATAATTTTTAATCTGATGTAACTTTTTTAGAAGTAAGAGAACATTCAATATAAGTAAGGAGAATATGATAAGCTACCCGTCATATGTTTTTGGATAATAAATTAAAATAATATTTTTTTGATGGAAATATGGTTAAAAATTAGAGAAATGTTATGAATTTATGTACCAAACATGGGCTACATAAGCTTTTCAGCGTGTCAAATGTTACGAGCATGGATAGAATGTCGTGCGAAGCAACTTCTTTAAGAAATGTTTTGAGAAGCTTGTATTTTATTTTATTTTTCGCATCAATGATCTAATAAATTGTCATTTCTATCGCTTCAAATTGGATTTGATCTATTGAACATGTAGTTAAAAAAGGTGTCACGTATGAACATGTAAAAAAGACAAATAAGATCCTAATTTATTTATTCATTTTTAAATAAGAAGTTAATAAGAATTCGTTCCACATTATTACAAAATAATTTTAAATGAAATAATTAGATAGAGGTGAACGTGCAACCAATCTATGAACTTGATAAAATTGCTTACCAACAAGCTACATATTTAACCGTTTGTGTCGTTAGTTTCATGAAAAAATTTCCCTTGATTGGCAAAACAAAGAAAATAAGAGAAATTTTCAGTTTTATATTTTTGGAACTTAAGCGTGTCATGTATCTTCCGTCACTTGTGAATAGTCACTTGTGAATAATGATCACTCCTCTAATACTACGATAGATATAGGGATGTCAACGAGTCGAAAGTTTCGGCTCGAGCTCGACTCGATTAAAATTGTCGAGCTTTTTTTGGGGCCCGAGGCGAACAAAAGCTCGCCCAAAAATTTTAGGCACGACTAGGCCTTTTTCTATCTTTCTCTCTCTCTTTTTTTTAAATATATATATAATTTAAGCTACTGCCTTTTTTAAGGCAGTTTTTGCTAAAAACTTGCGAGCTCACGGGCCGGCTCGGGCAAAGCCCGTGTCCCCAACATGGAGCTCGGCCCGAGCTTAGGCTCGGGTCTACCAAGCCTCGAGCCGAGCCGGCTCGGGCTTTTCGCGGGTCGAGCGACGGGCGGCCCGAGTCAACGAGCCCAATTGACATCCCTAAATAGATATGATTATAATTCAAATTTCAACATAATATAAATGATATAAGGGTTTTTGTTAGCCCGAATATCAGCGAGAGTTAAATTAAATTAATGAGACTTGATCTTACAATCTTATGATATAAACTATTTTTAGTATTAAAATTAAGCAATTTTCTCATTAGATCTTAGAAATTGTAATGTGTGTAATGTGACTTGAGCCTGTTGACCAGTATTAGGTTTGACGGTCTATCCTTTTTTTTTTTTTTTTTTGGTCGGTTTTCGAGATGTACAAGTATAAATGAGAAGGCTTTCGAGTTTATTAATGATCTCAACTGTGTCTTGTACGATAAGCTTTCCTTCGGGCCTCAAAATCCGATCAGCCTCCGTAACCAGGGCCATGAAATTACACCTGAGACCCGGAATTCAAAATAACTAGAAGAAAGCATATAAACTTAAGCATCAAATCTAGTTAATTGAGTCTTATGTACACACTTGTTTTTAATCTTTGAAAAGAGATGGTCTGCATACGATTCACAACAGTCATGATAAATTCCAAATAGACCTCGTTCATAAATAATCGGTAGAGTATCAGGAGCATCTATGGAGACAACGTTCATAACCCACAACTTCATATCTTTAAGAGCAGCAGCAAATCCGCAGAGGGATCACCATCACTTAGTACAAGCCGAATGGCAACCAAACATGCTATTTAATTACAGAAATAATGGTATAAATGTAACACTCCAAATTTTAAATTTTTAATTTCATGTAGGCTAAATTTAATGTTGATAATTTAGCAAATAAAATAATCCATGTCCAACATTTTCGTAACACTAAAGACCAAACGTTGAAGTGATAAACATGTCTCACTTATTTGCATAAATGGTTTATTTTGCATACGTATATTTTTGAAATTATCGTAAGTTATTTGGGTCGAATATTTAAATATTTCAAAAGTTGATAAAATACATCGATATTATACTCATTTTGTAGCTCGTGCCAAATAACATAAATTGGCTCAAGAAGAAATAATTTTGAGCTAGCCATAATCGAATTATCTTGATAGAAAGAAAATTATTCTAATCCTATATTTTATTAATAAAAGATATATAATGACAGATATATGTTAAAATAGTAAAATTTTAAATGGTAAAATGAAGATGGGATGTTTTTGGAATTGAAAACATAGATATCAACCACTTTTAATTAATATTAAAATTGATCATTTCAACTCCCATCAATGAATAATAATTTACACACTCACCATGATTGATTAATGTAAAGAATAGGCTATTGAATTCACACCTATATATATATATATATTGAGAGGTGTTTTTTCCCCTTACATTAGAGATGGAAATCGAACTCATCGACTCGGGCGGCCCGTTGCTCGGCTTGGAAAAAGCTCAAGCCCGCTCGGCTCGAGGCTCGGGAGAATCGAGCCAAGACTCGGGTCGAGCCCCATTTTGGGATGTTGGGCAGAGCTTCCAGCTCGGTTTGGAAAGGCCTGAGTCGAAAGCTCGAGTCGAGCCTAATTTTTTTGGTTGAGCTTTTGCTTGGCATGACTCGGGTCCAAAAACAAGCTCAAATCATTTTTACCTGAGCCTAGCCCGAGCCAGCTAGGCTCGACTCGTTGACATCTCTACCTTACATACACACGTGAAAACACATATTAAAAGAGATATTATTTTATTTACAAGCCATTTTCAGATTTATTTTTAAATTTTTATTTTTATTTTTTTTTGAGTAGCAAATCAAGGTAAGAAATGTGCAAATGATTAATTTTTATTCTTGGTATTTTTATAGAATTTTGGCATGAAATACGTTAAGGTCTTTGGGTCGATTTTTATGTTGAATCCTACGGGATTGACCGTTTAGTCAAGTATGTAAATCCTACGGGATATTTTTATATTAAAAGAATATGCACGTTTTTCTTACTGGGTATTCTTTTTAAAAAAATACCCACTCTTACTATATTTTCAAATTAGAACGGGTCGTGTGAACGCGTGACGGATTGATCGAGTGATGCTCATGGGTCACCAAGTAAAATTTCTAGAAATAATAATTTACAAAGAAATCTCATTTGAAAAACACATTTATGTTTTTATAAGATTATTTGCCAATTTCTATTTTAAGAATAACTTTATTTTATGTTTAATTTCGTGCATATTATCTTAGTAGATTTGATATTTAAGTTATTTAACATGTTCAATTGACAGTTTAGTTCGTAATATTTTAAGTTAGATAAACTTCAAATTTTTATTTGAATTGTTGAATTTACCTTATTGATTTAATACCAAAATTTATACATTAGTGTTAAATTCCGCTTAAATTATAAAAGAAAGATTTTGGTAACACTTCAAATATTTTAAAAAGAAACAAAAAATAAAAAAATAAATGTCTAGTGGATTTGGGACATTATAGTTTGATACATAGCCCAGATTTATCTTTTTGGAGATCGAAAAAAAAAAATTATATCATTATGCGTAATTTTAAATTTTGTTAAGTGAATTTTGGTAGCCCCAATATCTAGACTATGGTTTTATGACTGAGTGTATTAAAAAATAAATAAATAAATAAAATTGGTTGAGAAACATGATTAGTTGAATTCTGCCATCAATTTATGAAAAAGTTTAATTACTTCATCTTCCCATGATTCTTATATAATTAATGTTCTAAAATCTTACTATCGTTAAATGTCCATGGGCTTTGAGTTTTTAAGCAAACACGTGTAAATGAATAGAGCATCCTATAAGTTGTTTGTTCATTTTATTTCTTTTATGGTCCAGTCATTGTACCTTTAATGCAAGCTAGCTGTATTAAAAAAAAAAAAAAAAAAATGATTAAGCACTATGGTTTATTTAAGTTTTTATTGATTTCTTGCCATTACGGTCACTGTACATTGTGAATCGTTAAAATGGTAAAAGTCTTTTCCAAAATATTTAATTGTACAATATTAGTTTCTGTTCTAGTGAATGTAGATAAGTGAAAAAAAAAAAAAGTTGTTCACATGTTTAATTTTAAGTTCTATATGTGATGTGATTTTAACTGAAACTTAATCAAGTATTAAAATAAGACCCATGACATTTAGTGCTTGTCAATCAGCTACCATCTGATGAACCAAAGGTATAAACGAAATGTTATGTTTAAGCTTACCTTCAAGCATGATTTATGAAGTATTTAAACTTGATTTCAAGAAATGCTTATAATGTTTAGAATGAAATATGTTATGCATGCTATTATTTTATTATACATGAAGGTATATGAATTAACAATCCTATTAAAGCCATGAGAGCGTAACATATACGTCGATGTTACTGCAAAAATAAATATGATTGGACCCTTATGTGACAGACATGATTAGAACTTATGAGACCGCTAGAAAGGCCACAGCTTATAGAGCAGTATTAAACCGTAGGTCCATCATTCAATCTTATGAGAATTATGTGACTGACCCAACCACTTGTCGAACACGTGCAAGACATCTATGAAAGATGTATGGCAGCTATGGAGGCAGGACTGGAGATCACGCATACTGAGACTGTGAATAATCTCATACACTCATTTCCATCTCAATGGGGAGACATGGTAGTTGTGGTTAAGGATGAGATGTTAGAAGGTAACCCCCCAGAGCATCCAAACGTGATTGAGTTTGGTATATATTGTCAGACCCTTCTAGACAGGCGGAGTAAAAACTTAGAACCCCAATTGGAGATAAGGAATGAGCTTGGTGATGAGGTTGAGCCCGAGCCAGAACCTCAAATAAAATCAGACCCAGAGGAAGATCCTGAATGGGAGCAACGATCATGAGCATGAACTTGAGCCACTGGTTGAGATTGACGTAGAGTCTGGGCCTAAGGTAGAAGACTCATCTGAAGATGAAGCTCCATTAAAAAAGATTCACAGAATTCATAGGGAATAGAAACTTAGATTCCATTTTCTTAGTACTGTGATATCTTTACCTTTATGCTATTGGAAATAAATATAAAAAATAAAATTGTCAAACTATTATATATCATGATTTCAAGGAATACTATTAATAAAAAAAAATTAATTTCCTTTAAACATATTGAGTTACTATGTTGTCCAACATTTTTAAGAGAAAATTTAATTTGTTAAAGGAAATGGTGGGACAACAAGACCAAGCAGTTATGTTTAGGGATCTGATAAGGGCAGTGCATGACCTTGGTAGGAACCAAGCACCCGCACCAGCTCCTCAGAATAGACCAACAAATGCTAACAACATAAGTTCAATTGTGGAGCAGTTTCACCGTTTTAAACCTCCTTCTTTTGATGGTAAGGTAAACTCTTTGGCAGCCGAGGAGTGGTTACGAGGGCTAGAGTGAATCTACAAATACATGGCATGCACTGATGTACAGAAGGTATCATGTGCCGATTTTATGTTGATCGAAGTAGCAGGCCACTGGTGGGAGTTTGCTTCGCGCACTAGAACAAAAGCACAGCAATGTGCTATGACTTGGGCATAGTTCAAGAAAAGAAATAATGACAAAATACTTTCCCCAATCACCTAGGGATTGGAGAGAAGCAGAGTTCCTACAGCTGAAACAAGGAAATATGTCGCTTGATGAGTATGAAAGGAAATTTGAACAACTTTCTAGGTATGCTACACACCTTGTTGATATCGAGCCAAAGAAGGTTAGGAGGTTTGAATTAGGCTTGTGTCCAGAGATTGGAGGAATCATGGCATCTCACCATATGACTACCTATAGTGAAGTGCTTCGGCGAGTGCAGTCAATTTCTGATCATCTAGAAATGGATTGGATGACTGAGAAGAATAATGAATCATATGGAAAATGAAAGTAGAATGGATCAAATAAAGGGAAAGGATTTGGATAGTTTAAGAAGTCCAATACAGGATTAGGATCAGGATCAAGTAAACTAAATAAAGTTACTTTACGATGCCCAAATTGCAACAAGGCTTATGGAGGAGAGTGCTTGTTTGGGAAAAATGTGTGCTATCATTGTGGCTAGGAAGGCCATTTTGCTCCGGACTGCAAGGCATACCCACCTAAGGAGGATAACGAACAAGGCAAGAAAGTGAAAGTCGAAGTTTTTGCTTTCACCCAGGAAGAGGTAGCAGAGGATCCGAATGTAATGACAGGTATTCTATCAATATCTGAACTACCTGCATATGTTCTTATAGACTCCGGAGCTACTCATTCATTTATCTTCACCGCATTTATTGTTAAATCATGTACTGCATGTGAAAAATCTAATAGTGTTCTAGAAATTTTCATTCTATCCGGTAGAATTTTGAATACCAATCAGATCGCTAGGCCAGTCAAATTAGTAATGGAAGGAAAAGAATTTATAACTGATCTATACCTCCTAGACATGAAAGACTTTGACGTTGTTCTAGGAATGAACTGATTGGGAAGCAATCACGCAACCATTTGATGTTTCGAAAAGGAAGTAGATTTTCAGAGGCCTGGGGAGGATAAGTTTCGATTTTTTGCTGTACGAGTTAAGCCTTTACCTTGACTCGTATCGGTTATGAAGGCAGAAAAGATCTTACCAATAATTTCTAGTGAGTATCCATGGATATTAGCAATCAGAGCTTACTATTGGTAATGTGTAACACCCCAAATTAAATAAACATAACGTCACGTAAACATAGAACATTAAACTAAATTAAACGAAACACATAATATCATTGGTTTGAAAGGGATTCGAACACTGGACCTTCAATTTGTATGTGAAAGCTCTAACCAAATGAGTTACAATAGATGCTTTCACTTTTCACCAAATAATAAAATCTTTTCAACATGGCACTGTGCAAAAATAAAGTTACTTATTTCAATCGGTTATGTTACTTCATTCACGTATATTTGTTTTCTGATGGGCTATATCATCTCTGCACATCTAGGATCACATGCTCTGCCTCTCTTCCCATTTTCTCATGAAGCTTTCTGCCCATGAGATGTCCTTGAAGATCTCGTAAGGCAAAGTGTTGTGATTCTGGTGAAATTTTAGTCATTTGTCTCCGTTTTTGTCCATATGGCTATAAATTTTCATGATGCTCATACAACTTTTAGGATCTAGTTTGTTTAGATTTAGAGGCAAGCATGGTGTCGGTAGAATGGAGTGTGTATCTGTTATTTAATTGTTTCTTTGTGATCATCTCTTTTTGTTTATCTATTTCCAGTCAAAATCTCATTTAAGATGCTAAATTGTAAGTTTATAATTTCCAGGTATCAAGATCTATTGGCGATGTCTATCTGAAAAAACCCGACTTCAACAGAGACCCCCTTTTCTTACAATTCGGAAATCCTGTTCCTTTGAAGAGACCACTATTAACAGCTGAACCCTCAATTGTAACTCGGAAGCTCAGGCCACAAGATTTGTTCTTAATCTTTGCCTCAGATGGCCTCTGGGAACATCTCAGTGATGAAGCTGCTGTGGATATTGTATATAATGTAAGTGTTATGCCCTAGATCCAATCGATTTAGGTTGTAAACGCGTAATAACGAGATATGGATATCGTTAATACAGTTAGACCATCATGTGTGGCATTTCTTACTTGTGAAGTAAGTAGCTGATCTCACGAGTTAAAGTGTGGTGACACTTAAATGAAGACGTGGATGTTTTGTTATAGAACAAAACATTGGAGACCCGCTAAGAGATTCCACATGGATAACTATCTGAGTGTCAGTGGCTAATCTCTAACGTTCGGTAGTGGAATTGGTCCTTTGACTTGAGGTCGTCCTGATACCTTATATGAGGACAGTCATACTTTGGCGGTGTTGGATGTTGCTCTGAAAGGGGCCGCTAATACGACATCGTTCGGGTACGTCAAGAATCGTATGAAGGTTGTGATTGATCAATAAAGGATTCGTCACTCTTAGATAGTAGGAAATTATGATCTGCATTTCATTCAATTAAGTCGATGATGAAATCCTTGGCCAAGGTGTACTCATAAGTCGAAAAGGAGTTTTCGATTTATATTGACTTAATAGTGGAGTGAAAGATATGATCAATGATCGAGATTGACACAATTTCATATCTCGTAATTGATCGGATCGTATTGACGAAAGGATAATAGTTCCACAGTAAACGAACGAATTTGGTTTTGTCATACCACGTGACATTTCCGGTCACATGTATTGCCCTGACACATTGCTAGATGTCAATCAAGGACGGCGAATGTGAATTGACGATAAATTAAAAGGGTGTATTAATTTATCAATTTTGATTAGATCAAAATAATATTTCACGACGTCAGACATTGTGGTCGGGAACCTAATGGGTCGCACACAAAAGAGAATTTGAAGACTGCAAATTGTCAATTGATTAATTTAACAATCGTTGAATAAATTAATTAATTGAATTTGTTATTTATAATCCCGAATCAATTAATTGGATTAATTAATTCACGGATCGGGTTTAATTAATTGAATTAATTAAATATTGGACCAGACCGGGCCGGGTCCGTTTGGGTTTATATATATATGCAGCTAGGGTTTGAGGTCCAATAATGTTTTCATTATTCTTGCTGGCACAAGAAAGAAACCCTAGCAGTTGCTGTCTACTCTCTGTGTGGATTACATTGGAGGCTGGACAATTGGACAGCTGTGGGAGGCAGATTCAAGCTGCTGGAAAGGAATAATGCGAAAGAGTTTGCAAATTACAAGTAAAGGTATATTTCTTATCACAATTTTTATCTAAATACAAAGCTAAATCCTGAATGGGAATTGAAACTTGTTAAATTCCGCTGTGCATGTTTAAGTAAATTCCCAACAGTGGTATCAGAGCCGACTTTGTATTTGTTAAGAACTGTTTAACGTGTTGATTAAATTAAATGTTAGTTTAATCACGTTCATTCCTAAATCTAGCAAATATAGTTTTAAATTTTTTTTGTCTTTTTGGATCTGTTCTTGAA
>NC_036252.1:7641746-7643286 GCF_002742605.1 Olea europaea var. sylvestris
CTGCCACCAGCAGCGCCTCGCGCTGCTGGTGTTTTCTCATGGGCGGCGCCGCCCCAGAAAGAAGAGAAGAAAAAAAAAAAAAATTTTTTTTTTTTTAGGGTTTTGGTGGAGGCGGGGGCCTCTGTTGCAATTAATGTAATTTGGGGCCCCTGGTTGCAATTACACAAAAGGGGTCAATTTGCAAATTTTAAATCAGGGACCTATTCTGTAAATTTCGATTTTAGAAGGGTCTGCTGTTAATTTCATTTTGGGTAACTTTTGTAAAATTTCAAAAAGGGTTTTGATTTTGAATTTTGAATTATTTTATAATGAGTTTTAAATTGGGTTTGACCCATACCCTAATTTTGACCCAAAATTAAAAAAAATAAATTTTATTTAAAATTTGACGACTTTTATATTTTTGTTAAAATTAGATTTTAACTTAAATATTTAATTTGACCCTTAATTGAATTTTTATTATATTTTGGAATTTTGTCCTAAATTAAAATATTAATTCAATTTTATTAGAGTTGGATTCTAATATTAAATTAATTAAATTTTGTTTTGAATTAGCACCACTTCCCTATGCAAATTAGCACTTAGAGTATGACTCTAATTTAATAATTAATTAAAATTCGATTTTGATTAAATTACCTCGCCCAATAGTTATGGATTTAGAGTTGGACTCTAATTCGATATTTAGTTAAAATTAGATTTTAATTAAATTGGACCGTCAATTAAATTAATTAATTAATATGATTAATTAATTGTTTAATTATCTCGATCCCAAAATTTTGATTTAATTTTGACGACTATAATTGCTAGATTCATGAGACATTACATATAATATTAGATATTATACATATGAAACATTTATGTGATGAATGTTTATGGATGATTATGGACTCGACCATATGGATGTGTTGAATGGTTGATTTACTTCTTATTGTTGTTGTGGGCCTGCGAGCTCCTTATTAAATAATTGGGACTGCGAGTCCGTTGTTATTATTATTATTGTGGGCCTGCGAGTCCCTTTTTTTTAGGCCTGCGTGCCAACTAGTATAGGATACATGTTGCAAGTTCGGCTAATTGGAGGCGCAAGAAGAGGTGGACACCATGAAGATGGTGTATTGGTATTGGTCCAATACTGTACCCCTTAGGAATTGACCAACTAGTTTTCCTTTTGGCTCGAGAAAACTAGATAGAACAAGTCAATAATCATCCATACTATATATATATATATATATTCACATAGTAGATGTATGTTTAAATATATGTATGCATATGTAGTTACTTGATGAGACCATTGCACATTAAATCCCTCGTTAAAAATTATTAAGTTAGTATTATTTGCCTTCCATCATTATAGTGAAAAACGAGAATCCTAAATCGACCTTAGCTTGTTGAGTACACTCAAGGCTGGTCTATTAGGGATATGTTTGACACTATGAAATATTTGATATTTCTGAATGATGGGTTTAACTTAACTAAAATTTATCTTTAGTTGAGTACACTCAAGGAGATAAATTTTTGAGGCATGTTAAGCTAACACATAAGATGT
>NC_036252.1:7643332-7643645 GCF_002742605.1 Olea europaea var. sylvestris
ATAACATCTACCCAAATGTTTTATTAGGATTTGTTGAGTACACTCAAGATCTCGATACAATGAATGGGATCCCAGCCCACTGTGAATCAAGTGTGGATTCAAATAATTTATGTATGAGGGTCATGAATTTATTTTAGACAGTGGGAGCACGTTTAATTAAAGTCCATATTAAATTTATGCACATGCATTATAATACATATTAATTCTATTTTTTTCGTCATTTACAGTTTTTGAATCATGAGTAATCATATGAATTTGAGAGGCATACTGGATGCCAACAAATTGACCGGACCAAATTTTCTCAATTGGCACC
>NC_036252.1:7644178-7644435 GCF_002742605.1 Olea europaea var. sylvestris
TCAAGGAATTCAAACTTGAAGTAGAGAAACAAACTAGTAAAAATATACTCACGCTAAGATCAGATCGAGGTGGAGAATATTTAAAGGGAGAATTTTTAGATTATCTTAAAGAGAACGGGATTCTCTCGCAGTGGACTCCGCCATATACACCGCAACATAATGGTGTATCTGAACGGAGGAATCGCACTTTGTTAGATATGGTGCGATCTATGATGAGCCATGCAAACATCCCAAAATCATTTTGGGGTCATGCACTA
>NC_036252.1:7644649-7703609 GCF_002742605.1 Olea europaea var. sylvestris
GTGTATTTGTGGGATATCCAAAGGAGACAATTGGATATCAATTCTATAATCCCGTTGAGAAGAAAGTGTTCATCTCAAGGCATGCCATATTCCTAGAGGAAGAGTTTATTCTAGGAGAGGGTAGTGGGAGCAAACTAGAACTTGAGGAAGTTCAAGAATCCACAGACACTGTTGACCAATTAGATGAACTTGAGTCTGATCCTACACCTGTTGGTGGACAGACTCTTGATCAGGATATAGAGAACCCTGAGGACACTCCAGCTCAGCGTAAATCAAAAAGGATCATTCGACCTCCCAGAAGGTACGAATTCACGATTACTAATCAAGTATTATTAATCGAGGATGATGAACCTACAAATTATGCAGAAGCAAAGTCAAGTGTTGATTCGAAGAGATGGCAAGATGCCATAGAATCCGAAATGGACTCAATGTATGATAACAAGGTTTGGACCTTGGTCGACCTTCCAGGTGGGATAAAACCGATAGGTTGTAAATGGGTTTACAAGAAAAAGGTCGATGTGGATGGAAACGTCCACACATACAAAGCAAGGCTAGTAGCGAAGGGTTACACACAAAGACAAGGTATTGACTTTGATGAAACTTTTTCGCCTGTAGCCATGCTGAAGTCCATTCGAATTTTGCTTGCAATAGCTGCATACCATGATTATGAGATATGGCAAATGGATGTCAAAACTGCTTTCCTTAATGGAAACCTGCAAGAGGAGGTGTATATGACACAGTCTGAAGGTTTTGAATCCAAAGGAGCCAACAAATTATGCAAGCTAAATCGATCCATTTATGGATTAAAGCAAGCCTCTAGGAACTGGAATCTTCGTTTTGATGAAACAATCAAAAGGTTTGATTTTATCAAAAATGAAGATGAACCGTGTATTTATAAGAAAACAAATGGGAGCGCAGTCGTATTCCTGATATTATATGTCGATGACATATTATTAATGGGAAACGACATCCCAGTACTTCAATCAGTAAAATTATGGTTGTCAAAGAATTTCTCCATGAAAGATATGGGAGAAGCAGCATATATCTTGAGAATCAAGATCTATAGAGATAGATCTAAAAGATTACTAGGCTTATCCCAATCTTCGTACATAGATAAAATTTTGAGAAGATTTAATATGGAAGAGTCCAAAAGAGGATTATGCCCCATGTCACATGGGATTTACCTCTCAAGAGATATGTGTCCTAAAACACAGGATGAAAGGAGTCGCATGGACAAGATTCCTTATGCTTCGGCGATAGGATCTATCATGTATGCGATGCTATGTACGAGACAAGATGTTTCATATGCTCTAAGTGTTACGAGTAGGTTTCAAGCAAACCCTGGTGAGAAACACTGGATAGCGGTTAAGAACATTCTTAAGTACTTAAGAAGGACTAAAGATGTGTTCTTGATCTATGGAGGAAATGAACTGAAAATTCAGGGGTATACTGATGCTAGTTTTCAAACTGATAAAGATGATAGCAAGTCTCAGTCAGGATATATGTTTACTCTCAACAATGGAGCGGTTAGTTGGAAAAGTTCCAAACAGGAAACAACCGCTGATTCAACAACAGAAGCCGAGTACATAGCTGCTTCTGAAGCAGCAAAGGAAGCTGTATGGATCAAGAAGTTCATTAATGAACTTGGAGTCGTTCCTAGCATTGTTGATCCCATACCTTTGTATTGTGATAACAATGGAGCCATCGCGCAAGCGAAGGAACCGAGGCCTCATCAACGATCCAAACATGTGCTAAGGCGATATCATCTCATCAGGGAGATTATACAAAGGAATGATGTAAAGATAGAGCGAGTTCCCATAGATGATAATATTGCAGATCCGCTGACAAAGCCGTTGTCACAACAGAAACATGATCGTCATGTGGATGCTTATGGTATTAGATACGTGAGTGATTGGATCTAGTGCAAGTGGGAGTTTGTAAGTGTTATGCCCTAGATCCAATCGATTTAGGTTGTAAACGCTTTTAATATATTTAATGCATTTGATTTTGGCGAGATCTATTATTTATTTAAATTAATTTTGTAATAAATAATATTAAATAATAGAATCCGAAGATCCAATTTTTAGGTAATCTGTTAATCACAAGGATTTGTGATTGTGAGATACAAATTACATATAATTGGATCTTGAATAAACCATGGTCGTAAGTAATAACGAGATACGGATATCGTTAATACAGTTAGACCATCACGTGTGACATTTCTTACTTGTGAAGTAAGTAGCTGATCTCACGAGTTAAAGTGTGGTGACACTTAAATGAAGACGTGGATGTTTTGTTATAGAACAAAACATTGGAGACCCGCTAAGAGATTCCAAATGGATAACTATCTGAGTGTCAGTGGCTAATCTCTAACGTTCGGTAGTGGAATTGGTCCTTTGACTTAAGGTCGTCCTGATACCTTATATGAGGACAGTCATACTTTGGCGGTGTTGGATGTTACTCTGAAAGGGGCCGCTAATACGACATCGTTCGGGTACGTCAAGAATCGTATGAAGGTTGTGATTGATTAATAAAGGATTCGTCACTCTTAGATAGTAGGAAATTATGATCTGCGTTTCATTCAATTAAGTCGATGATGAAATCCTTGGCCAAGGTGTACTCATAAGTCGAAAAGGAGTTTTCGATTTATATTGACTTAATAGTGGAGTGAAAGATATGATCAATGATCGAGATTGACACAATTCCATATCTCGTAATTGATCGGATCGTATTGACGAAGGGATAATAGTTCCACGGTAAACGAACGAATTTGATTTTGTCATACTACGTGATATTTCCCGTCACATGTATTGCCCTGACACATTGCTAGATGTCAATCAGGGACGGCGAATGTGAATTGACGATAAATTAAAAGGGTGTATTAATTTATCAATTTTGATTAGATCAAAATAATATTTCACGACGTCATACATCGTGGTCGGGAACCTAATGGGTCGCACACAAAAGAGAATTTGAAGACTGCAAATTGTCAATTGATTAATTTAACAATCGTTGAATAAATTGATTAATTGAATTTGTTATTTATAATCCCGAATTAATTAATTAGATTAATTAATTCACGGACCGGGTTTAATTAATTGGATTAATTAAATATTGGACCGGACCGGACCGGGTCCGTTTGGGTTTATATATATATGCAGCTATGGTTTGAGGTCCAATAATGTTTTCATTATTCTTGCTAGCACAAAAAAGAAACCCTAGCAGTTGCTGTCTACTCTCTGTGTGGATTACATTGGAGACTGGACAATTGGACAGCTGTGGGAGGCAGATTCAAGCTGCTGGAAAGGAATAACGCGAAAGAGTTTGCAAATCACAAGTAAAGGTATATTTCTTATCACAGTTTATATCTAAATACAAAGCTGAATCCTGAATGGAAATTGAAACTTGCTAAATTCCGCTGTGCATGTTTAAGTAAATTTCCAACATATAAATACCCAAGAGCTGTAAGTTTGAGTTCCCGCTACTTTTATATAGATAATTTCAGTATAGAGACATTAACACCTGGATGTTTTTCTTCTGGCTTTAACCATATATTTTGCCTTCGTGTGGCGAAATTTAGAAATCATTTATAAATGTTCTTCATTTTCGACCACAAATTTCAATGGATCCACACGTAATATCTACTCATCCATCACTCATTTCTAGTTATTTATGAAATTAAACCTTTTATAAATTCTTCCCTAACAAAGGCTCAGTTGTGACATTTACTTTATTAGCTGTTCAGCCTGTTCTTATATGAAGACCTCGGGATTAGGATTGCAAGGCTCTTATTATTTTCAGTTGCATCTAAATGCTATGTTACTCCACGTATTGCTTGCTTTCATGATTATGATTCATTTGTTGTTAAAAACACGGTGCAAGAATGAAAATTTGTGTTCTGGATTAGTTAAAAAGCAATGGCAAAGCATCAAGTTCTACTGAATGTGATATAGCCTTTGTTAATCTGGTTTAGCTTTTGGCTGGTCATCCCTGGAAAGTTTTCTAGCTTGACTTGCTTGTTCTTTGTGCGGAATTTTTTACAGGGTATAGCCAAGATATTAGTCAGAGCTGCCATTCACGAGGCAGCAAAGAAGAGGGAGGTGAGATACAAGGACATTAGAAAGATCGAAAAGGAAGGTAGGCACCATTTCCATGATGATATTACTGTGATTGTGATCTATCTTGACCATGATCATCGTAAAAGCCCTAAACACGAGCAAGGGTCTGTTGGCATCACCAGCGCTCCTGTTGACATCTTCTCGTATAATTCAGATGAAATCGAGGAAAATCCAGTTGACAAGATTTTCCCCAATGAGGAGTCTCGACATATATTGGCGGTATCCTAAATAGAATGTGGAAACTTGAAAATCGGTAATCCTGTATACAGGTTTCCGCGTAAATAAAATTATAGTTGCTGTTTGATGCTGCGATGAAAAGGCAAGGTTTTTCATGTAGGTTTTTACAGAAAATAAACAATTTTTTTGTTCTTTGCATGTTAGTTTTTATTGGAGTTGAGTTAGCAGATTGCATTTGTACTGATATGTATTTTTTAAGTTAAGTTTTGCACTCGTTTATGCTTAAGATCATAGACCAGCCATAGCATTTGCAGAGCATGTTTCTTTCTTCTATATTTGCCTCAAGACACCAATCTTGGCTACCATTTTACAAGGACAACTGATCAATCTAAATATTTCATTTTTAGTTTATTCCTACTCTTTTTTCTCCATTCCTTCACTTCTGTCTATTCGGTCATATTTATTTCCCGACTATGAACTCAACATAACAAATACAGGTCAATCTTCGAACAAACGTATATCAAATGCTATAAAACATATATCTGGACCAACTTGTTTGGCTGGTTCCGAAGTATTGACTAGATGTGAACCGTTTCAATAAAATTTCATCTTTGAATGAAAATCTATTTTTAAATATATTTGATCTTTTTCATAATTTCACTCTCTTCTTGTGTATGAATCAATCGTGGTCTCTCAAACTTTACCAGCGATTTGGAAGAATTCCTTGCTTGACGTAGATGTTTCTAGTCGCACTTAAAAGCCATGTATTCTTCGATTAAAGTTATAAAGTTTGGATTAATATGATATTTTTTGTTAATTTTAGTACACGATTGTATTATTTTATTACATAAAAAATAAGTCTAGAGGGTTTGAAATGATTGTATTTATTTATTGGAAAAATTCACAACTATGATGTTAAGTATCACCCATTTTAAAATTAAGAACAAATGTTTTAAATTTTAAAAATCAGCTATTTATTAAAATTTATTTATGATCCAATTAATTATTTGTATATTTTATTAATTAAATATATAAATGTCACATATTTATACAATTTGCTCATAAATAAACGATTTAGTTATTCATATATTATTTTTTGATCACAAATCAGAATTTTTATAAACTACAAATTATTTTGCGGTCACAATTCAAGAATTTTTATAAGTCACAATTTGTTCATCGGTCAGAATTAATTTATCATTGACAAATCACAAAAATTAAAAGTCACAAATTATCGATCATAAATTAACAATTTTTAAGGTCACATATTATTTTTTTAATCACAATTTATTTTTTTTCATTAGTCACATATTGTTTATTGATCACAGTTAACCAAATAATTTGTAACCACCATTTCATCATTGCCTACATCAGCAGCAGCAGCAGCACCGCCTACCAACAGCAACACCACCACTTCAAACAAATCAACCCATCATAGAACATACCAACACATCATCACGCTAAATCCACAACCATGCCACCAACACCATCGCACAGAGTACCACACCATGTATTGCACACACCCAACGACCACACCTACACCATCACAAACGTACCCACAGCACACCATCTTTGCACTCACTAGAGCTCTTCATTTCCACCACCACACCACAAACCTCCACCTGTACATCCACCGCACCATACAACCACCGCACATAGCACCACATCACTCGCCCAACCACTACACCCATTGCACAATAGTAGCTCATCACTATCACACCCACTAGAGATCTCCATTCCCACCACCGCATCGCACACCTCTACCACTGAACCATCAATCATCACACCACTCACAATTTTTTTTTAAAAAAAAAAAAGGAAGAAAGAAAGAAAGCAAAAAGATCTGCTGGAATGAGTAGTTGTCGGATTGGGTGAAATAAAGCAGTGTGAGATTTGTAGCGTCACCTAGCGATATGCAGCGATGAAGGCAGAGATTGCTGTTGCGACAGCTGATCTGAAAATTTTATGGGGTGTGGTAAGGTGGTTGAGCATGATGTTGGTGAGGTGGTGCCAACGGTGTGGTGGCGCTAACGAGAGTGGTGGCGGCGTCGATGGCCAGCTTGTGAGATGAGAGAAGTTGGGATGGAGAAAGAAGAGAGAATGGAGAGGATGAACATGATTATGGTTTTGGTATGTGTGGTTGTGTAGGATGAATATGCTTTTACTACTTGTACATAAAAAATGTACATAATGAATTACATAATATGACGTGAAGGGAAAAGGTTTGATGAAAAAGTCGATTATATTTTAAATTGGCAAATGGCAGAATGCCACGTGATATTATGTAATCTATTATGTAAATTTTAATGTACATGTAGCAAGATTCATGTTGAATATGTATATTTAATTTTGTAATATAATTATTAATAAATAAAATATATTAATTAATTAACAAAACATCTAATATTTGAAATAGTAAACCTAACCTATGATATATAAATTGGATCTCCAAAATGTATTAGTTCCTATAGTTTTTTTTTCGCCACTTTATTCATAGAGTTGGAAGAATTATACTGTAAAGAAATGAATCAATAAATACTTATAATTAAAATTTTTACTTACTCGAAAGAGCCCTCACTGTTTTGATTTTCATCGTTTTTTCCGCGATAAAATTCTAGCAAACTCGCCGGTGATTTGTTTTGGTTTCTATTATGAGCAAATGCATTTCGGTAGCGGAATCAGTATGGAAGGATATCGAGTCTACTAATTCAGGTCCATTAGTTTTAATTAATTTCCAATTGCTCCTTTCGAATTTCATATCCGCTTTCATTTTCAATTTTCATTTTTTCACCATGTTTCTGTTTGTATTATCTGACTTTAACACAATCCCGCGGTTTTGATGGAAATTACGAAATGGACTCCCCCAGTGACCGATGATCAGCTTTCAGTGTTAGTATCTCCAACTTTTTTGGTTTGTTTTTTCCTCAAAATTTAGAAATATTCTATTTCTTTCCAGTTAAGTGTGTATATGTAAGTAAACGGGTGACAAATTATTGTTGATTTATGTTACAGATTGCATTTTCTTTTTGGGAAGAATCTGGAGAGAGCAACGCGGATAATTGATCAAAGGGGTGTAAAGAGGATTTCCGGCGAGCCCAGTGGCCGTTCTATTTTCCAGGTAAACTATTTTTCTTCTTCTTTTTATCTTTTTCTTTCCCTCTTTATTCAATCATTTCTAGGGCTTGTCGTTTGTCAAAGTTTGGACACTTGTTTCTGAATTCATTTGAGATGATTTTTCGAGACATTATTTTAATTTGGAGCTGGAATTGACTAAGTGAATTATTTTCTGTCAATTAGGGTTTGTTTTATGATTTTACAAAATTTACTTTCCCTATCAGCACAGAGCAACCATCCCCTTCACTCAGTGTTGAGACTGAGTGTGAAAAATAGAGATAGAGTTAAAGTGATGATTAAAGTAATTGTCAGTAATGCTGGATCATATTTCTACTTCTTTCTTTAAATGCAAAAATGTTGATATTCCAGGTTGTGGGAGAATCCCGGAGGAAGGAGGAATATTTATGCTTCCCTGAACACTATTGTTCATGTTATTCATTCTTCTATGACATTGTGAACAGAGGGGAACAACTTTGTGTAATATTTTCTTGCTGCTTCCATTATTTCCCATAATTTTAGTTAATTCTTTCGATGCTTATTATGTAGCTCATATGTTTATGTGTGACCTTTCAGTGTAAGCATCAACTAGCTGCAAGACTGTCGGCCTCAACTGGAGTATGCATTGATGTGAAGGTTTCTGATGAGGAACTAGCATTCTTACTTTCCAAGCTTTGACAACTTTGAAGGACGAGATTTTGCCTGTAGCAATTGAGGTTAGAAAAAATTTGATGAGACTTTAATTAGTTACTGTATGTCATGACTCTTTAACTAGTTACTGTATGTTATGACTCCAAGAATTACTACTACTTAACATTCGAGTTTCATTTTTCAGTCAAATTGATTGATTTTTGGATGCTTGTCTGTTCATATTCTAAATTCGGTTGTGCTACATCTACACAATAAGTTTACACATACATGATATAGTGAAATATGATTGGATCGGAATTTTTTTAACTGAAAAAAAAAAAACCCTCAACTGTATGTAAACCATTATGTAACTGCTTATGTACAAATAACATTATTCTTTTAAATTTTACAACAGCATTAAAGTAGAACTTACTCTTAAATTCTGGCTTGTTATGTATAGTGTCCAAGTGGTTATAAATCCACAAGCTAAGACTTAAACGTACCAATGCAAACAGGACTCTAATAGTGTCATTAGAATACCCCTCTCCTCCTAAAAAAAATGTCCACAGTAGTCCATACTTCCACTAGGTGACTTCGTGGAATCAATGTTCTACTCAAGTAGTCATCTCCACTGCTCATCCCATCTGCAACGAGAGTCTTCTCCAGAAAGGTGGTCTATTTCAATAAAAATTGTTACCAACACATTGCAAACAACTCACTTTTAAATCTGGCCTGTGAGATGAGTGTTCCACTGTGATTATAGTCCACAAGTTATAACTTAACTTCATGGTGTGGAATGCAATTAGACTCCTTACACCTGTTTAAATATGTAGGTATAGGTTTGTGGTGTTAATCTCAACTGTAGATCTGGACTATGGATAAATGTTTTAGATATAAGAAGTTTTATTCTACTGCAAATTTTGGTTGACCATTGGTATAGTAGTTCTGATGGTATTTTTGTCCTTGATCTTCGGACTAACAGCCCAATTGGCAAGATAGTTTTGTAGGTAGACTCCTGGTCTATTTTATGGTTGCAGGAGTCGGAAATGGCCTTCCGTCTAGAGAGCGTTAATTCCTGCCTAATTTCAACGACCTAGATGAAGTAATCATCATTCCTGCGTTAGCAAATGGAATTGTTATGACAAAATCAGAAAGCACATTGAACCTGTCTGGTTCAGAACAAGAAGTTCTGACCTGCAACTTTGTTGCATCTTTCCTCTTACCAATCCCTTTTCTAACATATTCTGCCGAGATTTTTTAATTTGAATCTGTGATCGTGAAGTCGTGAACCTCTTTGAAACTATGCAAACATGCTTGAATCACGTAAATAGTTCTTCCCACTTTGATTCCTGTACTAAATATTATTCAAGCAAGATCAAACAACACTCACGGTACCAGTATAAAATTGACGAGCCTAAATCAGGAACCATATTTTACATGTTCCATTATACAAAAACTTTCATCCATCACAATTCCGTTTTTATTCTTAACAAATTTCGTAGTTAATAACTACATTGTAACCCAAATTGAGTAATGATCCAAGAAAAAAATGTTTCCTTTTCGGAATTATTCTTCTCTTTGCCCCAACATTCTTTAAATCAAAACAGAAGACATTAAACACACTACAACACACCAAGAAAACACAAGTATCAAACTGAGGAAGCAAACAAATACAACAAGAACACATAGACGAGGATCAAGTTAAGGGACGATCTTGTAAGCTTTCAACTTGTCAATCCATGAAATGAACGAATTCTTAGAATTCCTGAATCCCAGAAAACCATGCTCCTTGCTTTTGTTCATGGTATCCAATAAACATTTCAAGCTAAGCATAGTATCAGCAAGCCACCAAACCCCGACATCCTCCAATTTAGTAGGTGTTAATCCATTCTCCCGCACAATTTCATCCCAAACCTTCCCTTTATCCTTCATCATCGCCAGCAATGTCAGGTTCTGCCCCTCCTCGAACTCTTCATATTCCACCCCAAATTGCTCAGCCAATATCCTCCAGAAATGTTTCCACTTGAAAACATCCCCATTGCTGATATTGAACGCTTCATTCCTAGCATAGGGATCCACTGCCGCCCATATTTGATGCTCAGCAATCAAATCTGCATCAGAACAATCGTAATATCCATCCCACACAACCTCACTCCCTGGAAACCTCAATGGCATACCCTCGTGCTTACATATGGCGGCATAAACACATAGGGTACCAACTAAGTTCATCATACTGAATGGAGAGAATCCAAATATAAGCCCTGGCCTATGAATCGACCACGTCAATCCCTCCCTCTTTTCCACCTCCTCGAACAGGATATCCTCCATAGTATAGTAAAAATTTGGGCAATCCAAACGGGGCAAATCCTCGTGGAAAGGAGTATCATGAAATTTTATCTTTCCAAAGGATTCAAATGGACCAACGTAATGCTTCCTTCCTGTTTGCAAACAAATGTGCTTCAAATTAGGACAATTGGAGATAACTGCTTCAAGCACATTCTTAAACATTTTGCCATTGGCTTCACAATTTTCAGCCTCCGTGGATTTATTGGTCCATGTGACATAGAAGATGTGTGTGACATCCGTTAGCGGTGACAGCTTTGCTTGAGCATCCTCATGATCTGAGATGTCGCATCGGATGTATTGAATTGGATTGTCCTCACTCCAAGATGGCTGGGGGCGGCGGGCGACGCCGTAGACCTTCCAGGGGCCGCCGGGTGTATCGGCGAGCGGGAGGATTTCGGCCAAACTATTGCCCACGATGCCGGTGACACCGATTACTAGAGCCACGCTTTGGTGTTTGATCGGTGCCTCATCTTCTTCAAATTTTTTCTGTTTCAAGATCAAATCATACAAGGGTTTTAACCGCTAGAAACTACTCATATCCTCACACACATAAATAGATACACATGCAATCCGTATACAGATTCTGAATATATCTGATATGAATAAACTTACCTTTGCAGCGCCAATAGCTCTGGTCGACCACCAACTCATTTTCAGCAACAGGGGTTGCGAACTGTGTGTGTGTGAGTGAGTGAGTGAGTGAGTGAGAGAGAGAGGCTTCTGGGGATTAAATTAAGTGAGGGAAGAAACTCAGAGGAAAGAATTCAAAGTATTCTCTGTTTCTTTGGAGTGTGATAAGCGAGAGATGTTAGATATTTATACTATAAATATAAAATGTGAAAGAAATAATCAATTTGGGTGAAGTGTCCAAGTGGCGGAAAATATGACATTTGGGCTTCCTTGACTAAATAATTTAACATCCCATTATCCTCTAGCCATTATTTTTTACATATATTTCTGGATCATGGAGGAGGTAGTTACTTACAGTCTGCCTATATTTATACTCACATCTCGTTTGCCAAAAAATACACATCAAAAACAAAATCATCAGAAAAAATATTATAGTTTCTTATACTTTGAAATTTTATACTTGAATTTTTAAATAATTTTTTTGGAATACATTTGAGAGTTCTGAAAATCATTCGTGATTGTTATACAAGTAGTTTGTGATCGGTATATCCTGAGAGTGATTGTCCACAGATGTTGCATCAATTATTGATGAGCAATTTCACTTTAAGACGTGTTGTTACGAAACTCGATCAGTCGATAAATTCTATTTCTACAACTGCAAGTAATTATTTTTTCAACAAGAGAGGCTCCTTGTAGTCTCTGTTTCTTTGGAGTGTGATAAACTACAAAATGAGAGAGAGAGAGAGAGAGAGGTTTTTCGTAGTTCTGTTTCTTTTGAGTGCGATAAACTACAAAATGAGAGAGAGGCTTTTGGTGGTCTCAGTTTCTTTGGGGTGTGATAAACTACAAAATGATTAGCCCTTCTTTGATCCCATTATTTGGTCAAGAATGCATTTTAAAATAGTAGATAGATAAAAAATGTGTGATTGAAAAATAAGAAATTTTTTAAATTTGTATGTAATATTATTTTATTGAAGAATGTATTGTCAAAAAAAGAATATGTGATTAAAAAAAAAAATTAGATTTGTATATAATATTATTTTATTGAAAAATATGGGATTAAAAATGAGAGAGGATATATTTTGAAAATAACGTATATCAAATAAGGGCTAGATAAGGTCAAGACTGTATATGCCAATTTTTTTGTTGTTGTCTGTTTGGAGAATTGATCCTTATGGACCTCTTGAATTATCTGTATTCATAAATAAATAACTTTTTATTGCATTATATGCGCATCAAAATTTATAAATTTATTTATCAACGTATTATATGATGAGATTTGATTGAGTGAAAATTTCGCCGACGGAAAAAAGTTCTTTCACCTTTTTTGTCATTAACCCACATTACATAAGTACGTCGTTTAAGTGGTGATTTTTTTTTTATTTTTTTAATTTAATTTATCTGTGCTTGTAAATAAATAATTTTTTATTAAATTATATGAAAATCAAAATTTATAAATTTATTTATCAACGTATTATATGATAAGATTTGATTGAGTGAAAATTTCGCCAACGAAAAAAGTTCTTCCACCTTTTTTACATTAACCCACATTACATAAGCACATCGTTTAAGTGGAGAAGAAATTTTTTTGTTAGTTTTAATTTAATTTATCGTCACTTCGTCAATCTATAAAGGATGATGTACAATAAATATTTTTCAATAATTTTTAATCTGATGTAACTTTTTTAGAAGTAAGAGAACATTCAAAAATAAGTAAGGAGAATATGATAAGCTGCCCGACATATGTTTTTGGATAATGAATTAAAATAATATTTTTTGAAGGAATTATGGTTAAAAATTCGAGAAAAGTTATGAATTTATGTACAAAATTATTTTATCGAGGAAATTATGATTGAAAATGAATTTTATACCAAACATGGGCTACATAAGCTTTTCAGCATGTCAAATGTTACAAGCATGGATAGAATGTCGTCCGAAGCAACTTCTTTAGGAAATGTTTTGAGAAGCGTGTATTTTATTTTTCACATCAATGATCTAGTAAATCGTTGTTTCTATCGCTTGAAATTGGATTTGATCTATGGAATATGTAGTTAAAAAAGGTGTCACGTATGAATATGTAAAAAATACAAATAAGTATCTAATTTATTTATTCATTTTTAAATAAGAAGTTAATAAGAATTCGTACCACATTATTACAAAATAATTTTAAATGAAATAATTAGATAGAGGTGAACGTGCAACCAATCCATGAACTTGATAAAATAGCCTGCCAACAAGCTACATATTTAACCATTTGTGTCGTTAGTTTCATGAAAAAATTTCCCTTGATTGGCAAAACGAAGAAAATAAGAGATTTTCAGTTTTCTATTTTTGGAACTTAAACGTGTCGTGTATCTTCCGTCACTTGTGAATAATGATCTCTCCTCTAATACTACGATAGATATTATTATAATTCAAATTTCAACATATTATAAATGATATAAGGGTTTTTGTTAGCCCTAATATCAGCAAGAGTTAAATTAAATTAATGAGACTTGATCTTGCAATCTTATAATATAAATTATTTTTAGTATTAAAATTAAGCAATTTTCTCATTAGATCTTAGAAATTGTAATGTGTGTAATGTGACTTGAGCCTGTTGACCAGTAGTAGGTTTGACGGTCTATCCCTTTTTTTATTGGTTGGTTTTTGAGATGTACAAGTATAAATGAGAAGGCTTTCGAGTTTATTAATGATCTCAAATGTGTCTTGTACGATAAGCTTTCCTTGGGGCCTCAAAATCCGATCAGCCTCCGCAACCAAGGCCATGAAATTACACATTTTATGAAAATCAAAATTTATAAATTTATTTATCAACGTATTATATGATAAGATTTGATTGAGTGAAAATTTCGCCAACGAAAAAAGTTCTTCCACCTTTTTTACATTAACCCACATTACATAAGCACATCGTTTAAGTGGAGAAGAAATTTTTTTGTTAGTTTTAATTTAATTTATCGTCACTTCGTCAATCTATAAAGGATGATGTACAATAAATATTTTTCAATAATTTTTAATCTGATGTAACTTTTTTAGAAGTAAGAGAACATTCAATATAAGTAAGGAGAATATGATAAGCTACCCGTCATATGTTTTTGGATAATAAATTAAAATAATATTTTTTTGATGGAAATATGGTTAAAAATTAGAGAAATGTTATGAATTTATGTACCAAACATGGGCTACATAAGCTTTTCAGCATGTCAAATGTTACAAGCATGGATAGAATGTCGTCCGAAGCAACTTCTTTAGGAAATGTTTTGAGAAGCGTGTATTTTATTTTTCACATCAATGATCTAGTAAATCGTTGTTTCTATCGCTTGAAATTGGATTTGATCTATGGAATATGTAGTTAAAAAAGGTGTCACGTATGAATATGTAAAAAATACAAATAAGTATCTAATTTATTTATTCATTTTTAAATAAGAAGTTAATAAGAATTCGTACCACATTATTACAAAATAATTTTAAATGAAATAATTAGATAGAGGTGAACGTGCAACCAATCCATGAACTTGATAAAATAGCCTGCCAACAAGCTACATATTTAACCATTTGTGTCGTTAGTTTCATGAAAAAATTTCCCTTGATTGGCAAAACGAAGAAAATAAGAGATTTTCAGTTTTCTATTTTTGGAACTTAAACGTGTCGTGTATCTTCCGTCACTTGTGAATAATGATCTCTCCTCTAATACTACGATAGATATGATTATAATTCAAATTTCAACATATTATAAATGATATAAGGGTTTTTGTTAGCCCGAATATCAGCAAGAGTTAAATTAAATTAATGAGACTTGATCTTGCAATCTTATAATATAAATTATTTTTAGTATTACAATTAAACAATTTTCTCATTAGATCTTAGAAATTGTAATGTGTGTAATCTGACAAGAGCCTGTTGACCAGTATTAGATTTGACAGTCTATCTTCTTTTTTATTTTTTATTTTTTATTTTTTATATTTTTTTTCGGTTGGCTTTCGAGATGTACAAGTATAAATGAGAAGGCTTTCGAGTTTATTAATGATCTCAACTGTGTCTCGTACGATAAGCTTTCCTTGGGGCCTCAAAATCCGATCAGCCTCCGCAACCAAGGCCATGAAATTACACCCGAGACCCGGAATTCAAAATAACTAGAAGAAAGCATATAAACTTAAGCATCAAATCTAGTTAATTGAGTCTTATGTACACACTTGTTTTTAATCTTTGAAAAGAGATGGTCTGCATACGATTCACAACAGTCATGATAAATTCCAAATAGACCTCGTTCATAAATAATCGGTAGAGTATCAGGAGCATCTATGGAGACAACGTTCATAACCCACAACTTCATATCTTTAAGAGCAGCAGCAAATCCGCAGAGGGATCACCATCACTTAGTACAAGCCGAATGGCAACCAAATATGCTATTTAATTACAGAAATAATGGTATAAATGTAACACTCAGAATTTTAAATTTTTAATTTCGTGTGGGCTAAATTTAATGTTTGTAATTTAGCAAATTGATTTCAATGTCCAACATTGTCGTCACACTAAAGACCAAACGTTGAAGTGATAAACACGTCTCACTTATTTGCATAAATGGTTTATTTTGCATACGTATATTTTTGAAATTATCGTAAGTTATTTGGGTCGAATATTTAAATATTTCAAAAGTTGATAAAATGTATCGATATTATACTCATTTTGTAACTCGTGCCAAAAAACATAAATTGGCTCAAGAAAAAATAATTTTGAACTAGTCATAATTGAGTTATCTTGATAGAAAGAAAATTATTCTAATCCTATATTTTATTAATAAAATATATATAATGACAGATATATATTAAATAGTAAAATATTAAATGATAAAATGAAGATGGGACGTTTTTGGAATTGAAAATGTAGAAATCAGCCACTTTTTGGGGTGTTTGATATGTATTTTTATGTAAAAATGTATTTTAGAATAGTAAATTGAAGTGAAATGTGTGGTTGAGAAATAAGGAAAAGTTTTTGATTTACGTGTAATATCATTTTAATAAAGAATGTGTGATTGAAAAGAAGAGAGAGAAAAATATATTTTGAAAAAAATGACTTCCAAACGGGGCCTTAATTAATATTAAAATTGATCATTTCAACTCCCATCAATGAATAGTAATTTACACACTCAACATGATTGATTGAAGTGAAGAATAGGCTATTGAATTCCCCTAATGTTTATGATGATTGGTGTTTATAATTACTGGCAAGTGAATATATATAGGTGTGAGAAGTATTTTTTTTCCCCTTTACATTAGGGATGGCAATCGAGCTCGTTGGCTCCAACCGCCCGTTACTCGGCTTGAAAAATGCTCGAGCCCTCCCGACTCGAGGCTCGAGTCGAGCCCCATTTTGGGGTGCCGGGTAAAACTTGAGCTGGCCCGTCTGGCCCGCAGACTCGGGCTCACATATATATATATATATATATATATATATATATATATAGCCTGCCTGGTTTGGCTCGGAAAGGCTCGAGCCAAAAGTTCAGGTCGAGCTTAATTTTTTTGACCGAGCTTTTGCTCGACCCGGCTCGAGTCCAAAAAAAGCTCTATCATTTTTACCTGTGCTGACTCGACTCAGCTCGTTAACATCCCTACCTCACATACACACATTCACACTTGAAAACACATATTTAAAGACATATTATTTTATTTACAAGCCATTTTCAATTTTTTTTTTTTTAGTAGCAAATCAAGGTAAGAAATGTGCAAGTGGTTAATTCTTATTCTTGATACGTTAAGGTCTTCAGGTCGATTTTTACGTTAAATCCTATGAGATTGACCATTTAGTCGAGTATGTAAATCCTACGGGATATAGGAATTCTTATGAAATTCTTTGAGCTATTGAATGTCACGATCAGTTTGCTCTAAATCTAAGAAATATCGGTATGACACGTTATTTTATATTTATATCATGTTGATAATAATATGCACATTTTTCTTACTGGGTATTTAAAAAAAAATACCCACTCTGACTAAATTTTCATATTAGAAAGGGTCATGTGGACGCGTGGCGGATTGATCGAGTGATGCTCATGGGGTTGCCAAGTAAAATTTCTAGAAATAATAATTTACAAAGAAATCTCATTTGAAGAACACATTTATGTTTTTATAGGATTATTTGCCAATTTCTATTTTAAGAATAATTTTATTTTATATTTAATTCCGTGCATGTTATCTTAGTAGATTTGATATTTAAGTTATTTAACATATTCAATTGGCAGTTTAGTTCGTAGTATTTTAAACTAGATAAACTTCAAATTTTTATTTGAATTGTTGAATTTACCTTAGTGATTTAATACCAAAATTTATACATTAGTGTTAAATTCAGTTTAAACTATAGAAGAAAGATTTTGGTAACACTACAAATCTTTTAAAAAGAAATAAAAAATAATAATAAATGTGTAGTGTATTTGGGTCGTTACAGTTTGATATCAGAGACCAGATTTACCTTTCTGGAGATCAAAAAAAATTATATCATTATGCGTAATTTGAAATTGTGTAAAGTGAATTTTGGTAGCCCCAATATATAGACTATGATTTTATGATTAAGTGTATAAAAAATAAAAAAAATAAAAATAAAAATTGATTGAGAAACATGATTAGTTGAATTCCGCCATCAATTTATGAAAAGGTCATTTACTTTATCTTCCCATGATTCTTATGTAGTTAATGTTCTATAAATCTTACTATCGTTAAATGTCCATGGGCTTTGAGTTTTTCAGCAAACATTTGTAAATGAATAGAGTATCCTATAACTTGTTTGTTCATTTTATTTCTTTTATGGTCCAGTCATTGTACCTTTCATGCAAGCTAGCCGTGTTTCAAAAAATAAAAATAAAAATGATTTAAGTACTATGGTTTATTTAAGTTTTTATTGATTTCTTGCCATTACGATCATTGTCCATTGTGAACCGTTAAAATGTTAAAAGTCTTTTCCAAAATATTTAATTGTATAATATTAGTTTCTGTTCTAGCGAATGTAGATAAGTCTAAAAAAAAAAACAAAAAAAGTTGTTAACATGTTTAATTTTAAGTTCTATATGTGATGTGATTTTAATTGAAACTTAATCAAGTATTAAAATAAGACTCATGACATTTAGCGCTTGTCAATCAGCTACTGTCCGGTGAACTAAAGGTATGAACGAAATGTTATGTTTAAGCTTACCTTCAAGCATGATTTATGAAGTATTTAAACTTGATTTCAAGAAATGCTTATAATGTTTATAATGAAATATGTTATGCATGCCATTATTTTATTATACATGAAGGTATATGAATTAGCAATTCTATTAAAACCACGAGAGCGTAACATATACTTTGATGTCACTGCAAAAATAAATATGATTGGACCCTTATATGACAGCCATTATTAGAACTTGTCAGACCACTAGAAAGGCCACAGCTTATAGAGTAGCATTAAACCGTAGGTCCATCATTCAATCTTATGAGAATTATATGACTGACCCGACTCATCCACTTGTCGAACACGTGCAAGACATCTATAAAAGATGTATGGCAACTGTGGAGGCAGGACTGGAGATCACGCATATCGAGACTGTGAATAATCTCATACACTCATTTCCGCCTCAATGGGGAGACATGGGAGTTGTGGTTAAGAATGAGATGTTAGAAGGTAACCCCCCAGAGCATCCAAACACGATTGAGTTTGGTATATAGTATCAAACCTTTCTAGATAGGCGGAGTGAAAGCTTAGAACCCCAATCGGAGATAAGGAATGAGCTTGGTGATGAGGTTGAGCCCAAGCCAGAGCCAGAACCTCAAATTGAATTGGACCCAGAGGAAGATCTTGAATGGGAGCATAGGGATGACTTTGGGTTGGAGTTAGAGAACGATCATGAGCATGAACCTGAGCCACTGGTTGAGATGGACGTAGAGTCCGGGCCTGAGGCAGAAGACTTCTCCAAAGATGAAACTTCATTAAAGAAGATTCACAGAATTCATAAGGATTAGAAACTTGATTCCATTTCCTTAGTACCGTGATATCTTTACCTTTATGTTATTGGAAATAAAAATAAAAAATAAAATTGCCGAACTATTGTATATCCTGATTTCAAGAAATACTATTAACGAAAAAAAATTATTTTCCTTTGAACATATTGAGTTACTGTGTTGTCCAACATTTTTAAGATAAAATTTAATTTGTTAAAGGAAATGGCGGGACAACAAGACCAATCAGCTATGTTTAGAGATCCGATAAGGGCAATGCATGAGCTTGGTAGGAATCAAGCACCCGCACCAACTCCTCGGAATGGACCGACAAATGCTAACAACACAAGTTCAATCGTAGAACAGTTTCGCCGTTTCAAACCTCCTTATTTTGACGGCAAGGCAAACCCTTTGGTAGCAGAGGAGTGGTTACGAGGTCTAGAATGAATCTACAAATACATGACATGCACTGATGCACATAAGGTATCATGTGTCGATTTTATGTTGGTCAGAGTAGCAGGCCACTGGTGGGAGTCTGCTTCGCACACTAGAACGAAAGCGTAACAATGTGCTATGACTTAGGCACAGTTCAAGAAAGAAGTAATGACAAAATATTTTCCCCAATCACTAAGGGATCGGAGAAAGGCATAGTTCCTACAGCTGAAACAAGGAAATGTGTCACTTGATGAGTATGAAAGGAAGTTTGAACAACTTTCTAGATATGCTACACACCTTGTCGATATCGAGCCAAAGAAGGCTAGGAGGTTCGAATTAGGCCTGCATCCAGAGATTGGAGGAATCATGGCATCTCATCATACAACTACCTATAGTGAAGTGCTTCAGCGGGTGCAGTCAATTTCTGATCGTCTAGAAATGGATCGGATGACTAAGAAGAATAATGAATCATATGGGAAACGAAAGTGGAATGGATCAAATAAAGGAAAAATATTTGGACAATTTAAGAAGTCCAATACAGGATTATGATCAGGATCAAGTAAACTAAATAAAGTTACTTCACGATGCCCAAAGTGCAACAAGGGTCATGGAGGAGAGTGCTTGTTTGGAAAAAATGTGTGCTATCATTGTGGCCAGAAAGGCCATTTTGCTCCAGACTGCAAGGCATATGCACTTAAGAAGGATAATGAACAGGGCAAGAAAGTGAAAGTCAAAGTCAAAGTTTTTGCTTTAACCCGAAAAGAAGCAACAGAGAATCCGAATGTAATGATAGATATTCTATCAATATCTGAACTACCTGCATATGTTCTTATAGACTTTGGAGCTACTCATTCATTTATCTTTACCGCATTTATTGCTAAATTATGTACTGCATGTGAAAAATCTGATAGTGTTCTAGACATTTTCATTCCATCCGGTAGAATTTTGAATACTGATTAGATCGCTAGGGCAATAACATTAGTAATGGAAGGAAAATAATTTGTAGCTAATCTACACCTTCTAGACATGAAAGAATTTGACGTTATTCTAGGAATGAACTGGTTGGAAAGCAATCACGCAACCATTCGATGTTTCAAAAAGGAAGTAGCTTTTCAGAGGCCTGGGGAGGATAAGTTTCGATTTTTCGCTGTACGAGTTAAATCTTTAGCTCGACTCGTATCGGTCATGAAGGCAGAAAAGATGTTAAAGAAAAGATCTTACCAATGATTTCTAGTGAGTATACATGAAAATTAGCAATCGGAGCTTACTATTGGTAATGTGTAACGCACCAAATTAAATAAACATAACGTCACGTAAACATAGAACATTAAACGGAATTAAACGAAACACATAATATCATTGGTCTGAAAGGGATTCGAACACTGGACCTTCAATTTGTATGTGAAAGCTCTAACCAAATGAGCTACAATAGATGCTTTCACTTTTCACCAAATAATAAAATCTGTTCAACATGGCACTATGCAAAAATAAAGATCTTGAACGTGATTTTGGATTCGACTTTTCAAAAAACTGTTTTATCTATCAAGGTAGGATTACGAGATGCAAGTGGTTAGTCCCGTTTAATTTATTTTTTCATGTTGATAAATATTATACTCGTGAAAGTTATGATATGATATGATTACGATATGATATGACATGGCCATCCAGTACAAATGATATGATATGAGCTCTTACCGGAATCTAAATATATGATATGATGATATGATTATTTTGATGCATGATTTGATATTTTATTCGGGATTGCATCGTTATTCGTTTCCTACTGAGTATAAATTATTCATTCCTTCAATTTTTTTTAACATTTCAGGTTAGGTCGATCGACGTGGATGGTGGCTGAGCGATGCGCGGGTTGCCAAATAAAGAGATTTTTCAAGAAAACATTTTAAAATAATTCTATTAGGATATTATGTGTTTCGTTTAATTCTGTTTAATGTTCTATGTTTACGTGACATTATGTTTATTTAATTTGGGGCGTTACAGAATGGTATGCAAGATTAAACAAGAGCTATCAAACGAGCCAATATCGATATATAAATCTCTTTCTGTCAGTACTTAATTATTTGGCCCAAATAAAATATGAAACTAGAAGCTATTTCATTTTTGTCCTCAAATTTTCAAAATATAAAACTATAACATATAAAACAAATATATTTTTATTTTAAAATTTTCGGGGCATTACAATCTCACACCCTTAAAATAATTTCGTCCTAGAAATTGCTTTAACTATTTGAAAAGTTTAAAAATACTCGATTAATGTACTCATAATAGCATGGAGTAAGAAAACTCATGATCATGTTAAAAGAATAACGTTTCATTTTATACCTTGGATGGTGGTTCAATGGTGAGCGTCGAGTGACAAGAATCTTTCAAATTCTCACATATTTAAGAATTTTAATAAAACCTTTATATCACATCTTTAAAATTATATCTTAAGGAAATTAATAATAAATAGCACGTAACAGTTGGAGGTTTGGAGCAAAATTCTTGGAAAATGTGTGAATATAGGGCATGATAGGAGATTTTGTGGACAGCTTTCATAGATTACACGTATACAACTCCCAAGATTTAAGGAATGATAGCTGCCCACATAATTGGGTGCTCCCAAAAGATTTTTCATATATATATATATATATATCAACCACGCATTGTATGCACGACATTAGAGAATAAGATTGTGGAACGTGAAAATTATTTCTTTTCTTCTAGAAAACTCTTTTCATCAATCAAGGTAGGACTACAAAGTGCAAGTGGTTAGTCCCGTTTAATTTATTTCTTTATGTTGATAAATACTATACTCATGAAAGTTATGATATGATATGATGATGATATGATATGGAATGACCATCCGATACCAAAGATATGATATGATATGAGCTCTTACAGGAATATAAAGATATGATATGACATGACGAGAAGATTATTTTGATGCATGACTTAATATTTTATTTGGGATCGTAACATTAATCGTGTCCTGCTGTGTATTTTCATATACTCATCCATTTTTCCTCCTCATCACAGATTGAACGGGTCGTTGGTTGGCGGCGATGAGGTGCAGTGGTGGTGCCAAGATATTTGAAATTAAATTAAATTCGGTGTAATGTGACGAAAACATTTTAAATTCCACCTTTCCTTTAGTTTTATTATTCCATCGATTTTATTTAGAGATAAGAAATATAATTTATTTGATTAAGTATTCCTTAGGTTTTATTTTTATATTCCGGCAGTGGAACCATAACTTAAATTACAATATGTTGTCTGGAATAAAACGTGTAATATGACTATGGAATAAAAAAGAAATATCCTCCACATGTTAATTATATTCTTGCCATGCATTTAAAGTTGGGTGATTAATCATTGATGATTTAAAAGGAAAAGATCATAAATAATTATACACATGCTGAAGGTTCTTAATGATCAGATGATAACGACTTAGGATTATTGACACGTATACCAGTGGACGATCAACAACATTTTCACTTGCAACCAAAAGTGATTAGCTAAGGACTCAGGTAAGTAAACCTCCACTTATTTTTCATGCGCACGTTACATTATTAAATGTATCAACGTTTTATTTAAATTGCCCTTATGTAAACCTGATGTTTAATTAATGTTTTATGTCATGAATGTTTTATGCATAATCATGCACATCTATGCATCCACAGACTTATATGAAGTTTCAAGGAATAAAATAATTTTCAAATGTCATGACTGAACAAACGTTTAAAGTTATGTATCCCGAATATTTTTGTTACGAGATGTATGTCTATGCCATGAAAGTGTGAGTGGGAAATGGGGCGTAGGGGACCAGTGCACCGACCAATGTTCAATGATGAATGTTCAGTGTTAATGTTAACCGCTTTACGATTGAATGATGAATTTTAATGTTAATGTTAACCGCTTTGCGATATAACCGGTAGGACTCGATCAGGTTCCAAATAATAATTGTCCACTGCATTCTGATTGACTATAGGTGATACACCTCATGACGTCAATATTTACGTTTTTAAAGAAATGAAAGAATGAGGATACATAATGAGAAATATTTCTATTTTAAAGTGACTCATATGCATATATGAGCGTGCATCATATGCATGAGGTTTGCTTACTGAGCGTTAGCTCATCTCACGTTATCCCTTCCCATTTTCAGACGATGAAGGGAAGATGATGCAAGATGACGACTTGGGGTGTCACGGACTCGGTGCCAATATAGTTTAGATTTGATTTTGTTTTGAAATAAAGTGAAAATTTATTTTAAATTGTTCTATATTTTATTAAGCTCAAAAAAATATTTTGAAATATAAGTCAATGATATTCATTTTGGTCAAAGAAGAATGTAATCGCTTCCGCATTTATGTTTTCAAGAGGAAGTTAAATGGTCATATCTCCAAATTTAGGTATCAAAATTTGGGAGTGTTACACAAACTGTAACAACCCAAATTTTTAGGATTTGAAACCGTTATCCAATTCATTTACTTTAATAGTGAGAACACATAAATCTTATAAATGCAATTTAAAAGGTAGAAAGAACTCACAGCCAAACAAAATATATAAAAAAAATAATCATGCATTTCACATTTATTAACTAAATGATAAAGTATTAATCCTACTAAAATATCTTTCATAGATCAAATTATAAAACCAAGTAAATCATAAAATAAAATCCGTAAGAAACCAAGATAAAATGTTGAAATTAAAATGTTTCGCTACATTACGCGAATTTGAGTTATTAATTCTAAATATCCTGACACCACGACAACACCACATCGCTCGCCAACCAATGACCCATTCTAATTTGTGAGGAGTTGTGAAAATGATGAGTACATGATAATACTCAGTAGGACACAAAAATAGTGGTGTGATCCCGAATAAAATATTTAGATCATGCTTCAAAAATAATCATACTGTCATTATATCATTTGAAACCGATAAGAGCTCATGGTATATCATATCTCTGGTATCGGATAGTCATTTCATATCATATCGAAATCATCATATCATTTCATAACTTTCATAAGTATAATAATTTATCAATATGAAAAAATATAATTTAAACGGGACAAAACATTTACACCTCGTAGTCCTACCTTGATTGATAATAAGGATTGTTGGAAGGAAAAGCAAGAAATTTTACGTTCCCAAATCTTTAGTTTTTGTTGCTATAGTAACATGTATCTATGCTTTCTCTTTAGGATAGTAATTTTTTTTACAAGGTACTTTAAACTGAAAAGGAGAAATGAATTTTTCTAGGCCCTAGAATCTACCAAAATACCGTGTTTTCCCCAAAATTTTCCAATCTCGGTATCTCAAATAAGGCAAATTTATTCAATTTCAAACAAGTTAACTGACACATTGGTAGGAAAAGTAATAATTGCCTTGTACTATGCCAAGAAAATTGCCCAATCATAGCCATTCAAACCATTTTATCTCTCCATCAAATCATTACCATTTAAGAGCAATACTTTTTTATTCAACTAGTGCACGTGTGGATTGATGTGGAAGAAATGTGTATTAACTTAATTAATTATAAATTTAGGTAATATCTTCCAATATCAATAATATGAGCATAAATTATTCGAAATAACTATTTCTCGAGCCTAATATGCATGATTACTTGCGAGCTATCTAACAAGCCTGATATTGATATACTTATATTTGCTTTATCAAATTTTTATTATTTTACCTAAATAAAAATATGAATTTAAAACCTATTTCATTTAGTCCTCAAATTTTCAAAATGTGAAAAAAAAAATATAACATATATAATAAATACGTTTCCATTCTATTTTTTTTTTTCGGGCGTTACAATCTCCCCATCTTAAGTATTTTCGTCCTCGAAAATTACCTTAACTAATCGAAAGTTCTGGATACTTGCGTTTAAGCTCATCTTCCTACTCCCATGTTGACTCGTCCAGTCCGTGATTACGCCATTGCACCTTAACTAGTGGAACTTCTCTGTTCCTGAGTTGATGCACCTTTCTGTCCAAAATCATTATTGAAATTTCTTCATATGATAGGTCCTTTGTACTTCCAATGTTCGGTAACTTACGACATGGTTGAGATCGTGAACATATTTTCTAAGCATTGAGATATGAAACAAATTATGCACTACTGCCAGTTCAGGTGGTAAAGCAAGTTGGTAAACCATACTACCAATCCTTTCAAGAATTTCAAAAGGTCCAATGAATAGTGGTCTCAACTTTCCTTTCATTCCAAAACTCAACACACCTTTCATTGGTGCTACTTTTAGAAAAACTTTATCACCCACTTGAAATTCTAAATATTTTCTTCTAACGTCAGCATAACTTTTCTGTCGATTTTGCGCTGTCTTTATTCTTGCTCTAATCTTACCAACAGCCTCGACTGTTCGTTCAAAGATTTCAGGACGTAAAATTCTATTTTCCCCGACCTCATCCCAATGGATAGGGGACCTGCACTTCTTACCATAAAGAGCTTCATATGGGATCATGCCTATAGTGGCTTGAAAACTATTATTGTAAGCAAACTCCACTAACGACAGAAGTGTCTCCCAACTACTGCCAAGGTCCAAAACACATGCCCTCAACATATTTTAAAGAGTTTGAACGGTTCTTTCTGGTTGTCCATCTGTCTGTGGATGATAAGCAGTATTAAACTTCAATTTCGTCCCCATGGTTGCCGTGCGAACCTCGAATCTCTATCCGAAACAAAGGCGATAGGAACTCCATGCAGTTTGACCATCTCTCTGATATATAACCGTGCGAGTTGTTCCATACTAAAATTTACTTTGATATGCAGAAAATGGGCTGACTTTGTCAAACGATAAACTACTACCCAAATAGCATTGTGACCCTTGTTAACCTCGAAAAGCCTACCACAAAATCCATCACCGTGTTCCCATTTCCATTCTGGAATATCCAATGGGTTCAATAATCCTAATGGCCTTTGATATTCTACCACGACCTATTGATAGACGATACATTTCTCCCCGAACAGCCCAATTTCTCTCATCATGTTTCTTCACCAAAATGTATCTTGAAGATCTCGATACATTTTTGTATTGCCTGGATGTGCAGCATACGAGGAAGAATGAGCCTCTTTCAATATTCTTTTTAATACTTTCATCTTTTGGTACACACAACCTTCTTTAAAAGTCAACGCGTTATCTGCAGATACTTCAAATCCTCTATGTTTGTTTGTACCAACCTCAACCTTTATCTTTTGTAGAAATAGATCCATATCCTATGCTTCTTTGATTTGATCCCGAAGAGTAGGTAGAATCATAAACACTCTTATTCTCACTATAGCCTGAGTCGACGGTGTGATGACTTCCAATCTCAGTTTCTCAAAGTCCTTTATCAAGTATTTTTGCACCATGAGTAAGACTGCTAACTGTGGTTCTGTCTTCCTGCTTAGGGCATCCCCAACTACGTTAGCCTTACCCGAATGGTAATGGATTATACAGTCATAATTTGTCACTAATTCTAACCATCTCCTCTGTCTCATATTCAATTCATTCTGTGTGAAGAAGTACATAAGACTCTTGTGGTCTGTATAGATTTCACATTTCCTATTATAAAGATAATGACGCCATAACTTTAGGGTATGAACCATCACTACTAGTTTCAAATCATGCGTCGGATAGTTCTGCTCGTACTATTTTAACTGTCTCGAGGCATAAGCAATCACTTTTCCATGTTGCATTAAAACACAATCCAAGCCCTGTTTGGAAGCATCACTATAAATTACAAACCCCTCCGAACCTTTAGGTATAGTCAAAACAGGAACCAAGATTAATCTTTGTTTAATTTCCTGAAAACACTTCTCACATTTTTCCGTCCACTGGAACTTCACACCCTTTCGAGTCAATTGAGTCATTGGACCTGCTATTTTTGAGAAACCCTCAATAAATCTCCGATAATAGCTGACCAATTCTAAGAAACTGTGAACTTCACTTGCACTAGATAGGCTAGGCCAATTAGTTACTACTTCCACTTTAACTAGGTCTACTTCAATCCTTGGACGGCAACCACATGACCAAGAAAACCTATGCGATCGAGCCAAAATTCACACTTCTTAAATTTGACATATAATTTCTCCTTCCTCAAGGTATCAAGTACTACTCGGAGTTGTTAAACCGTAACACCCCCAAAATTAAATACCTAATTTTGGAGATATTATCATTTAACATTCTCTTGAAACCATAAATGCGGAAGCGATTAAATTTTTCTTCAACATAATAATCATCAATGACTTCATTTATAAAAAAATATGTATATATATATTTGTACTTAATAAAATATAAGATGATTAAATTAAAACTTAAGTTTATTTAAAATTGAAATCACATATAAACTATACTGATACTGAGTCCGTGACATCACAAGCCGTCATCTCTAATCATGCTGCCTTCATCATCTGAAAATGGGGAGGGATAACGTGGGATGAGCTAACGTCCAATAAGTAAACCTCATGCACATGATGCATGCTGATGATATGCATATGCATTACTTTAAAACGAAATGCATTTATCAATATGTATCCCCATTCTTAATTTATTTAAAAACATTAACGTCGTGAGCTCACTTGATGTATTGCCTATAGCTAGTCAAAATGCAGTGGGCCATGTTATTTGGAACCCGATCGAATTCTACTTGTAGTACCGCAAAGTGGTTAATGTTAACATTAACACTGAACATTGGTCAGGTGCGCTAGTTTCCCATGCCTCATTTTCCACTCACACCTTCAAGGCATAGACATACATCTCGTAACAAAAACATTAGGGATACATATCTTTAAACATTCATTGAGTCATGACATTTGAAAATATTTTATTCGTCGAAACTTCATGTATAGACACGAAACATTCATGTCACAAAACGTAATGATTAAACATCATGATCACATAAGAGCAAATTTATGTAACACGTTCATACATTTAATAATATTACGTGTCATGAAGACAAGTGGAGGTTTACTTACCTAAAATCCTTAGCAATTTGCTTTTAGAAAGAAAAGTGGAGATGTTCAAAGCTGCCCAAAAAAATCAACGTGCCAAAAGTCCTAGTTTATTATCATTGATTAAAAGAATCTCACATATTATACATATATAATTACATTTGTGGGGCCATTATCAAATTTATCGATTAATAGACATTAGCAACCAAATAGTTATGACATCCATTTAAAAGTCAAATTTCAAAGGCTCCAATAATTAATTTATGTTTCCCGTAATACTACCACTTTGTGACAATGAATTTACACCAAGATCCGTACGAATTATTTAAGTAAAATAGAAGTCACTATAGAAAGACTAATGCAAGGGTGACAAGAATGTGTAGATAAATCACATCGACCTGTAAGTAAATCACATGATAGCAATCAAGGATTCACATTTGCACACTTTATCTATTGTTACCAATAATTTACAGCTACAAATTATATCTATGTTATTGCGTGTACAATTAGTTGTAGAACTTAGTAGTGGACGTAATTGAATATCATTGAGCTAATCTTAGAAGTTATTTGCAAGTAATAAATGAATAATTAACATAGAAGAAGATTACCTATTTGTCCAAAGATTCTTATAATTTACTTTAACTTAATTATTATCTTATTTTACTAAAAGTCTTGATAGAATTACACGTACTAGCCATGTAGATATGAGAATAAAATTTATGTAACCGATGAAAAGAGTAGTATCATCAATGTTTAATTAAGAATACAGTTTATAATCTCTATTTATGGAGTAAGTTGCCACAAGCCAATATCTATAACAAAAATATATATATCAATGGCCAAATACCACAAATTAGTAAATAAAACAATAAAGGGTAATTGGCGAAAAACGTCCCTACCTTTCAGCTTAATTGTGGAAAACGCTCCCACCTTTCATTTTTTGGCATTTTTGCCCTCAAATCAACATTTCGTTGCGATGAAGGTCCTTCCGTCCAATTGCCATCCATTTTGCCGTTAATTAAAGAGAGAGAACCAATTTTTTTTCCACTAAATAGGGGTAAAACTGTCTCACCAATTGAAAACCCCCATTTTCTTAATTTCCTTCTTCACAATTCACAGCCTGAATGGTTCCCATTCCACTCTCGGTTCTTCAAAAATTCCCATTTATCTTCTATTTCAACAATTATTGCTCCATTCTCCTCTCGTATGGTCGCATACCAGCAGCCGGCATATTTGAGATACAATTATTTTGTACATTTGAAATGAATTGTATTTATTTTTGCTTCAGTTTTAGGTTATTTTTGCTTCAGCAAGTAGTGGATTTTTTGTTTCAGTTTTCGATTGATTGGTGGATAAATTGTGTCTCAGATTCTGTGATAGAATTGTGTATTTAGGGACTTTTGAGTTGATGTGTATCAACATGTGGTATATGGAAGAAAACAGGGAATTCTCTTGCCAAATTTTTTCTAAAAGTCAGGGACGTTATTTGCAAATATTTCTAAAAGGTAGGGACGTTATTAGCAAATATTTCTAAAAGGTAGGGACTTTACTCACCAAACTTTTTATAGGTAGGGATGTTTTAAGCCAAAATTATAACCACGTAGGGATTATTAGCGCAAGGTTCATTTGATTTCCAGAAGAAGTGAATAGGACCGTTCATCTTCACCAATAAGCCAAAATGGGTCATTCACCATTGAACTGATACATAGATCTGATACATACTTCACAGTACCCAGTTCCACTCAATTTCCTCAATTTACCCCGGGTCAAAATAAGCATAAACTAGAAATAAACATCTAGTAGTCATCTCTATAAATTGACCACCCATTCAATATATATCTTACTATATTTTTCCAGAAACCCAACATAAAAGTTGCAGTGATGGTCAGATTTCACCACTATAAATGCTCTTTAATTAACGACATTTTTTCCCTTATTTAATGTAATAATTTAAAGTATTTTTACACCCATTTTTCAGCTACCGTTATATATATGAACTACATAGAAGGCGGGAATAAGGGGTTCAATGGGTGAGACGATTTTACCCTTGCTGACTGGACAAAAATTGGTTTTCTCTCTTTAATTAACGGCAAAATGGATGGCAATTGGACGAAAGGACCTTCATCGCAACGAAAGGTTGATTTGAGGGCAAAAATACCAAAAAATGAAAGGTGGGGACGTTTTTCACAATTAAGCTGAAAGGTAGGGACGTTTTTCGCCAATTACCCAAACAATAAATAAATATTAATACTATGCAAAGAACAGTCAAGAAATGGGCTTGCAGAGTCCAAATTCAATAGGCTTACATGATTGCAGGGATAACCTCAAGCAAATACACACACACACACATCAATGTGTTTTACTGAAATTGAAATCAATTTTCATATGTAATTAAATCAAGGTGTAGTAACCCCCCCCCCCAACTTAAATTAAAAAATCAAACTACTAGCGACCATAAAATAAATGAAAATCTTGATACCTTATCATCCATGGTAAGACTCAAATTTAGGAATATGGAAAAGAAGATACGTGATTTGAAGTGGCCAACTTCAAGAACAAATTGAATGACATTTAATGGAATGTTACTTCTTCTGATTAAGTAATAATACCCTAATTGGGCTTTTAACTTATTTAGTCCTTAAATCATTTCAATTAATTTAATAAATTCCCATTATTAACTATCTTATCACCATTAAATTAATTTACATCAAATTTACTAAAAACAAATATCTTCCGACTTGATGTCTAGATTCAATACAAAATCGAATAAAGTACATTATATAATTTAATATGATTTAAATAAAATATAGACATTATAATTTATTTAATGGACACGCGACTCGTCTAGGGTGTCTCAAGTGTATTCCAATGCAACCAATATAGTTAGTCACGACTATAAATATTATAATAATTCAATAGTAATTGTAACAAAGATGCAACTAATCAGGATAGACATGATAAAGAATGAAAAAAATAAGAACGTTGTGTTACAAAACATTATAATTTATCTAATGGACACCTGATTCGTCTAGGGTGTCTCAAGTGTATTTTAATGCAACCAATATAGTTAGTCACGACTATAAATATTATAATAATTCAATAGTAATTGTAACAAAGATACAACTAATCGAGATAGACATGATAAAAAAAAAAAAAATAAATAAATAAGAACGTGGTGTTACAAAATCCTACCCCTTAAATAAATTTCGTCCTTGAAATTGGAACATGTCAAATAAATAGCGCACTAGCACGTATAGTGCCATCATGCCCCTATATAGCCACTTCCACTGCATGGGCTTTTTTTTTTTTTAAGATGTTGATGCAATGCAAGCGTAGTGCTCCCTTGGTTGTTCACGCCATAATTGATCCATGACATTAGTTACAGTTGCCCTAGCATATTAAACATGATCGTGTACCATAGGAACTTTAGCAGGAACAAAAGGTGTCAAATAAATTCACACTCATCGACCATCGTAGACATAAAAGTTAGCACATAAAAATCAAATTATTTATTTATTTAATTATAAAACTTTCACAGCAAGTTAGTACCCCACAATAGAATATTTCTTAATATTTTCACAAGTCGCATTTTACGAAATTTTGATTATCAAAAATATTTGTATCTACATTATGGGCTTCAATGCACACATATTTGTTATTCAAAATACACATGTTGATTAAGCAAGCAATTTAATATGACATGGAAAGGCATAAACTCATTTGTACACCACGAAATGAAATTTTGTCGAGTAAATGTTGGTATTTGGTAAATATTTCACCTAAAATCTATTCACGAATTTAAATATACGACATGCAAAGCATATGCAAATTAGAATAGAATATATATAACATATTCAAAATTCATGCAAGTCCGTAATATAATTAATCAAAACTCATACTCATTTCAACCTATCTACATGGCACATACAAATCTTAGATTGAAATAAAATCATATATAATATTTAAGTTCTAGTGAGAAAATAATGCGTTTGAAAGATTTTGTAAATTAATAATCATATTATTTTAAATTTATTTCTTCATGTTGATGAATATTATGCTCATAAAAGTTACGATATGATATGGCCATCCAATATCAAATATATGATATGTATTGAATTTTACCGGTTTCTAAGATATGATATGAAGGTATGATATTTTTGACGCATGATCTAAATACTTTTATTGGGGATTGTGCTGTTATTCATGTCCTACTGAGTATTTCCATATATTTACCATTTTTCATACTCTTACAGGTTTTAACGGGTTGTTGGTTGGTGAACGATGAGGTGCATCGTTGTTGCCAAGATATTTGAAATTAAATTATTAAAAAAAACTGTAACGCCCCAAATTAAATAAACATAACGTCACGTAAACATAGAACATTAAACAGAATTAAACGAAACACATAATATCCTAATAGAATTATTTTAAAATGTTTTCTTGAAAATTTTCTTTGCTTGGCAACCCGCGCACCGCTCAGCCACCATCCACATCAATTGACCTAACCTGAAATGTTAAAATTTGAAGGAATAAGTAATTTATACTTAGTAGGAAACGAATAACGATGCGATCCTGAATAAAATATCAAATAATGCATCAAAATAATCATACCTTCATATCATATTTTTAGATTCTGGTAAGAGCTCATATCATATCATTTGTACAGAATGGTCATGTCATATCATATCATATCATATCATAACATAACTTTCATGAGTATAATATTTATCAACATAAAAAAATAAATTAAACGGGACTAACCATTTGCACCTCGTAATCCTAACTTGATAGATAAAACAGTTTTTTGAAAAGCCGAATCCAAAATCACGTTCAAGATCTTTATTTTTGCATAATGCCGTGTTGAACAGANTAGATTGAAATAAAATCATATATAATATTTAAGTTCTAGTGAGAAAATAATGCGTTTGAAAGATTTTGTAAATTAATAATCATTTATTTTAAATTTATTTCTTCATGTTGATGAATATTATGCTCATAAAAGTTACGATATGATATGGCCATCCGATATCAAATATATGATATGTATTGAATTTTACCGGTTTCTAAGATATGATATGAAGGTATGATATTTTTGACGCATGATCTAAATACTTTTATTGGGGATTGTGCTGTTATTCATGTCCTACTGAGTATTTCCATATATTTACCATTTTTCATACTCTTACAGGTTTTAACGGGTTGTTGGTTGGCGAACGATGAGGTGCAGTCGTTGTTGCCAAGATATTTGAAATTAAATTATTAAAAAAAAACTGTAACGCCCCAAATTAAATAAACATAACGTCACGTAAACATAGAACATTAAACAGAATTAAACGAAACACATAATATCCTAATAGAATTATTTTAAAATGTTTTCTTGAAAAATTTCTTTGCTTGGCAACCCGCGCACCGCTCAGCCACCATCCACATCAATCGACCTAACCTGAAATGTTAAAATTTGAAGGAATAAGTAATTTATACTTAGTAGGAAACGAATAACGATGCGATCCTGAATAAAATATCAAATAATGCATCAAAATAATCATACCTTCATATCATATTTTTATATTCTGGTAAGAGCTCATATCATATCATATCATATCATTTGTACAGAATGGTCATGTCATATCATATCATAATCATATCATATCATATCATACCATAACATAACTTTCATGAGTATAATATTTATCAACATAAAAAAATAAATTAAACGGGACTAACCATTTGCACCTCGTAATCCTAACTCGATAGATAAAACAGTTTTTTGAAAAGCCGAATCCAAAATCACGTTCAAGATCTTTATTTTTGCATAATGCCGTGTTGAACAGATTTTATTATTTGTTGAAAAGTGAAAACATCTATTGTACTCCTATGATATTTATAAAAACAAAAGGGAACATTGGAGGCCTAGATATATGCAAAATGTCGTGTTCTTCCCTGAACAACCTCAATCCCATTACTCCATGACGTGTTTTCCCCCTAAAATGCCTCATTCTTGTACAATTTACAGTTATTTTCCCCTATCTTATCATTACGTGGAATCTATCACTATAAATCCCTAAAATCAAGCAATTAAATAATATTAAAATAAGAATAATCGTCAAATCTTATCAATCCCTAAAATCAAGAAGACCTACCCTTTTCTTTTTATCATTTCTACACATGTCTATAAGAAAACACAATTCAAATTCCAAACAAAAAAACTCCATTCATGTGGACACGGCTATGTGTTAAAAACAAATAAAATACTAATAAATACTAATTTCTTTAAACGTCAATATCTTAAATTTAGATTATCCGAATCGACTTTTTCTTGGGCCATGCAAGATTAAACAAGAGCCATCAAACGAGCCAATATCGATATATAAAATCTCTTTCTATCAGTACTTAATTATTTGGCCCAAAATAAAATATGAAACTAGAAGCTATTTCATTTTAGTCCTCAAATTTTCAAAATATAAAACTATAATATATAAGACAAATATATTTTTATTCTAAAATTTTTGGGGTGTTACAATTTCACACCTTAAAATAATTTCGTCCTCGAAATTGCTTTAACTATTTGAAAAGTTTAAAAATACTCGATTAACGTACTCATAATAGCATGGAGTAAGTAAATTCATGATCATGTTAAAAGTATTACATTTCATTTTATACCTTGAATTAATTGGAGGGTGGTTCAATGGTGAGCGTCGAGTACCAAGAATCTTTCAAATTCTTACATATTTAAGAATTTTAATAAAAACTTTACATCACATCTTTAAAATTATGTCTTAAGGAAATTAATAATAAATAGCACGTAAAGTTAAGGTTAGCTACATACACATTTAATACACATAACAATTTTAAAAAAAAATTATTGTCCACTGTTCACAGGGGTGAACAGTGACCCGTCACTGTTCATCACAGTTTTTTTTTTAAAATAGTAAAAAAAAAAGTGGGTAGCTATACACTGCATTAGTTGACTGAATGATAATGTGCCAATTTAGGTGTATATTTAAAATAATCCTATTAGGATATTATGTGTTTCGTTTACTGTTCTATGCTTACGTGACGTTAATTTAATTTGGGGCGTTACATAATGTACCGATTGCACGAGATTTCATTGATGTATTTCCTGATAACTTACCTGGCACATCACCTGATAGACAATTGGAGTTTACAATTGACATCGTGCCTAGGGCAACTCCAGTGTCTAAAGCTCTATACAAGATGGCGCCAAAAGAACTACAAGAATTAAAGATACAATTTGCAGGAGTTGTTAGATAAAGGTTTCATCCGACCAAGTATACCTCCTTGGGGCACACCGATTTTGTTTGTAAAGAAGAATGATAGATTAATGAGATTATGTATTGGTTATAGGGAACCGAACTGATTGATAGTCAAAAACAAATATCCCATTCCTCGGATTGAAGATCTTTTTAATCAGTTGAAGGGTGCAACAATATTTTTCAAAATTGATTTGAGGTCAGGCTGTCATCAGTTGAAGGTAAAGGCAGATGACATTCCAAAGACATCATTTAGAACTCGCTATGGTCATTATGAGTTCACGGTAATGCCCTTTGGATTAACAAATACTCCTGCAATATTTATGGATTTAATGAATAGGGTATTCCACCAGTATTTAGATCAATTTGTCATTGTCTTCATTGATGACATTTTGGTATATTCAAAGAATAATGATCAACATGAAGAACAACTCAAGATAATGTTGGAGACGCTACAAAGAGAGAAGTTGTATGCTAAATTCAAGAAATGTGAATTTTGGCTTGATCGTATAGTTTTCCTTAGTCATGTGGTCACGGCACAAGAGATTGAAGTGGACCCTAGTAAAGTTGAAGCGATAACAAACTGGTTCAGACCAAGGAATGTAGGCGAAGTTCGTAGTTTCTTGGGACTACCTGATTATTATCGGAGATTCATTGAAGGATTCTCCAAAATAGCCCAATTAACCGGGAAGGGCTTAAAATTTCAGTGGACTAAGAAGTGTGAGAAGAGCTTTCAAAAACTGAAACAAAAATTGGTTAGAGCTCCAGTTTTAGTTATACCAGAGGGTTCAGATGGATTCGTTATATACATTGATGCATCCAAACAGGGTTTGGCATGTGTACTGATGCAGTTTGGGAAGATGATCGCATATGCCTCGAAAAAAATAAAACAACATGAGCAAAACTACGTTACGCATGATCTAGAGTTGGCGACGGTAGTACACGCTCTAAAGATATGGCCTCAATACCTTTACGGGAGAAAGTGCGATATTTATATAGATCATAAGAGTTTGAAATACTTGTTCACCCAAAAGGATCTGAATATGAGATAGAGAAGGTGGGTAGAGTTAGTGAAGGATTATGATTGCACTATCTATTACCATCTGGGTAAAGCTAATGTGGTCGTAGATGCTCTTAGTAGAAAGACGGTGGGACAACTAGCTGCCTTACCCGCAACTCAAGTGCAGCTGATAAAGGAGTTTGATAAATTGAAATTGGAAGTTATCATCCCACCAACTCAAGTTACTGTAAAAAATGCAGCATCAAAGATACAACCTGCCCTTAGGGAACGAATCAATGATGCTCAAGACAACGATCCATTTTTAAGGAAAATTAAAGTCAAAGTTGGTACAACTAAAAGAAAAGGTTTTGTAACAGCAGAGGACAATGTTTTGATGTTTGAGGAAGATTATGTGTATCAAAGGATGAAGGGATAAGAAAGGAAATATTAGAGGAAGCTCATGTATGCTGCACATCCCGGTGGTACTAAAATGTATCGAGATCTCTACAATACCTTTGGTGGAGGAATATGAAAATGGGGATTGGTCTCTTTGTTGGGAAGTGTATTATATGTCAGCAAGCAGAACATCAAAGGTCATCAGGATCATTAAATCCATTGGAAATTTCAAAGTGGAAATGGGAGCAAATAGCCATGAATTTTGTGGTGGGTTTTTCGAAGTTAACGAAAGGACACGATACCATCTGGGTAATTATGGACAGGTTGACAAAGTCAGCTCCTTTTCTTCCAATAAGGATGAACTACAGTAGGGATAAATTTGCTCAATTATACGTTAAGAAAATTGTGTGGCTGCATAGAGTTCCAACATACATCATCTCAGATCGAGACCCAAGGTTTACTTCTAAATTTTAAAAGAGCATGCAGGGAGCTATGGGGACAAAGTTAAATTTCAGCATTGTCTACCATCCTCAATCTGATGGACAAACTGAAAGGACTATTCAAATCTTAGAAGACATGCTTCAAGCATGTGTCTTAGATTTGGGAGGTAGTTGGGAGTCACATTTATCATTAGTGGAGTTTGCATACAATAATAACTTCCAAGTTACTATCAGCATGGCTCTTTATGAAGCCCTCTATGGTAGAAGATGTAGATCCCCAGTTCATTGGGATGAAGTCGGAGAAAAATGGATTTTGGGTCCAGAGATTATTGCAAGGACAGTGCAAGCAATTGATAAAATTAGGGATAGAATAAAGTTTGCTCAAGATAGACAGAAAAGCTATGCAGATCAATGGAGAAAATCAATAGAATTTGAAGTCGGTGAGAAGTTGTTTCTAAAAGTGGCACCAATAAAAGGAGTTCTTAGATTTGGCAAGAAGGGAAAGTTGAGACCTCGATTCATAGGCCCTTTCGAAATTCTAGATAGAATTGAGAATGTAGCGTATCGTCTAGCATTGTCACCTAGACTATCGACAGTACATAATGTTTTCTATGTGTCGATACTTAGAAAGTATGTGCATGATCCCAAGCATGTGATAAGCTATGATTCAATGGAGGTACAGAAAGATCTAACGTATGAAGAGACTCCTTTGGAGATTATCGAAAGGAAAATACATGCATTAAGGAATAAAGAAATTGACTTGAGTAAGGTTCGATGGAAAATCATGGAGTCGAAGAGGGTATTTAGTAAAAGAAGAAGAAATAAAAGTTAAGTACCCAAAGTTGTTCGGCTAAATAAGGTAATTTCGAGGGCGAAATTATTTTAAGAGGGTAGGAATGTAACACTCTAAATTTTAAATTTTTAAATTCATGTGGGCTAAATCTACTGTTGGTAATTTAGCAAATAAAATAATTCATGTCCAACATTGTCGTCACACTAAAGACCAAAAGTTGAAGTGATAAATATGTTTCACTTATTTGCATAAATGATTTATTTTGCATACGTATATTTTTTAAATTATCGTAAGTTATTTAGGTCGAATATTTAAGTATTTTAAAAGTTGATAAAATATATCGATATTATACTCATTTTGTAGCTCGTGCCAAATAACATAAATTGGTTCAAGAAAAAAAATAATTTTGGACTAGCCATAATCGAGTTATCTTGATAAAAAAAAATTCTAATCCTATATTTTAATTAAAAGTGACTGATTTCTACGTTTTCAATTCCAAGAATGTCCTATCTTCATTTTACCATTTAAATGGGACGTTCTTGGAGTAGAAAACGTAGAAATCAGCCACTTTTAATTAATATTAAAATTGATCCTTTCAACTCCCATCAATGAATAGCAATTTACACACTCACCATGGTTGATTGAAGTAAAGAATAGGCTATTGAATTCCCCTAACGTGTGTATGAGAGAGAGAGAGAAAGAGAAGTGTTTTTTTCCCTTACATACACACATTCACACGTGAAAACGCATATTAAAAGAGAGATTATTTTATTCACAAGTCATTTTCAAATTTATTTTTTTCAGTAGCAAATCAAAGGAAGAAATGTGCAGGTGATTAATATGGTACGTTCTTGGAATAGAAAACGTAGAAATCAACCACTTTTAATTAATACTAAAATTGATCCTTTCAACTCCCATCAATGAATAGCAATTTACACACTCACCATGATTGATTGAAGTAAAGAATAGGCTATTGAATTCCCCTAATGTGTGTGTGTGTGTGAGAGAGAGAGAGAGAGAGAAGTGTTTTTGTCCCTTACATACACACATTCACATGTGAAAACGCATATTAAAAGAGAGATTATTTTATTCACAAGTCATTTTCAGATTTATTTTTTCAGTAGCAAATCAAAGTAAGAAACGTGCAAGTGGTTAATATGGGACGTTCTTGGAATAGAAAACGGAGAAATCAGCCACTTTTAATTAATATTAAAATTGATCCTTTCAACTCCCATCAATGAATAGCAATTTACACACTCACCATGATTGATTGAAGTAAAAAATAGGCTATTGAATTCCCCTAACGTGTGTGATGATTGATATTCATAATTAGTGGCAAGTGAATATATATATATGTGCGTGTGTGTGTGTGTGTGAGAGAGAGAGAAGTGTTTTTTTCCCTTACATACACACATTCACACGTGAAAACGCATATTAAAAGAGATATTGTTTGATTCACAAGTCATTTTCAGATTTATTTTTTTTGAATAGCAAATCAAAGTAAGAAATGTGCAAGTGGTTAATTCTTATTCTTGATATTTTTATATAATTTTGGCATGAAATACATCAAGGCCTTTGGGTTGATTTTTATGTTAAATCCCACGGGATGGACCATTTGGTCGAGTATGTAGATTCTATGGGATACAGATATTCTTATGAAATTCTTTGAGCTATTGGATATCGCTACTAGTTTGCTCTAAATCTAAGAAATGTCAGTATGTCATGTAATTTTATATTTATATCATGTTAATAAAAATATACACGTTTTTCTTACTGTGTCTTTTAAAAAAAAATACTCACTCTTATTAAATTTTCAGATTAGAACGGATCATGTGGACGGGTGACGGATTGATCGAGTGACGCTCATGGGGTCGCCTAGTAAAATTTCTATAAATAATAATTTACAAAGAAATCTCTTTTGAAGAACACATTTATGTTTTTATGTTATAGGATTATTTGCCAATTTCTATTTCAATAATAAATTTATTTTATGTTTAATTCCATGCATGTTATTTTAGTAGATTTGATATTTAAGTTATTTAACATGTTCAATTGACAGTTTAGTTCATAGTATTTTAAGGTAGATAAACTTCAAGTTTTTATTTGAATTGTTGAATTCACCTTATTGATTTAATACCAAAATTTATACATTAGTGATAAATTTCACTTAAACTATAAAAAAAAGATTTTAGTAATAAAAAAATAAAAAATAAAAATGTGTAGGGGATTTGGGCCGTTACAATAAATATGAAGGTACATGTTTCAGTATAAGAAATGAAGAAACAAATATATCAACACCGTTAAATACAGCATATTCCCACTCAATAAATAGAAAAATAAAAGACAACCTTGACAAATTCACATATGTTTCCGGAAAAGGTAAGATTTGAGAGGATTTCTTCTCTTCTCCAATTTTGGGATTTCTTCAGCACTTCGTGATTGTCTTCTATGCTTTCCCTTCTTCCTCCATCTTATAGACCATTGGTCCTATTTATAGGGGAATTTTCGTTACCAATTTTAGTAACCACTCAATTATCTTCAACTAAAAGGAATAATTGAATAATTATGATTTCTTTTATTTTTTTATTTTTAAAATGAGATGTGCCTTTGAATTTTATGGATCTTAGTAGATTTCATTTTAATTTAATTGGGCTAATTATTTAGACCAATCCAGTTCATTTTATTTATTTATTTATTATTTTCTATCTCTACAAAAACAATTATCCTAATAATCTCATACAGAGCATGTTTAGCTGTTAGGCTGTTGACCAGTATTAGGGAATTACTATGGCTATTTTTAAAATTGGTCAAAATTTGAATTTAATCACCTTTCAAACATACATAATTTTTTCTTAAATAACTGAAAGCAAAGTTTGTCACATTATGTGCTTATTGCTCACTCCAACACTTGATTTATAAACCCTGTTTGGTGTAAATGTTTGCTAAAAATTTAAGTCAAAATTGGTATTTAAATTTAAATACCCATTATGTGGAGTGATATGCATGTTGACTTTTGGTTACAATGTAACTAAAAAAATATTTGTTATTCGACTAGTCAATTATAGAGCACTTATCAATATCAAAAGCTATGAAGACATAGTTGATATAGTAAATTCGGGAGAAGGGTTCTAATAAATGCAGAAACAACGTGCATCACGATGAATTCACTGAGTCAATTATTGGGTACGTGTTAATATGAAAAGTTATGAAGTAATAATATACACATAATTGAAATAGTAAATTCGTTATATGGCTTCTAAGTTCTGATAAATGCACAATCCACGTGATTCATGATCCTGAACAACACAAGAAATACAATTCTAATCATATGGACAAGATAAAAACTTCTTATTGTTAATTCCATAACGTCATAAGTATAGGAAAAATTTAACAGAACTTGTACAAACGTTGACGTAGCAAAATGTAAGTGGACAGTGTTTTCATTTTTCTCCATCTTCCAATGATATTGCACTATGTATTATCTGTAAGATTTTTCTATCAAAAAATTCTGTACTTATAACATGATTGTTGTTAATTTGGGGTTATAAATAAATATTAAACCTATCACCAACTTCTTATGTGTTGGAAACCTATATGAACCATTGAATTTGGTTGGACAAGTGTTATGTTTGGTGGAAGACAGAACATCAAGGGTCCTCGGGATAATGTTACTTGTTCATATGCAAATATGTCATTTGTCATACTTCCTCCTTATTTTATTTATTTATTTATTATTATTTTTTTGTTGTGAAAAAGACTTGCATTAAGGAAATTATTTTCGGTTTAGCTAGTCCTCAGGATTGATGTAGCTAAAAATTATATTTGTGGTAAATTTTAATAAAAGTTGACGAAATGTATAGTTGAAAAATTGAGGATTCTATAAAATGTGTATTTAAATTTAAATATCAATTTTGACTTAAATTTTTAGCAAACAATTATTCTACACCGAACAGGGTTTATAAACTCAAGTGTTGGAGTGAGCAACAAGCACGTAATGTGACAAACTTTGCTTTCAGTTATTTAAGAGAAAATTATGTAGGTTTGAAAGGTGATTAAATTCAAATTTTGAACAATTAAATAGCCATAGTACTTCTCATAAATTAAAAAACAAAAAAAATCATCTTCCAAAAGTCTCTCGTACAGAAGGACTAAGTTATACTTGTTCATATGCAAAGATCTCATTTGTAAGTTGTAATATTCAAATTAAACCAGTATTAGGTTTGACGGTTTATCCTCATGATGCATGTAATGTGACTTGAGCCTGTTGACCTTGGAAATTGGAAATTATATTTTAAAGTAAACGATTAAACTCTTGGTCTAAATTTCGATAGGGTTTTTCCTCTTGATAACAGAAATGCTAGTCAAACAGGGACTCTAGACAAGGTATTAAACAGGGATTCACCTCAACCCTTGATAATAATTTAATCAAGGACTGGGGACCTTGATAAGAATGTAATCAAGGGCTAGGATGAAATCCTGTTTAAAACCCTGTATAAAGTCTTTGTTTCATAAGCATCTCTCTTTTGATAATTTTAGTGTGTTTAGGAAGTCAACTCTTTTACAGAAAATGAGAGGGGGAGATCCCAGGATTTTGTAGGCCGGAAAATGCTCCTCGATCAAAGATAATATTACAATTTTCGAAATTCCGTCACAGGACGTTTCAATCCAATGTGACTTTTTAGAGTGGAAGTTTGAATATTAAATTTTCAATCCTTTTTCATTGTGCTGTAGCCTTATTTATAGACATTTTAAGGATATTTTGATCTTTTATGTGAGTTGACATTTTTTTTATCATTATGTTAAAAGTTATGAGTAGGTCTCATTTACAATGCTTGATGAGGTTTCTAATTTACGATGCTTGTCCAATAATCCATTGTGTGCACAATGCACGCATGGGTTTAGTGCAGTGACCTCCAGGATGATTTTGTCAGAGTTGGTATTAATCCAAGATCTGTTCAATTTATACAACCAAAGCATACACAGCAGATTTACAGAAAAACCTAAACCACTGGATCAAAATTTAGATCTTTATTTAGGCTCAAACCATACGCCATTTTAGACCATCACAGAGGCACCGAACTCAGAAACACGAGCCCTCACAACCCCAAACACAAAGTCGCTTCACTGGAACCGAAAATGGACAACCACTTCCAACAGTTTACTCACAGAAAGGAGACTAACACAAGGACACGATTATCACAAAGATAATCAACAGAAAATCTCACACAGAGAAGAAGAAAGAGTCACAAAGACGAAGCCCTTGAAGGTTCCAGAAGACGCAGAGAAAAATAGAGAACAGAAAATGACGTTCCAGCTACCAAACAAAGCAAAGGGTCGTTTTTATAGTAAAACCCATCCACTGTTGATTAAGCGGGTTAATCCAACGGTCCAAGAGCGACTAGGATATATGGGCTGAATATTGGGCTCGGTTTAAGTAGGCCTTCTAGGTATATTAATAATGGACTATCTATTGATTTCATATTGGGCATTTTTCATCACTGCCTATTAGTTGGACTGATCAAATGGTATCACAGCCCAACAGATCTCCACCTTGATGCCAATGATCATACAAGAAGCCTAATAAATGCAAAACACAAATTTAACTGTCCTTCTCAAGAAGACATATTTAAGAGAAAATTATGTAGGTTTGAAAGGTGATTAAATTCAAATTTTGAACAATTAAATAGCCATAGTACTTCTCATAAATTAAAAAACAAAAAAAATCATCTTCCAAAAGTCTCTCGTACAGAAGGACTAAGTTATACTTGTTCATATGCAAAGATCTCATTTGTAAGTTGTAATATTCAAATTAAACCAGTATTAGGTTTGACGGTTTATCCTCATGATGCATGTAATGTGACTTGAGCCTGTTGACCTTGGAAATTGGAAATTATATTTTAAAGTAAACGATTAAACTCTTGGTCTAAATTTCGATAGGGTTTTTCCTCTTGATAACAGAAATGCTAGTCAAACAGGGACTCTAGACAAGGTATTAAACAGGGATTCACCTCAACCCTTGATAATAATTTAATCAAGGACTGGGGACCTTGATAAGAATGTAATCAAGGGCTAGGATGAAATCCTGTTTAAAACCCTGTATAAAGTCTTTGTTTCATAAGCATCTCTCTTTTGATAATTTTAGTGTGTTTAGGAAGTCAACTCTTTTACAGAAAATGAGAGGGGGAGATCCCAGGATTTTGTAGGCCGGAAAATGCTCCTCGATCAAAGATAATATTACAATTTTCGAAATTCCGTCACAGGACGTTTCAATCCAATGTGACTTTTTAGAGTGGAAGTTTGAATATTAAATTTTCAATCCTTTTTCATTGTGCTGTAGCCTTATTTATAGACATTTTAAGGATATTTTGATCTTTTATGTGAGTTGACATTTTTTTTATCATTATGTTAAAAGTTATGAGTAGGTCTCATTTACAATGCTTGATGAGGTTTCTAATTTACGATGCTTGTCCAATAATCCATTGTGTGCACAATGCACGCATGGGTTTAGTGCAGTGACCTCCAGGATGATTTTGTCAGAGTTGGTATTAATCCAAGATCTGTTCAATTTATACAACCAAAGCATACACAGCAGATTTACAGAAAAACCTAAACCACTGGATCAAAATTTAGATCTTTATTTAGGCTCAAACCATACGCCATTTTAGACCATCACAGAGGCACCGAACTCAGAAACACGAGCCCTCACAACCCCAAACACAAAGTCGCTTCACTGGAACCGAAAATGGACAACCACTTCCAACAGTTTACTCACAGAAAGGAGACTAACACAAGGACACGATTATCACAAAGATAATCAACAGAAAATCTCACACAGAGAAGAAGAAAGAGTCACAAAGACGAAGCCCTTGAAGGTTCCAGAAGACGCAGAGAAAAATAGAGAACAGAAAATGACGTTCCAGCTACCAAACAAAGCAAAGGGTCGTTTTTATAGTAAAACCCATCCACTGTTGATTAAGCGGGTTAATCCAACGGTCCAAGAGCGACTAGGATATATGGGCTGAATATTGGGCTCGGTTTAAGTAGGCCTTCTAGGTATATTAATAATGGACTATCTATTGATTTCATATTGGGCATTTTTCATCACTGCCTATTAGTTGGACTGATCAAATGGTATCACAGCCCAACAGATCTCCACCTTGATGCCAATGATCATACAAGAAGCCTAATAAATGCAAAACACAAATTTAACTGTCCTTCTCAAGAAGACAGCTTCCTAGTATTCTCAACAAGCATCAACCTTAACACCTGTACAGAACAAAACACTTAACTAGCATCAATGTTCAAAATTTGTAAACAAAACTTGAACTTGTTTAAAGGTATTACCTTAGTACCTACATCAGTTGGATTAAACTGAGTTGCAATATTCTTAAGTAAAATAAGTTCTTTAGAAACAACATCTCTAATAAAATGCAACTTAATATCAATGTGTTTGGTTCTTTCATGAAAAACAGGGTTTTTACATAGGTGAATTGTACTTTGACTATCTGAATATAAGACAACAGGGTTACTCAATTCATTTATTTCAGATAACAAGCCCTTGAGCCATAAAGCTTCTTTTATTGCTTCAGTTGCAGCAACATACTTAGCTTCAATAGTAGATAAAGCAACAATAGGTTGAAGTTGAGATTTTCAACTAATACATGTATTACACAAAGTAAACTTATAAGAAGTAGTAGATTTCCTATTGTCTCTATTTCCGGCAAAATCTGAATCTACAAAATCCTTAAATACAACACCTTCATTACAGGCACTAAAAATCAAACCAACATGTGAAGATCCTTTCAAGTATCTCAACAGCCATTTTAGAGCAACACAACGGTTAGGTCCTGGATTGGCCATAAATTTACTAAGTGTGCTAATGGAATGAGCTACATCAGGCCTAGTACATACCATAGTGTACATAATAGAACCTACAGCATTAGCATAGGGTACATTTTTCATTTGTCTAATGTCAGATTCATCTACAGAACATTGCTCCTTACTAAGTTTAAAATGGCTGGCCAATGGAAGTGAAACAGATTTAGAGTTATGCATGGCAAACTTAGTCAACATTTTTTTCAATATATGCAGTTTGCTTCAAGTACAATAACATATGGTGCCTTTTCCTAGTGATTTCCATTCCTAAAATTCTCTTTGCACGTCCTAGGTCTTTCATTTCAAATTCAGCACTTAAAGACCGTTTTATCTTATTAATAACATGCATATTTTGACCAATCAGCAACATATCATTCACATAAAGAAGTATAAAAGCAACAATAGCATTTTTATCATTTCTTTTAAAATAAGGACAATGATCATATTCACTTCTTATGAAACCAATAGTAGATACAAAATTATCAAACTTTTTGTACCATTGTCGTGGAGATTGCTTTAAACTGTATAATGATCTTTTTAATAAACACAGATGATCAAAATTAGTTTCATCAATAAAACCAGGTGGTTGTCTCATATAAATCACTTCATCAAGGTCACCATACAAGAAAGCAGTTTTCACGTCCATTTGTTCAAGTTCAAGATCATAATGAGCAACAAGAGCAAGCATAACTCTAATTGTTGTGTACTTTATCATAGGTGAAAATATCTCATTATAATATATGCCCTCTTTTTGCGTAAATCCTTTCGCTACAAGTCTAGCCTTAAATCTTATGGGCATCTTGTCAGTATTTCCCTCCTTAACACTAAATATCCACTTGCAATCAACAAGGGTCTTACCTGCAAGTTTAGGAACTAAAGTCCAAGTCTCATTTTTCATTAAGGAGTCCATCTCATCTATCATAGTAGCATGCCATTTCTCAGACTGCTTGCAGCTTATTGCCTCTTCATAAGATTTTAGTTCTTTAAACACTAAGTCTTGATAGGACAAAACAGCAAGTGAAAGGTAGTCCCCATACCTAACAGGCTCTCTTACTTCTCTCCTAGTCCTATCTCTAGCTAATTGGTAATCTCCCAATTCATCAGGCTGACTTTCCAGATTTTCTTGAACACTTTCCTCTTCATTTTCTAGAGGACCAGAAGCTGTTTCAGCTTCTTCATCCACTTGGTCATCACTAATAGGTTGAGTAAGTAAGCCAAGCTCCACCTGCAGCTTGGTATTATCACCCCTTTCATCACCTGATAGCCCTTTTGGCTCCTTACTTTCTAAACAAGGCATTTTTGACTCATCAAAAGTAACATCTCTGCTGGTGATGATTCTAAAGCCTTTTACCTCTTTGCTCCATAGCCTATAACTTTTAACCCCATCGGGATATCCCAAGAAAACACATTTCTGGGCCCTAGGTTCAAGTTTTCCTATACTCTGATGGGAATAGGCGGCACAACCAAAGATTATTAAATGAGAATAATTAGGAACATGTCCTGTCCATAGCTCTTCTGGGGTTTTATCACCTAGAGCACTTGAGGGGGTCCTATTAACAATATATGAAGCTGTCATTACGACTTCACCCCATAACACCTTAGGGACACCTGAGCCTATCAACATGCACCTAACCTTATCTAACAAGGTTCTATTCATCCTCTCAGCCACTCCATTCTGCTGAGGCGTATAAGGTACTGTTTTATGCCTTTTAATACCAGATTCTTTACACAACTGATCAAATTCAGCATTGCAAAACTCAATGCCATTATCCATCCTAAGGATCTTAATTTTCTTCCCAATCTCATTTTCAACCAGAATCTTCCAAGTTCTGAATTTCTCAAAGGTTTCAGATTTGTGTTTCAACAAATAAACCCAAACCTTCCTAGAATAGTCATCAATCAAGGACAAGAAATATCTATTTCCTCCTTGAGTGATAATGGATGAAGGCCCCCATAAATCAGCATGTATTTATTCAAGGATAGAGGTGGTTCTATGTTTTCCTGTGTTAAAATGCAGCCTATGCTGCTTTCCTAAAGTGCAGTTTTCACAAAAAGATACCTTAGATATAGAGTCCTTCCCAAACACACCTTTCTTATAAAGGATGTGTAGGCCCTTTTCACCTACATGGGCCAATCTCTTGTGCCACTTTAAGGTAGCATCAACTTCTACACTAGAAGACTCACCTATGTGATCAAACACTGTACTAGTGTTGGTCACATAAATCCCATTTCTTTTAACACCTTTAAAAATAACAAGTGATCCTTTTATCACTTTCAAGAAACCATCTCCTATTTTTCCTTGCAATCCCATATCATCTAGATTTCCCATGGAAATCAGATTCCTATTTAATTCAGGAACATACCTCACCCTTTCAAGAGTGTAAATGTATCCATTATCGAATTTCAAAGTGACATTCCCAACTCCCTCAACTCTGCAGGCTACATTATTGCCCATAACCACTTCTTCTCCATCAATTTTCTTAAAGTTGTCTAAATATGCCTTCTTAAAGGTCATATGGAAGGTACAACTAGAATCCAAGATCCATTCTTGGTTCTGATTCTCATCAACAACATTTGCAGAGCTAGGTAAATTTTCAGTCACAGCATATACATCAACTGTGGCAGAACCTTCAGATTCTACCACATTACCTTCATCAACACCCTTAAGTTTCTGTTCATTTTTCTTCTTATAACAGTCTTTAATAAAATTTCTAGATTTTCCACACCCATAACACTTTATAGTCTTAGTCCTTGACTTAGACCTGCCTCTACTTTTAAACTTTCTCCTACTGTTGTTTCCCTGATTATTATGGCTTTCCTGAGTACCACTAGACCTACTTAAAGTCCTCCCTCTAGCAAACAAGTTTTCATGGCCATTATTAACTCTCTCAGACTTAAGTTCAAGTTCCTTACTCCTTAAAGAGTCTATGACAATATCAGGTGTAAGAGTATCTCTACCATACTTAATGGCGACTTTAACCTCTTTGTAGGCTTCAGATATAGCATTAAGTAGTACTACAACCTTATACTCATCAGAAACTTTCTCACCTATATTAATAATGTCTTGAACTAACTTATTAAAAATGTCTAAGCTATCTTCTAAGTCTCTAGTTGGATTTATCCTAAAGCTGAAAAATTTCTCTAATAGAAACAACTTATTAGGCAAAGACTTAGGCAGGTAAAGTTTCTCTACTTCATCCCATAGGGCCTTAGCAGTATCATGTTTGCCTACTTTTCTTAAAACTTGATCAGACAAATGCAAAATAATAGAGGTATAAGCAAGTTCATCAAATTCTTCCTTTTGATCATCTGTCATGGTATCAGGAAATTCATCTGTTATTGCTTTAGAAACTTTTTGCTGAACTAAAACACCTCGCATTTTTTGTTGCCAAATGGGAAAATCCCCTTTTCCATAAAAACACCAAGTTCAAAAGATTTTGTCATGTTTTATTATGAAAAACTAACACACATTATTTTTTCACAAATTATAACAGAACGGATGATCAACTTTTGAAAAAATCTTTTGAATTTGACCTTCGCAAAAAATTTATGTTTTAGGTCACACAAAAAATATGCAGTCAAATGAATGAGCCACAATTATTTTTAATCACAAATAATTTCAATCAATAACAAGATCAGCAGATATTCTAATGTAAACACCACAAGAACCAGAAAATACAACAATGCAAGCAAGAACCATATCTTAATATAAAAAAAAAGTCAATATCTGCAGGACCTAGAGTTGATTAAATTCACCAGGATTTCGTGAGAATCAAGTTCTCAGGTCAAGGCTCAATTTGAATCACTCAAACTTTAACGATCACAGGCAAAATATAACGAGATATCACTAACGAATGTAACAAGTTACAATATAGAGCAATTAAACATATCACCATAGAGGCATATTCTCATAAAGGCAGTGTTAAGTGTGTGTGCAGTCATGCAGTGTTCAAGAAGTGCAAATCGAGGGTGATTAAACAGTTAACCACCAGCTGAAATCAGGAACAGGTTATCGCAGCAGGGGATAAGTGCTCTGCAGGTCACCAAATTACAAGTCAAGCCCTTACAGCTTCGAGTCCTTCCAATCAGTTTCGAAGTTAGGGTTCCAACTCAAGAATAAACCCACAGGAACTCGTTTTTTAAGGTTCTTTCACAGATCAAGGCGAGGAGTCACAGAACTCCCTCGCATTTCACAGTCCAGTAATGAATCAGCTCCACAGACCACTAGGTCGACTCAAATCAAAACCTAAGGTTTCATGATCTACAGTCGAACACCTGGAAATTAATTTTCCAGTGTTCAAACCTTCGATCGAAGACTAAAGGACGAATATACAAAGCTCTGATACCACTATTAATCCAAGATCTATTCAATTTATACAACCAAATCATACACAGCAGATTTACAGAAAAACCTAAACCACTGGATCAAGATTTAGATCTTTATTTAGGCTCAGACCATACGCCCTTTTAGACCATCATAGAGGCACCGAACTCAGAAACATGAGCCCTCACAACCCCAAACACAAAGTCGCTTCACTGGAACCGAAAATGGACCGACCACTTCCAACAGTTTACTCACACAAAGGAGACTAACACAAGGACACAATTATCACAAAGATAATCAACAGAAAATCTCACACAGAGAAGAAGAAAGAGTCACAAAGACGAAGCCCTTGAAGGTTCTAGAAAACGCAGAGAAAAATAGAGAACAGAAAATGACGATCCAGCTGCCAAACAAAGCAAAAGGTCATTTTTATAGTAAAACCCATCCACCGTTGATTAAGCGGGTTAATCCAATGGTCCAAGAGCGACTAGGATATATGAGCTGAATATTGGGCTCGGTTTAAGTAGGCCTTCTAGGTATATTAATAATGGACCATCTATTGATTCCATATTGGGCCTTTTTCATCACTGCCTATTAGTTGGACTGATCAAATGGCATCACAGCCCAACAGTTGGCACTAAGGTTTCTGTACATATCCAAGGTCGAACCGAGGTCTTTAGTCCTCTTGCTGGACTAAGCTTCCAATCATGTACCTCACCAAATGTTACAATTCTATGAATTTCAATGCTTAGGTAATCCATGATTGTTGAGGCATCTTTCGCTCAACTAAACCTCAATGGTCGGAGCTCAGCCTCAGTGAAATGCAAGTGTCTGTTCGATGGCAATGTTCACATAGTATTCACACCAATTACTCTAATTGCGATGATCTAAAGAACATAAATCCTTTAAAAGTTAAGTATTATACTTCTTTTATAACAGGGTATTTGCGGTTTTCAAAATAAAAAAGAATGTGAGATGAGGTATCTGTCTGACCAATTTACTATATTGCCCATCTCCTTGAGTACCATAATTAGTTTCGTTGGTGTGGCATAAATACAAAATCAAGGAGGCTCACTAGAAGGTGATAAATTGGTCGTACTTTTCTTGATTAGTACAGCTAACTTCTGTATGAAATATGTTTCTTGATTGTAACAGGTTGTGGGTGTACCCTTTCCGAGCATCCATTGTATTGTGTTGTGAATTGAACCTTCGAGTGACATTGACTTTAATTGAGTTCGGAAGCATAAAGGACGCTCCATTGAGGCTGAACCTAAACATGTGCTCAAGAAATAGATGTCCATACATTGATAAGAGATGTATGGATTCTCAAGAAGAGAGAAACTATGGGGACCCTTGGATCCCACGAGTAAATCTAAAGTTGGATCTACATTGGATCTCACCCGAATCGCCCCATCTATCCTCATGAGGAGAGGTTTGGTATCAAACCTGATTCAAATGGGAGGAGTATGCCATGCTAATGTACCTTGGATGATCCACACCTCATGTCCAAATATCTATAGAATAGATTATTACTAGGATTTTAATCCATATTGATATATAATTCAAATTAAGATGGGCATATCTGGTTGCCAATTAGTCCACCTTCTCCAAAGTTTTTGATTTTTCGCGTGCATGGTTGTGTTCTCTACTTCTAGTCTTTCTAGGCTTTGGGTGTTTTCCTTCGTCAACTCAATAGTTGCTCTAAGTCTGTAGCCACCTCTGGGTAGAGCAATGGATTGATGATGGGCTAAGAACGGATGAAGGGTAACTGGATAAGCAATAGTTGGATGAACGTCGATGGGGTGAGTGGAGAATTGAGTCTTCTTATTGCAAGACCATTGCCTCCACATCTTGGTACATCATTCACTCAGGTTCTTGGTGAGTCTTCTCATCCAAACCCTTATTGTCAGAGCTAGATTTCTAAGGTTCTAAACATAGTAATAATAAGAATAGTAAACATTGAGATTAGATAGTGAGAGTTTCATTCATTGATGGGCACCAAATTGTTGACATTAAATTCTACACTTGATAAGATCGAACTAGGATTTGATAGCAATCGTATTGGAGCTTAAACAGAAAAGAATTTGTAAAGAATCTTACGAGATACCAATGTGGAGCTAACCATAGACTCTTGATGTGTTGGGAATTTACTTAAACATGCACAGCAGAATTAAACAAATTTCAATTCCCATTCAGGATTCAGCTTTTTATTTAGATAAGAACTGTGATAAGAAATATACATTTTCTTGATTTTGCAAACTCCTTCGCGTTATTCCTTTCCAGCAGCTTGAATCTGCCTCCCATAGCTATCCAATTGTCCAGCCTCCAATGAAATCCACACAGAGAATAGACTGCAACTGCTAGGGTTTTTTCTCTTGTGCCAGCAAAAATAATGAAAATCTTATGGACCTCAAACTCTAGCCATGTATTTATATAAACCCAAACGGGCTCGACCCGGTCCGGTCCAATGTTTAATTAATCCATTTAATTAAACACGGTCCGTGAATTAATTAATTTGAGAATATAAATAACAAATCCAATTAATTAATTTATCCAACGATTGTTAAATTAATCAATTGGCAATTTGCAATCTTCCAATTCTCTTTTGTGTGCGACCCATTAGGTTCCCGACCACGATGTCTAACAACGTGAAATATTATTTTGATCTAATCAAAACTGATAAATTAAACACCCTTTTAATTTATCACAAATTCACACTTGCTGTCCCAGATTGACATCTAACAATGTATCAAGGCAACACATGTGACGGGAAATGTCACGTGGTATGATAAAACCAAAACTGCTCGTTTACCATGAAATTATAATCCCTTCGTCAATATGATCCGATCAACCACGAGATATGGAAGTGTGTCAATCTCGATTATCGATCATACCTTTCATTCTACTATTAAGTCAATATGAGTTGAAAACTCCTTTTCGACTTATATGTATACCTTGGCCAAAGATTTCGTTATTGACTTAATTGAACGAAATGCAGATCACAATCTCTTACTAACTAAGAGTGACGAATCCTCTATTGGTCATTCAGCACCTTCATATGGTTTTTGACATACCCGAACGATGTCATATTAGCGGCCCTTGGTAGAACAACATCCAACACCGTCAAAGTATGACTGTCCTCATACAAGACACTATGATGACCTTAAGTTGTAGGACCAATTTCACTATCAAACGTTAGAGATTAACCACTGACACTCAGATAATTATCCATGTGGAATCTCTTAGCGGATCTCCAATGTTTTGTTCTATAACAAAACATCCATGTGTTCATTTAAGTGTCACCACACTTTAGCTCGTGAGATCAGCTACTTACTTCATAAGTAAGAAATGCCACACGTGATAGTCTAACTGTATTAACGATATTCGTATCTCGTTATTACTTACGACCACAGTTTATTCAAGATCCAATTGTATGTCATTTGTATCTCACAATCACAACTCCTTGTGATTAACAAATCACTTAAACTTGGATCTTCGGATTCTATTATTTAATATTATTTATCACAAAATTAATTTAAATAAATAATAGATCTCGTCAAAATTAAATGCATTAAACATATTAAAGCATTTACGACCTAAATCGATTGGATCTAGGGCATAACACTTACAAACTCCCACTTGCACTAGATCCAATCACTCATGTATCTAATACCATAAGCATCCACATGACGATCATGTTTCTGTTGTGATAACGGCTTTGTCAGTGGATCTGCAATATTGTCATCTGTGGGAACTCGCTCTATCGTTACGTCATTTCTTTGAATAATCTCTCTGATGAAATGATATCGCCTTAGCACATGTTTGAATCGTTGATGAGACCTCGGTTCCTTTGCTTGCGCGATGGCTTCATTGTTATCACAATACAAAGGTATGGGATCAACAATACTGGGAATGACTCCAAGTTCATTAATGAACTTTTTGATCCAGATAGCTTCCTTTGCTGCTTCAGAAGTAGCAACGTACTCGGCTTCTGTTGTTGAATCAGCGGTTGTCTCCTGTTTGGAACTTTTCCAACCAACCGCTCCATTATTGAAAGTAAACATATATCCTGACTGAGACTTACTATCATCTTTATCAGTTTGAAAGCTGGCATTAGTATACCCATGAATTTTCAGTTCATTTCCTCCATAGATCAAGAACACATCTTTAGTCCTTCTCAAGTACTTAAGAATGTTCTTAACCACTATTCAGTGTTTCTCACCAGGGTTTGCTTGAAACCTGCTCGTAACACTTAGAGCATATGAAACATCTGGTCTCGAATATAGCATCGTATACATGATAGATCCTATCACCGAAGCATAAGGAATCTTATCCATGAGACTCCTTTCATCATATGTTTTAGGACACATATCTTTTGAGAGGTAAATCCTATACGACATGGGACATAAACCTCTTTTAGACTCTTCCATATTAAATATTCTTAAGATTTTATCTTTGTACGAAGATTGGGATAAGCCTAGTAATCTTTTAGATCTATCTCTATAGATCTTGATTCCCAAGATATACGCTACTTCTCCCCTATCTTTCATGGAGAAATTCTTTGACAACCATAATTTTACCGATTGAAGCATTGGGGCATCGTTTCCCATTAATAATATGTCATCGACATATAATATTAGGAATACGACCGCGCTCCCACTTGTCTTCTTGTAAACATACGGTTCATTTTCATTTTTGATAAAATCAAACATTTTCATTGTTTCATCAAAACGAAGATTCCAGCTCCTAGAGGCTTATTTTAATCCATAAACGGATCGATTTAGCCTACATACTTTGTTGGCCCCTTTGGATTCAAAACCTTCAGGCTGTGTCATATACACCTCCTCTTGTAAGTTTCCATTAAGGAAAACAGTTTTGACATCCATTTGTCATATCTCATAATCATGGTATGCAGTTATTGCAAGCAAAATCCAAATGGACTTTAGCATGGCTACATGCAAAAAAGTTTCATCAAAGTCAACACCTTGTCTTTGTGTGTAATCCTTCGCTACTAGCCTTTCTTTGTACATATGGACGTTTCCATCCACATCGACCTTTTTCTTGTAAATCCATTTACAACCTATTGGTTTTATCCCACTTGAAAGGTCGACCAAGGTCCAAACCTTGTTCTCATACATTGAGTTCATTTCGGATTCCATGGCTTCTTGCCATCTCTTCGAGTTAACACTTGACTTTGCTTCTGCGTAATTTGTAGGTTCATCATCCTCGACTAATAATACTTGATTAGTAATCATGAATTCGTACCTTCTGGGAAGTCGAATGATCCTACTTGATTTACGCTGAGCTGAAGTGTCCTCAAGGTTCTCTACATCCTGATCAAGAGTCTGTCCGTCAACAGGTGTAGGATCAGACTCAGGTTCATCTAATTGGTCAACAGTATCTGTGGGTTCTTAAACTTCTTCAAGTTCCAGTTTGTTCCCACTACCCTCTCATAGAATAAACTCTTTCTCTAGGAATATGGCATGTCTTGAGATGAACACCTTCTTCTCAACGGGATTATAAAACTGATATCCAATTGTCTATTTTGGATATCCCACAAATACGCATTTGTCAGATTTAGCCTCAAGCTTATCTAATTCATTTCGCTTTACATAAGCGTCACAGCCCCAAACTTTCATATGAGATAAGTTTGATCTTTTTCCTCTCCATAGCTCGTATGGAGTTTTGTCGACCGATTTAGATGGGACACGATTAAGTGTGTAGCACGCAACAATTAGTGCATGACCCCAAAATGATTTTGGGATGTTTGCATGGCTTATCATAGATCGCACCATGTCTAACAAAGTGTGATTCCTCCGTTTAGATACACCATTATATTGCGGTGTATATGGCGGAGTCCACTGCGAGAGAATCCCATTCTCTTTAAGATAATCTAAAAATTCTCCCTTTAAATATTCTACACCTCGATCTGATCTCAGCGTGAGAATATTTTTACCAGTTTGTTTCTCTACTTCAAGTTTGAATTCCTTGAACTTTTCAAGTGCTTCATACTTGAATTTCATCGGATACACATAACCATATCTAGAATGATCATCAGTGAATGTGATGAAGTAAGAGAAACCACCTCTGGCAGTTATTGACATGGGTCCACATACATCAGTATGTATTAGTCCCAGTAATTCTGTGTTTCTTTCTCATTTTCCAGTAAAAGGGAACTTGGTCATTTTACCTAACAGGCACGACTCGCATTTGTCAAATGATTCAAAATCAGTTGACCTCAAGTATCCATCTTTATGTAACTTGGAAATATGTTTGTCATTCATATGACCCAGTCTGCAATGCCAGAGGTATGTATTATTTAGATTATCACTTTTATGCCTTTTGTTTTCTATATTCATAATAGACAACTCAGTATCAAGAATATAAATTTCATTTTGCAATACACCACAACCATAAAAGATCTCATCTTTATAAAACGAACAACGATTGTTCTTAACATTAATTAAAAAACAATTCATGTCCAAACACGAAATAAAAATAATGTTTTTAGTAATGACGAGAACAAAATAACAATTTTCTAATTCTAATATTAAGCCCGAAGGCATTGGTAAGAAGTATGTCCCTACAACTAATGCAGCAACTCTTGCTCCATTTCCCACGCGCAGGTCTACTTCTTTTTTCTGCAATGGTCTACTTCTCTTTAGTCCCTGCATATTTATACAAATATGAGATCCACATCTGGTATCTAATACCCAAGAAGCTAATGAAGTAGACATATTAACCTCGATAACAAAAATAAGTAGAAGTTTCAGAAGACTTCTTTCCCTTCAAGCTAGCGAGGTAAGACTTGCAGTTCCTCTTCCAATGACCTTTCACTCCACAGTGATAGCATGGGTCATCAGATTTGGTATTGTCCTTGCCTACTTTGACTGCTTTGTTATTGCCCTTAGCCTTTTTGGATATTTTCTTAAAACTTTCTTTAATTTTCCTCTTAATGCCCTTGGAGGAATGAATAGCTAAGACATGCCCAGTGCTAGCCTTGACATTAGGCTCCACAGTTTTAAGCATATTAAGCCAACTCAGGGAGTGTGCATTCGATCTTATTCATATTAAAGTTCATAATGAACTGTGAATAACTATTTGGCAGAGATTGCAGAATCAAGTCAATACTTAGTTCATGATCCATGATAAAACCTAGTGAACCCATTTTTCAATGAAACCAATCATCTTCAGCACATGAGCACTGACTGAAGATCCCTCTGCCATTTTGCATCGGTATAGTTGTTTAGAGGTCTCATACCTCTCCACACAAGATTGTTCATCATACAACTCCTTGAGATGAAAAATCATAGTGTAAGCATCCATACCTTCATGTTGCTTCTGCAACTCAGGTGACATAGCTGCAAGCATCACACATACTTCAGTGTTATCGCCATCACTGTGTTTGTTGTAAGCAGTCACCTCTTCCTGAGTGGAATTTTCAGTAGACACCACTGGAAAGGGCTACTCAAGGACATATCCAATATTCTCATGCTTGAGAATGATTCTCAAATTGCGGTGCCAATCAAGAAAATTTGGTCCGGTCAGTTTATTGGCATCCAGTATGCCTCTCAAATTCATATGATTACTCATAATTCAAAAAACTGTAAATGACGAAAAATATAGAATTAATATGTATTATAATGCATATGCATAAATTCAATATGAACTTTAATTAAACGTGCTCACACTGTTTAAAATAAATTCATGACTCTCTTACATAAATTATTTGAATCCACATTTGTTCCTAGTGGGCTGGGATTCCATTCGTTATATCAAGATCTTGAGTGTACTCAACAAATCCTAATAAAATATTTGAGTAGATATTATTATCAATTATATCTCCATACAACTCCCAGATCATTAAGCTGACAACTCTTTTGTCTTCACACATCTTATGTGTTAGCTTAACATGCCTCTAAAACTTATCTCCTTGAGTGTACTCGACAAAAGATAAATTTTAATTAAGTCAAACCCATCATTTAGAAATGTTAAATATTTCATAGTGTCAAACATATCCCTAGTAGACCAGCCCTGAGTGTACTTAATAAGTTAAGGTCGATTTAGGATTCTCGTTTTTCACTATAATGATGGAAGGCAAATAATACTAACTTAATATTTTTAACGAGAGATTTAACGTGCAATGGTCTCATCAAGTAATTTTATATATATATATATATATATATATATATATATATATATATATATATATATATATATATATATATATATATATATATATATATATATATATATATATATATATATATATATATATATATATAAAATTACTTGATGAGACCATTGCACGTTAAATCTCTCGTTAAAAATATTAAGTTAGTATTATTTGCCTTCCATCATTATAGTGAAAAACGAGAATCCTAAATCAACTTTAGCTTGTTGAGTACACTCAAGGCTGGTCTATTAGGGATATGTTTGACACTATGAAATATTTGATATTTCTGAATAATGGGTTTGACTTAACTAAAATT
>NC_036252.1:7703862-7735715 GCF_002742605.1 Olea europaea var. sylvestris
TCTAAGGGGTACAACATTGAATCAATACCAATACACCATCTCCATGGTGTCCTTCTCTTCTTGCGCCTCCAATTAGTCAAACCGCAACATGTATCCTATACTAGTTGGCACGCAAATCTAAAAGAAATCGGACTCGCAAGCCCATAATAATAACAATAATAATGGACTCGCAGGTCCAATATAATAAAGAGCTCGCAGGCCCATAACAATAATAATAACAACGGACTCACAAGTCCAAAACAATGAAGGGCTTGCAGGCCCATAAAACAAAAAGAAATAAATCAACCATTCAACACATCCATATGGTCGAGTCCATAATCATCCACAAACATTCATCACATAAATGTTTCCTATGTATAATATCTAATATTATATGCAATGTCTCATAAATTTAGCAATTATAGTCTTCAAAACTAATTCAAAATTTTTGGGATCGAGATAATTAAATAATTAATTAATCATATTAATTAATTAACTTAATTGGCGGGCCTATTTAATTAAAATCAAATTTTAACTAAATCCCGAATTAGAATCCAACTCTCATTCCATAACTATTGGGCGAAGTAATTTAATCAAAATCGAATTTTAATTAATTATTAAATTAGAGTTATACTCTAAATTTTAATTTGCATTGGGAACTGGTACTAATTGAAATCAAATTTTTATTAATATAATATTAGATTCCAACTCTGATAAAATTGAATTAATATTTTAATTTAGGACAAAATTCCCAAACAAAATAAAATTCAATTAAGGGTCAAAATTAAATATTTAAGTTAAAATCTAATTTTAACAAAACTATAAAAGTCGTCAAATTTTAAATAAATTTTAATCCTGGGTCAAAATTAGGGTATGGGTCAAACCCAATTTAAAACTCATTTTAAAACAATTCAAAATTCAAAATCAAAACCATTTTGACAATTTATAAATTTGACCCAAGTTGGAAATTAACAACAGACCCTTCCAAATTAAAAATTTGCAGAATAGGTCTCTCTTTTAAAAAATTGCAAATTGACCCCCATTTTTGTAATTGCAACCAGGGGCCCCTAATTGCATTATTTGCAACAGAGGCCCCCGTCTCCACCACCAAACCCTTAAATAAAAAAAAAAGTCTTTTTCTCCAGTGAGGCGCACTGCGCTGCTGGCAACGCCTGCCACCCTCGCGCGCAGCAGCGCCTGCTCCGCGCCGGTGGTGCTCCGCCATCGCCCACCTCAACCCCCAAAAAAAAATTATTTTTTTTGTTTTTCAAGAACAGATTCTGAAAAAATTAAAACTATATTTGCTAGATTTAGGGATGAACATGATTAAATCAACCTTTAATTTAATGAACATGTAAAACAGTTTCTAACAAATGCAAAGTTAGCTCTGATATCACTGTTGGGAATTTACTTAAACATGCATAGCAGAATTAAACAAATTTCAATTCTCTTTCAGGATTCAACTTTGTATTTAGATAAGAACTGTGATAAGAAATATACCTTTTCTTGATTTTGCAAACTCCTTCGCGTTATTCCTTTCCAACAGCTTGAATCTGCCTCCCACAGCTGTCCAATTATCCAGCCTCCAATGAAATCCACACAGAGAATAGACTGCAACTGCTAGGATTTTTCCTCTTGTGCCAGCAAGAATAATGAAAACCTTATGGACCTCAAACTCTAGCCATGTATTTATATAAACCCAAACGGGCCTGGTCCGGTCCGGTCCGGTCCGATCCGGTCCAATGTTTAATTAATCCATTTAATTAAACCCGGTCCGTGAATTAATTAATCCAATTAATTAATTCGGGAATATAAATAACAAATCCAATTAATTAATTTATCCAACGATTGTTAAATTAATCAATTGGCAATTTGCAATCTTCCAATTCTCTTTTGTGTGCAACCCATTAAGTTCCCGATCACGATGTCTAACAACGTGAAATATTATTTTGATCTAATCAAAATTGATAAATTAAATACCCTTTTAATTTATCACAATTTCACACTCGCCGTCCCAAATTAACATCTAGTAATGTATCAGGGTAACACATGTGACGGGAAATGTCACGTGGTATGACAAAATCAAAACTGCTCGTTTATCATGAAATTATAATCCCTTCGTTAATATGATCCGATCAACTACGAGATATGGAAGTATGTCAATCTCGATTATCAATCATATCGTTCATTCTACTATTAAGTCAATATGAGTTGAAAACTCCTTTTCGACTTATATGTATACCTTGGCCAAGGATTTCGTTATTGACTTAATTGAACGAAATGCAGATCACAATCTCTTACTATCTAAGAGTGACGAATCCTCTATTGGTCATTCAGAACCTTCATATGGTTCTTGACATACCCGAAAGATGTCGTATTAGCGGCCCTTGGTAGAGCAACATCCAACACCGTCAAAGTATGACTGTCCTCATACAAGGCACTATGATGACCTCAAATTGTAGGACCAATTTCACTACCGAACGTTAGAGATTAACCACTGACGAGATAGTTATCCATGTAGAATCTCTTAGCGGGTCTCCAATGTTTTGTTCTATAATAAAAACATCCACGTGTTCATTTAAGTGTCACCACACTTTAACTCATGAGATCAACTACTTACTTCACAAGTAAGAAATGCCACACGTGATGGTCTAACTGTATTAACGATATTCGTATCTCGTTATTACTTACGACCACAGTTTATTCAAGATCCAATTGTATGTAATTTGTATCTCACAATCACAACTCCTTGTGATTAATAAATCACTTAAACTTGGATCTTCGGATTCTATTATTTAATATTATTTATCACAAAATTAATTTAAATAAATAATAGATCTCGCCAAAATTAAATGCATCAAACATATTAAAAACGTTTACAACCTAAATCGATTGGATCTAGGGCATAACACTTACATGATGATCAAGTCCATCAGTAATTTAGAGAGAGTTCGTACAGAATGTAAAAACAGAAATACTCAACAAAGATTGTGATTGAGTATACCTTGTCACTCGAGGAATGGTATTATCAAGCCCAGTCTTGGGCCGAGGCCAATGAGGCCTGCGCCTCAAGCCCAAGACCATAGGGGGTCTAATTTTGGCCCAATAATTTTTATATTTTTTATTTTTAAACAATGCCTAGCGGCCCAAAGGGCCAAAACCAATTATCCAACAAGCTCACAATCCATTTACCTTTCAAATCTATTTACCCAACCCAATTTACATGTCCAATATCCACAATCCAATCCAATTAACCAAAAATTCCCAAAATCTGATTCTGAAATACAATAAAAAATTCCCAAAATCTGAAATATAGTAGCCTGCTAGACGTGCTCTTCAGTCGTCGCCTACTCGCCTCAGTGTCGTCTCCTTCAAGTCAAGCCCGGTCCTGGAATCTTTGAGAAGTCGTTCGAAGTCTCAAGTCTGCAGCTCTTCTTCAGCTCTTGACTGGAGCGCCACCAATATTTTACAGAAATGGACCAGCGAAGGAAACAAAATCACTATCTCTGACCTCCTAAGCATCTCTAGAGACCTAAGAAAATCCCACCATTACAAACATGCTCTTGAGGTTCAGATCTATTGTTATGTTATTCAATTGTCGAGATATTAACTAGATTAAAAGATTTACATTTTTTCCTTCGTTAAATTTAGAAAATTTCTTGATTATTTTATTGGACTTGAAAATGGGTATAAATTGATTTGAATATTGTGTGGTTATGCATAATGAATAGTTGATGAAGTCAAAGATCTTGGAGATGGATATCCACTTATTGAATTTGTATTGACAAGTTTTGTATATGCTTTGCTGGTTGTATTGGAATTATGCCATAGTTGAAACTTGAAAATCTAATATTGTTGGGAGCAGCCGAGTAGGTAATAGTTAATAGTGGTATAACTGGGACAAGAACGCTTAAGTAGTTCATTATCCAATAGCTAACCGATTTTCAGTATACGTTATAGCTTTATATTAAGAATTCAAGCAAAGAAAAAGTTATCGTGATGAGTTCCCTTCAGTGAAGTTCAAAATTGGTTTCATTTGATTTTAGTGTAGTCATAGCTCTGGATCAAATGGAGTGGCAAAAAGGGCTTCATATATTTCCCAAGTTTATTTAGTAATCCGATTTAACTCATTTTGTAAGATGTTTTTGGTATTTTTTTCATTCACTTTGAGCTAGTGGTGTGCAATGGTCAATTTCATAGCTGTATTTAACACCGAGGACTTACATGCCCATCTTTATGGACATTTTCACAAACTGTTCAGGTTTGTCGCCTTATGTATTTTCCTGCTCATACCTTCATCATAGTTGATTTGACTCATATTTAGTTGCTTCACCAAAAACTTTAACTTCCCATGGTTAGTACCTCAGAAGACGATTGTTCTTTAGGGATCGCATCGGCTACTAGTTAAGAAATTCACTATTTCTTTGATATGCTCTTGTTTGTTGTAAGTCATACTAATAGTTCCATAGATAAATTTGTTAATTGCCAATTTAAATTCTGAAGACGATAGTTTTAGAAGATAATATGTATAATTTTGGTCAAGGGTTGTAGACATTTTATATTCAAAGGACCAGTTCATATTTAAACTGAACAAGTTGGTCCATTTTTGTACTTGCTGCACTCCATCTTTATGAAGCCATAACCAAGTCCAAACATGAATGAATCAACTGAAAATTTCTTACATGTTTCTTTTTGCTATGTTACAGTATCGTTGATACAATCCAGAAATTTCTTCAAATTGCAATCAGCTTACCACCATTTCAGAAAAAGGGATCATTCTCAAAGGTGTAATTCCAAAATTTTCATCAAAATTCCACTTCTTCGGTAAGCAATGGCTTGCCCTAAGTAGCTATGTTAAAAATTGGAAATGTTTGAAGTCTTGCTGGCTTATATAATTGTAGCCTTGTCGGCTTATATGATTGCTTATTGTATGATGAACAATTGCACAAGCACACATAGTAACTATATTGGAAACTATAATTGTGAGATGATTGAGATATTTTGTAATTATTTTTTAGGTTAATCATTGGATATTAGATATACACTCCTACACTATGTCTCCTAAATATGAGTCTGGTGCTCAAAAGAGGAAAAGGAAATGAAATGAAATTGCATTAATTCAAAGTCAAGTAGCGGATATTAACAAGTACTTCAAAAGCAACAATGTGAATGCGTTGAATGAGGATGAAGTAGAGATTCAACATGCCCATGTTAATGAAGTAGATGATAAGGATGAAGAAGTGAGTCAACCTACTGATGTTCACGAAATAGATAATATGGAAGAAGAATTGATGAAGCCCGCCTCTAATAATGAAGAAGATGATAAGGAAGAAGAGGGTTGCCTTTCTCTAAATTTGGATGATCCCGGGAATTGGAAAATCATTGATCAAAGAACAAGGGATTACTTAGTTGAAAGGGGTCCAAAAGAGTTGATGACATCTCATTTCCGAAAGACTATACGAATATACATTTTGATTCTTCACAATATAAGCGATTGTTACCAAATGGGCAAACAATTGATAGAAGGTGACTAGTATATTCAATATCTATGGACAGTAACTTCTGCTTTTGTTGCAAGCTGTTTAAAACACCAATAAATGTGACCAAAGTTGGCTAACTAGGTAATGATGGATTCAAAGATTGACATAATTTGCATCGATCTATTAAAAGTCATGAAGGAAATGAGGAGCATTTACGTTGCATGACTAGCTGGATTGAATTGGAAAATAGGCTTCGACCAAAAACTACCATTGATAAAAGCGTTGAATTGTTTATTGATGCTGAAAGAGAACATTGGAGACATGTATTAACAAGGATAATCGCTATTGTGAAAAGACTTGCGAAAAACACATTGCCATTTCGAGGAGATGATGAGAGGCTATATGTTGAGAACAATGGCCTATTTTTTCAAATGGTGGAAATGGTTAGCGAATTTGATCCAGTAATGCAAAAGCACCTTCGGCGGGCTAAAGTATGAGAGATTCAATATATGTATCTTGGCAAAAAAATTCAAAATGAGTTGATACAGTTGTTGGTTAATGAGGTGAGAAGTTCAATTGTCAAGAAAGTTAAACATACAAAATATTTTGCAGTTATACTTGATTGTACTTCAGATGCAAGTCACCAGGAGCAAATGTCTTTAATTGTACGATTTGTAGATGATTCGGCAAACTTACCTATAGTTGAAGAACATTGCAATAATTTTTGAAGGTGGATGACACAACAGGACTTGGACTTGCAATCGAGCTTCAAAAGGCTTTGATAAAACTTGATCTCGATATTGATGACATTAGAGGGCAATGGTATGACAATGGATCTAACATGAGCGGGAAGTACAAAGGTATGCAAAAAAGAGTCCATGAAATGAATCCCCGAGCTTTCTATACTTCATGTGACACTCATAGTCTAAATCTAGCATTATGTGATATGGTGAACTGTAGTTCCAAAGCTGTATCCTTCTTCGGAGTGATACAACGCATCTACACATTGTTTTCCTCTTCTACCAAGCAATGGAAAATTTTCAAAGATAATGTACAAGGGTTGACAGTGAAACCATTGTCACAAACACGTTAGGAAAGTTATGTTGAGAGTGTGAAGCCTATAATGGAGCAAACTGCACGGACAAGAGATGCATTACTTGATTTGGCAGAAAGTAATGAAGATTCTAAAGTGAAGAGTGAAGCCGAGTCATTAGCAACGCATGAACTTCAAAATTTTGAATTTTTGCTTGGCATGATAATCTGGTACAGGTTGTTGCATGCTGTCAATATTGTGAGTAAATTTCTTCAAACTGAATCCATGGATATTGATCATGCTATCGATCTTTTGCAAGGACTTGTTTCATTTCTTGAAGAATATAGAGAAATTGAATTTTCTATTGCGAAGGATGAAGCGATAAAAAAGGCAAGCGAAATGGGAATTGAAGCTGTATTTACAGAAAAACGCATAATTTGAAAAAAAAAAAAAACAATTTGATGAAAGCGGTAGTGATGAGGTAAAGCAATCAGCAGAAAAATCTTTTAGAGTTGAGTACTTCATTTTTATAAGTGATCAAGCTCTATCTTCTCTAAGGACCAAATTTGAACAATTCAAACAATAGATGGCACATTTGGATTTTTGTTTAATTTGAAGAGGTTAAGGGGTGCAACTTTTTCAAGTTTGTTGAACTCTTGTATGAATCTTGAGAAATATCTTCAACATGATGAGCGTTCGAACATCAGTGGGGCTGATTTATGGTCGGAGTTACAAATCTTGAGGTGTTATATACCAAATGAAGCAACAAGAGCAATTGAAGTACTACAATATTTGAAGACATTGAATGTTTGTTTTCCAAATGCTTATAACGCTTATAAAATTTTGTTAACCATACTGATTACAGTTGCATCTGTAGAAAGAAGTTTCTCGAAATTGAAGTCAATCAAGACCTATCTCCGATCAACTATGTCGCAAGAAAGATTAAACGGGTTGGCTATATTATCAATAGAGAAAGAAATGGTTGAGCAGCTAAATTATTCAGATATGATTGATATTTTTGCCTCTAAAATAGCAAGACGAATAATATTTAACTAATTATTTCAAATGTTGTTAGTTTTGATAGTTTATAATATAAATATTTTGTAGAATATATTTGGTTGTTGTTTTAATATTAGTTTTTCAAGTTAGTAATGGGTCGCATAATACATTGTTGAAGTTTGCATTTACGTTGATTTCTTCGGGGGGCCTAATTTTCAGACTTCACCTCAGACCCCGACAATCACAGAATCGGCTCTGGGTATTATTTATAGAAGAAAGGTCGTAGCCATCTGGATAATGACCCCCACAAGATTTAGATGGTGGGAGAGTGTGATCTCTATAGAAAAAATCTGTTGGAGAGCTATCTAAACACATAAACTCATCTCATCGTACGTTCAGTTGGTTGAGGGATAAGATCACATTAGATATACTGATGATTTATTGCTGGTTAAGTGATCCAATTCACATACCCTTATCTCTCATTTAATCAAATCTAGTAATTTCGATTTGATAGCTTGAGGATGGTATCTTGATAGTTTCAAGACAATATGTTCGTTTGGACCAATTGATGACAAAGTTTATGTGTTTTTGAAGGCCTGAAGTTATGCTAACTTTGACTAATCAATACTAATGGTGCGTTTGATTACTAATATTTTCTTATAGAAAATGTGTTTTACTACTCCAATTTTTTCTTTTTTGTTGTTTGACTGACATATTTTTCCATTAAAACATTTTCCTACTTCTAGTCATACGACTATATTTTCCTCAAAATCAAATAAAAATATTTTCTTTAGAGGGGATAGGATTTTATTTTACAGGGAATTCACTTTCTCTTTCTATCCACTTTCTCTCATCTACCCACCAATAAAAACTGGACATGTATAATATTTTTTAGGTTGAAAACTAAATCAATCAAACACATTTAATTGACCATTTTCATGCAAATAATTTCTAAACAATTGAATTATCTAAAATTTATTTTCTTTCTATATAAATTTCACACTTGTAAATCAAATGCACCCTAATTGTCCTCTTGATCAGTGTGGCGAGAAAAACATCAGATTTTTTTAATGTCTATATGATGGTAAAAATGATGTAGAAAAAAAGAGAAGAAAAAGTCAACTGGGAATGTAGTATAAATCCTCCACTCAAAAATCACATTTCAAAACTTACAAACTTTTAAAAATCTTTCAAAGTTCATGTGATAATTAAATTTATTAAATATTTAATTATAATATAGTATAATTAATCTACCTAGCCCACCTCGCATCCAACACACCTGTCCATTACATCAAACCCTTCTCTTTCTCTCTTTACCCCACCTTACCTATGACGATAGCTCCGACAGCTTCTCTAGCGACTTTTCGAGCGATGGTCCGATGACTTGTCCTGCGATGGCTCTGACAACAGCTTCGACGACCTCTCCGACGAATATTCCGAATACTTCCCGACCTCCTGATGGGGACCTCCCCGACAATTTCAGCGATCTCTCTGACCGTTTCGACGACAATTCTGGTGATCGCTCACTTTTTTGCTGACTATTTTTTTTCTTTTCTCTTCTTTTCTGGGCAATGACCTATGTCCAGTTTCATTAGATCTATGACCTATGCGCATTGTGATTTGTGACCTAATTAGATGGGATGAATATGCATATGATCAATTCCAAAATTAAGAAATAACATTTGAAATTTCAAAAATCAAATAATGTTAAAATTTTAATTATGAAATAATTAATCAAAAAAATATTTTTGTAATTAAATATATTAAAGTCACAAATCTTTTTTTTTCTTTTTCTGGACAATAACCAGTGACTTGTGTACATTGTGACATATAAAATATGATTTTTAACCTGTGATTTGTTACCCGTGACTCGTAACGTAAAATGTCACCTATAAATTTGATCTATGACTTCTTTAAAATGACATGTGACCTATTAAAATTGATCTACGACTCATTTATACTGATTTGTGACTTGTAAACTCAAACTTGTGATTAGTGAACCATGATCTTAACGGCGAAGTGTGACTCGTAACGTATGAACTGTGACTTATGTGCTCATGACCAAATTTCAAAAATCAGATTTTTTTTTAATTTTATTTATAAACTAATTTGTTAAACATATATCTTGTTAATTAGATATATTAAGGTCGCAATCCTATACAATTTGATCACAATTTATAAATTAATTGGTCGCAAATTAATTTTCGATCACAACTTTTCAAATTATTGATTACAACCTATTTCTCGATCACAACTTATTTCTCAATCACAAATAAAAAATTTTATGGCTTACAGATTATTTATCGATCATGAATTAAAAAAAAATTAGGTCACACGCTATTCATGGGTCAAAAAATCAAAACTTGTATTGATCACCACTTACTTATTCATTACAAATTATCAAATTAATTAACCGCAGTTATTCATTGCAACTCATTTTTAAAAGTTTGTATCCCATTAATATGTTGATCGTGACCTTTTGTGAACAATTGCGTTAATTGTGATCACAACTTACCAAATTAATTTGTTAAAACTTATTTTGAGGTCACAAATTATCAAATTAATTTATCATAATTTATTTATTTGTTACATAAACACAAATTATATGTCATAATTACAAATTTAGTCACAAAAACGCATATTTTTTAGGTTACATTGGTCACAATAAACCCCAATCACCACCACAAGGATAACTGCACCACCACATGTAGATCAACAGATCCACACACCACCCACAAATTCATACACAGTACTCATATTCCATCACTCAGATTTGCACAACCACGAGATCGGTAAATTTTCTTAATTTTGGATAATGAAATTGTAAATTTTTTAAGCAACTATTCATCGCACTGCACATCGGCGTCGTTAATCAGTCCACCTAACCCCCATTCAATATTTGTCTTCATATACTCCATACACACACACACTCTCTCTCTCTCTCTCTCTCTCTCTCTACTTAGATCTAATAGCCAGAATTCACTTCCAATGGCCAGATTTTTCTCAAATTTCCGGTGAATTTACCTCTTAATCTACAATTCGACCGTATTCATCATATGGTTACAAGTATTTTACCTTTCTGTGAAGACGCTGAATGAATCCGGCCACGAACATGTCTACACCGCCATCGAGAAGCCGCTGCTTTGGGCAAAATTCGCTGTGGAGCCAGCTGTTGCATATTCAGGGTTCTACAAAGCCTAAATGACATCAACGATCGGAGTTATCAGCCTAATTAACACCCCAAAATCACTTTATAGACGGCATCATGGTTTGGTGGTGTTCGTGTATGGTAGAGAGAGAAGGGTGGTGTTGATGGAGTTGAAGAGAGAGAGCGAGAGGGATAGTTAATTTGGGTTGTTTCAGAAAGATTAGATTTCAATTGGAGGCTATTACTATATCAAATTTTTATTAATTAATTAATTATAAACCTAATTAACACCTGATATATGAAATTATAATTTACACATCTTGTTTATGAAATGTAGTTTTTATATGTAGGGTTTTGGGTCATTTTCTCTTAAAAAAATGGTTATGCTACACGTATATTATGATGTTCATAATATACAAGTAGCATAACATTATTGGAGAGTTGAAAAACAGTTTTTTCAAACTTCCAATCTTGAAACTTCACGTGTACACCATAATGTATATGTAAAATTATCCTTAAAAAAATTGGGGAAAAATTCATAATCCAAGTATATTATTTACACCAATTCAAAAATCAAGTAGATAATTTGAAAATTCAAAATTCAGGAATATATTTAATTAATTAAAAATATTTATTAAATAAATATAATAAAGTCACTATTATACGATTAATGTCACACATGTTGTAAAAAGAAAGTTTATTAGGGTTTAGAAGTTAATGACAATTACACCCCTACAGCCCTAGAAATAATTACTGTTATATCATTGATTCTGTCCTATAAATACGAGACTTTGGTTCTTAATAAAACACACACAAGTCTATTGACTTCTCTCTATTTTCTACTATTTTCTTCACTTTTACAACACGTTATCAGCACGACAGCTTAATTTTTTAAAATTTAGTGAAGGTAATAATATTTATAGGCATGAATATTTATCACATGTACCAAATTTAATTGGGTAGCATGTGAAATATTTTAATATACATATGCATCATAACGAGGTTGCTTCTTCTCCTCTACTTTTGAATATGTTACATATAAGTTCTATCTTTAATTTCTATATATGTGAAATTCACATGCATGTTTAGTATCTTTTGCATGTTGGTAAAAGATTTAGTCAATAAATGATTTAATCAATTTCATTAGCTTCTATGTATGGAGATTTTTTTTCTTAATGCATTTTTTATAATTAATTTTTCTATATAAATTCATATCATGTCTATATAGTAATTAAATTTTTTAGATATTATTCTAGGAAGTTCAAATTAAGAATATATTATCTCGTTGTTCTAAAAGTAACACAACATTATAATTAATATTTCAGAAGAATATTAATTGTATATTTATCTATTATAAATAGTTAGTTGTTGTTCCTGAAGTAGCACACCATTATTAATATTCTAAAAAATATTATTTGCTTAAAGAACATGATATTACAAGTTCAATATCCCAAAAAAATATATTGACCCAATGCTCCTGAAGAAGAAGAATTTAAATTATATTTATCTTAAACGAATATAATATTGACGTTCTCAAAGAAACGCAACAGCGCAACACACGTTATATAAATATTCAAGAAGAATATTTCATTGTTACTCATGTGGGACATAAATTTTATTATTTAGCTCAAAAAGTAGAATGAATCATTAATGTCAATATTCCAGAAGAATATTGTGGTTATACTTTTAAAAATTATATCTCTCGTTGTGTTTCTAAAGAAAGCACATCTTATATATAAAAAAAATCTTTAAAAAAAGTTGTATTGATGTTCCTGAAGAAACACAATGTTATTAATATTTTGAAAAAGAATATTAATTGCTCCAAAAGAATATGATGTTGTAATTTCGATATTCCTGAAGAATAATGATCGATTATATATAAAATCACGAATTAAATTACTCTATTTGTTTACGTGTCCATTTTTCTGCATACGTATTTAGATATTGATATTCTGGTCAGATATTATTGCTCTTGAAAAGCATAATGATATAAGATCTAGTATAAAATTATGCTTTTACTCCAGAAGAATAAATCTTACATAATTATTATTGTAAATAATAATATGTTATTACTCCTGAAGAGTATGAATTAAAATTTTTCACGTTTCAGAAAAATATTGATATATTGTTCTTGAAAAAATAATAGTAAAATATAATATGATATCAAAATAGAACATTATAATTTTCATTAATATTTTAGTTAGATCTTACTTACTCTCGAAAAATATAATTACATATAATCTAATGTAAATTATATTTTTACACTCGAAGAGTAAATTATTGTATAATTTATTATAATAATATTTGATTACTCCCGAAGAGTTTGAATTATAATTTTCAATATTCTAAAAAAATATTGACATATTGCTTTTGAATGAGCAATAATAAAAATATATATACATATAACGTGCTTTTAAAGCAGCACATGTTTCAAAAATATATATTATTTTGAATTCATATTTTTCCCTAAAGAAAAACATATAACTAATGTCGTTAGAATATTAATTAGTTTGACTACTTAAAATAATATATGATTATATAATATTTAATCATATTCTTCGAGATTAAATAATTGAATTATATATTATATTGAACCAGAAGTTCAATTTAATTTTATTATTTGGTATAACCAGTTGGACCATCACTAGATCAATAATGATGCGAAATTTAAAAAAATTTGGATATGAAATGAAGAATCATAAGATTTTTTAATCCAATGAATTCCTATATATTATTTGTTCTCTTTATCGACAATTGATCATTAAGCATCGCTAGCTAAAATAGGAATTGAATTCCCTATATTTCTGAAAATTAATTAGGGTGATATATAGGGCCTCGTCACCCACTATGTTAATCATCTAAATGTTATTTGTATCTAATATATTTGACACAAATATTAGATGATTGCATGTTGCTCGCAACCCGAAGTTTTGCGAAATTATTACTTAAGTTATGAGCATAATTTTCAAATTATATAATCAAGACCATGTCTTGTTAATGATAGTAGGCATAAATCTCAACATTTTAATAAGTATTAGTTGAGATGTCGATATTAAAATGTTGAGATGTCGATAAATGGTTTAACACTATTATTTGTTAAATGCCTCTAATTAATTTAATTGAGAATAAAGTATTTTCCATTTTTATTTAGGGAATTATATTACACATCATACCAAAATTAAATTTCTCCCTATTATAATCAGCTTATAGTAAGATCCTAATATTTCCTTCTAATTATTTTTTATGGTGTAGTATATGTAAAAATTGAACACCACAATACACTGAGATGAAAAATAAAGAATGCTAAGAATAAGTGTGTAGTTTGAACTATTATTTCAAACGAGCGATATTTTATAACACTAAAAAAATAATTGTCAATTTGATTGGGCAATTCTCTCAGCATTAGAGAAGAAATTAAGAAGTTGAAAAATAATGTATAAATGCTTCATCATCTAAATTCTTGCTAAATATCATTCGAATCAAAAATTCGAAAGATAGTTTATTTAAATGCATTTATTGATCAAAGAGATCAGCAATATCTCACGCACCAATTTTTAATGCTCCAATACGAATTGGTATCTTAGGGGACAATTTGTTAGCATTATATTTGATATATCTATGGCACGTCTAAAGCGTGATGGTGTTCGATTCTAATACAAAAATCTTCAAATGAAAATGGAGCAATTAACAAAGATGATTTCATTAAGGAGGCATGTACTCTTAATAAGTATTTAGACATAACAAATTATAAAACCCCAGAAGAGGTTCATGTACCTGATATGTTGAAACCACAAGTCTATATCATGTTATCTTGACGATACATGAAATTTAAAATACGTGATAGCCAACTGATATCGCATGATTATTAATGTTATTTTTGAAAGATTTAATATGCTTGAAGCGTAATTCAAATGATACATGCTCGAGAATCATGTTCTTAGATCATTATATTGATTAAAACAATCTGGATGCATGTGGTATAATCGTCTTAGCAAATATTTGTTGAATGAATGCTATGAAAATAATTATGTCCGCTCATATGTTTTAATAAAGAAAACAAATATTGGATTTGCAATTATGGTTGATGATTTAAATTTAATTGTAACTCCTGAATAGCTCAACAAAGCTGCTGATTATTTGAAAAATGAATTTGAGATGAAAGATTTGGGAAAAATCAAATTTTATCTTGGGTTGCAAATTGAACATTTTCCAGAAATATTATTTGTTCATTAATCTATGTGTAGAGAAAAAGTTTCAAAACGTTTTTATATAGATAATGCACATCCATTAGCATTATCTATGGTTGTTCGATCACTTGATGTGAAAAAAGATCAATTTCATCCACTTGAAGATGGAGAAAATGTTCTTAGTCCTGAAATACCATATCTTAGTGCAATTGGAGTATTAACTTATCTTACAAATTGCACTCAACCCGACATAACTTTTTCTGTAAATCTCCTTGCAAGATATAACTCTACACCAACTCAAAGACATTGGAACGGAGTTAAACATATTTTTCGTTACCTAAAGGGTACTATTGATTTGAGATTATTTTATTCTCAAAAGTCAGGATCTGTGTTAGTGGAATATACAGATTCAGGTTATCTATCTTATCCACACAAAGCTAAATCACAAACTGGTTATGTGTTTACACGTAGAGGAACGACTATATCATGAAGATCTATAAAACAATCCTTGACAACATCATCTTCAAATCATTATGAAATTATTGCAATTCATAAAGCAGGCCGAGAATATGTATGAGAAACATGACCCATCATATCCAAACATCATGCGGATTAACCTCAACAAAAGATAGTCCAAGAAATTTGTGTAAAGACAATGCAGTTTGTTTTGCACAATTCAGAGGAGGCTATATCAAAGGTGACAGGACGAAACATATTTTTTTTAAAATTCTTTCATACACACAAGGTTCAAAAGAATAGCGACATCGATATCCAACAAATTCTCTCAAGTGACAATGTAGCCGATTTATTCACAAAAGCACTGTCAACATCTTTATTCAAGAAATTAGTTTATGAGATTGAAATGCGCAGACTCAAATATTTTCAGTGATCAACATCAAGGAGAGTATTGTACTCTTTTTCCTTCGCTTAGGTTTTGTCCCACTGGATTTTTCTAACAAGATTTTAATGAGGCAGTATTTATTTTTAGTACTCCAAAATTACTGTACTATTTTTCCTTCATTTTGATTTTTTTCCCATTAAGTTTTTATCAAACAAGGTTTTAAAGAGGTGGATATTTTGTAATGTTTCATTCAAGGGAGAGTGTTGTAAAAGGAAAGTTTATTAGGGTTTAGAGGTGAATGACAATTACACCTCTGTAGTCCTAGAAATAATTACTGTTATATTCTTGATTCTGTCCTATAAATATAGGACTTTGATTCTTAATAAAATACACACAAGCCTATTGACTTCTCTCTGCTCTCTTCTCTTTTCTTTACTTTTATAACAACAGATTCATAATTATAGTTCACGAATGTATTTACTGGTCACTTATCATCAAATTAATTGGTAACAGATTATTTTATACTCACAAATAAAAAATTTTGTAGGTCACAGTTCATTTAAAGTACTAGTCACAATTTGTCTATGGGTAACATATTTTCACATTTATTGGTCACAGATTATTGAATTTTAAATATCACAGACCAAATCATTGGTCACATGCACCAAAAACTCCACCCTCGATCCCAATTCACTACCAATACTTGGTCATAGAGCAACCAAATAGTTAGTCACAGTCACTATTACACATCGCTCCACCACAACCACCGCCAACAACAACAAAATCGATCCCCAAAACACAATGACTGACTGCACCATACCACCACACAACCGTCGACACCACCACCCGCCACCACCAGCATCAACATTATCCCCAAGTCCCCAACAATGCACCACCACCACAACCTCCAACAAACACCGACCAAAAAACGCTGACTATCATAGCCACCGCTTGCACTACACCACACCACTGCCACTGCCAAGAACTACAAACAAAAACCACCTACAAAAATGACGACGCCACCAAATCAAACTCCTGCAGCATGTTGCGCATCCGCATTGCTTCACCACACCACACCAGACTTACCACCACGTCACACCATATGACCTATATCCACATCAAACCATACCATATCATCGGGACATTGTCCCCACCTTACGCCACGGAAAGAAAACAACACCTTACACCACAGAGAGAAAACAAACAAAATAGTCACCGGTGAGATTGCTTCAAAGCTTCACCGTTGTTGTGAATCATCATCACAATCATGAATCGTCGCTGACGGTGGCGATTTATGGTAGAGAGAAGGGAGAGAATATATATGGTAGAGAGAGAAAGGAATTAGTGTTGAAATTGAGTTTGGGTGAAATATTTAACATTTAAATTATTAAGTCAATACCTAATTTCTGAATAATAAAACTTCCGCCGTGATTTTTCAATTGTGATATTTAAAGCCTTGGTATTATGTAATTTTCACAAAAAATTATGGGCCTGAAACGCCCATGCGGGCCATGTAAAAAAACCCCAGGTAATTGCTGGTTCTTCTTCTTCTTTTGTTTACAGTTAACTGGGTCCATTATGTAAAACGGGCGGTCAGCTGTTGTTTAAAATGATGAGGCCGGCAATACACAGACCGAAGGGCCCAAATAGATTTTTATTTTTTCGTTTCCTTGAATAGTTTAGTAAACCAAATATAGAAATAAATTACATTGAAATTCTTCTATTCACGTCTTCAACACCATTATCACCGTAGCAATGATTCAATGTTGGGTGACCAATTGAGTAAGTTGAAGTAAACATAATTTATAAAAATAAAATAAAATTTTAAGTACATAAATGGCTCTTTTGACATGATTTTTACTTTTGTTATTGCTTCCTGTATAAAAGCTTTCAGAGAAAATTATCTTAATTTTTGTTTATAAATTAATTTTTAAAAGAGTTTTCTATTCCATAATTTCAGCTAAAAGTTCTTTTAAATAGAAGAAACACTTTCATAAAACTAATTAAATGAATTCAAATGCACTCTTTGGATCTCGAAAGCTCCTCGTGACTTTTGAAAAGCCATGTAAAATGAGCTATAATTACCCTGCCCATTATCATGGTCAAATTTGATCTTTGACAACCATGCTAGAAGTTATAGCTCGTTTAAAATGATTTTTGAAAAGTAAAAATGAGCTTTTTTTTTTTTTAATCCATTTAGCTATTTTATGAAAATGTTTCTCGAAGTTTAAAGAGTTTTTAAAAATTAATTCTAAAAGAGAAGGTGCTTTAAAAACTTAATCCTAAAACAAAAATTAAGATAACTTCATTAGAAAATTCTTTTACAGAAAATAAAAAAGCAAAATTCACGTTAGACAGGCCGTTGTTCCAAGTCCAAGCTACCCATAAATATTTGCAACCCCAATGTAGGGATGCACGTGCAGGGACATGTGGGGTTGGGTTAGGTGTGCAGTTCAACCCTGGAGGTGCAGTAAATGCCCTTACATGGAATTGTGGTGCAGTCTTGAGAGTAACGAGGAGGGCATGGAAGAGTAGAGTACAGTACGGTTATTCATAAATATGCCAACAATCCTAGTAGAGAAAATTCCTCCGCCGACAGTTTTTACCTAAGAAAATGATGTTTCCCTGCGAATTTATAGTAAATTTTGGTATATCCTACGCGGTTTGATGAGATTAAAAATGTGATGAGTGTGAGAAATTTATATGAAATTAATTAAATTCAATTTAACGTACTAAATATATATGCAACATAGATTGGACGAGACAATAGAATTGTCAGAAATTTGTGGTCATTTTTCATGCTCGATTAAACTTACTAAATATATTTTAACATGTTTAGTACATTAGAGTAATAAAATTGTCAAATCTTGTTCAATCTAAGATTGAGGTTGTTGAGTAAGAAACGGAGACACGCGAACTTAATTTTTATTTTAAATTTTTTATCCAACGCACTAATAACTAAACATACTCTCGAACGTTAACATTGTGCAAATTGACAACATCTCCTAAAACTCATAAATTTGTTCTATTATATACTTAAAATGAGTTAATAAATGTGAAAAAGTCAACCAAGATTCCCAATAATTTGAATTTGTGCTCGCAGCATATGGGCGATTCCATTTCTTGATAATATAAATCAAAATCACTCAATTCCTTTGCTAAACTGCATATGATGCATTAGATTATTATCAAAGGAGAAGGAAGAAATTGTTACGTGTTGACACATTTGGTCGATTCACTGGGGCCCATGGCCCACTCATGTCGAACTACGTGGCATCCTAGTCGAGGCTCCCAGACCAACAGAAGTCAACCAGCATACAGAAACAACACCCATGACGTGGTCCAAATGCTAGCGTCAAAGTGAATAGGTTGAGGTGGTTTGTCCTGCCGAGGTCCATTATACTGAGGCTCATACGCCTTAAGCAGCACTCCTCCTACGAGATCCGATCTTATACAAGGATCATTCCTGATTAATTGATGGGACAACCATCATAGAGTGCAAACATCTTGTCTTGTCAAAGCAGCGACGACTCAGCCGATTAATAAATGTGTAGCAGACTAGGAAGTTAAGTATAATGTCTATAATTTGACATGTAAACTTACGAGATGAGGCTACGTGTACTCCCAACCGAGACCATGATCTAACTTGTAATACTATAAATACTCCCCCATACATCTCTCAAAAAAATAATGCAAGATTCAATACAAGAACCAAGATTACACATGTTTACTCTCTTAACACACATTATTCAACAGTCTCTTTACTCTCTTGCAAGATACACGAATTCATACAGGCATTTTATGAACATTGATTAGTAATTATTGTACAATCGTTATGCAAACATCTCGTCGAATTTCAAACATTCTCGTCCCGCACTTTTGAGCTGTTCTCACGCCCTTGATCTGTCCATTTGAGACCGTCCACGTATCTTAGCATGTTGGATTAGACTTACGTGTGCGCGGGTGAGTTTGGCATCTATTGACAACATTTTTTTGGGGTCAACAGAAATCTTATGATATAACTACATTAATTAAAAGTTTAAGCGGTCGAAAGGTAAGATAAATATTTATTCGTATATTTAATTTTGTACATGCCTCTTGACATGTAGATCATATACGTTTTTCTATTAAAAACTTTACACAAATTTTTTTGGTCAATGATTATCATCTTGAATACCTTATTTAAAAGTTTAAAATCAAGCCGTACATTACTTAAAATAATGAACATTGTTTGTAAAGAGGTTGGTTGGCCTTAAAAAAAAAAAAAAATTTCAGATTTGCTAAGCTGAGATTTCATTGTCGATGTTGCATAAAATAATTGTGTGAGTGCATGTTTGTTGAGAAATATAGTTTATCTATGGGAGATGAAATATAAGTCAACATTAGAATCCAAATTTGTAAAATGAACATGGGCTTAATGCTAAAATAAAACTATAAAAGAAATTAGTTGTCTTTCTTTCCCAAAATATACTTGTGAATAAAGAAATGTAATAATCGTACCAAAATCAAGGCAATACTCAAGCTTAATCACGTAGATATACAATTTTGCAAATGTTATTATGCTTGGATCTTTGACTCTTTGCCAGTGTCTAATTTGACTATGTGAGATTAATCATTTTTGATAAAAAGCCAAGAATTTGTTTGTTTTCTTCTCTCATATATGGTCCGATCTTCTTTGGAATCCAAACCTTGTTGAGTTCCATTAAAGATCAAAAATTACCAAAACAATAATTTGAAGATCCTAGTGTGCTAGAGCAGCATGTAAGAGGAGGCTTTATTCATTGATGGAGCAAGTAGATACTGAGCTTAATCGTAAAAAGTCCACATTGAACAATAGTTCGATCCAAAAATTGTTTGAACAATAGAGTTTGAAGATGAAAAGTGTGGTAGTAGTAAAACGGTCATTCCAACTTCGCACTGAAAGTAGTGGGGGCAAGTTGCAAGTCATGTTAGATAAGTGACACCACCTTCTTAATCAAGGACAATGAAAACAATGACCAAACTATAAACTTCCCAAATTTAGGGTTCGATAATAAATTTACACGATTTCCATCAGTAACAATCCTAAAAATGATCATGAGTATGAGAAATACGATACTTGCCCAATGATAACGAGTATGATTATGGCATATGAAATGTAATTTTTAAACTTTTATTGTATTCATTATCTTCGGACTCTTTTTTTTTTTTTTTTTTTTTTTTTTTTTTTTTAATTTATTTATTTTTTTTGGGCTTTTTTTTTTTTTTTTTTTTTTTTTTTGTCATTACTAAAATACATTGAAGATAATTACGTGTTGAAAATGACTCAAAGTAACCGTAGTGCATTATCATAGTGATAAAATATACTGAAAAATCATATGTTTTGAGTTTCTATTAGTAAAGAAGGGAAATGTACTTGCTATAGGTAGCTAGAGTCATCAAATTTGATGTTGACTTTGAACCTTTACTTTAGGGGGTCTACGTAATAAATAGAGCGAGTCATTCAAAAATTATTGGCCAAAGGCACTTTATTGGTTGAATGTGCTAAGATTCCACCATTTTGTCTATCCGATGTGAGCATAAAATCAATCAATTCATTATACCATTCACATTGATATCATAAGGTAGGTTTTCATTTTGAGTTTCTTCATATGTATAGAATTTATTTCACATAAGGTATACAAAAATCTCACATGAATGTGGGTTTCATATAAATAAAAAAGTGTCAAAAAAATCCACTCCACCCCTTGCTATGAGTGGTCTGTGCGGATCTGTGAAATTAGAATCTGTAAGTCCAGCATCTCTCTTTTGTTTTCACTTCTGCGTCTTGTAAAACTGTTTCTCGTAAAATTATTCTAGGTCAATTTTAACTGTTCTTCTAATAAGATAAAGTACGTTTCAAAATTATTCAAACGAATTCAAAAACAGCTTTTTATTTTCAAAAATGGTATTTGACATTTCAAAATGTCTTACCAAATGAGCTCATAAACATGTCTTTATTTCATCGTTATTTTTAAGATACATAAATTTGAAAAATCGTGATTATGATTTAACAGCAAATAATTCATAGGCTGCCCTCTAAAAAGAAAAAAGAAAAAGAAAAGAAAATTGTCTCCATCGAAAGGCTAGGTATCTTGCTATTGAAGGTAGGTTATCTCATTTACTCACTCTGAACTTTGATTTTTCAAGGGCAAATCTTTAGAAATAAATTCTTTTGTCTGCATTAAATCATTCATAATAATGCAGGAATGTACCAATTACCTCGTCAGTGCGGAATTTTGAGGTGCATTTATGTGCAGTAATGTTTAGGAACATTAAAGAGAATAATAGCATTTACATCAGTAAATTTATTTTATTTACTAATTACTATCAAATGTCACATTTGATTTATCTTTTAAAGATTGACGAACACTAATAATTATGTCTTTTTAGACTCGTAGCTCTAACATATTTTATTGGCCCGTATGGACGGTTTGCAAACTTAGGCTACGAGCTCTTTACACACTTTTTCCATGTGAAATTTTGTCTATGCTAGATATTTTTTGGGTCCGAGTAGTAATCACAAACGATCATAAACGAGTGAATTGCCTAAATGGTCATTGAATTTTGTAAAAAAATTTCAAAGGGTCACTGAATTTTAAAAATCACTTAAATAGTCACTGAATTCTACAAAATGTTTCTACGAGATTACTGAACTTTGCAAAAAGGTTTACACGAGATCACTAAACTTTGCAAAAAGTTTCCACGAGGTCACCGAATTCAGTGACCCCTGAAAAACCTTTTGCAAATTTTAGTGACTATTTAGATGATTTTTAAAGTTCAGTGACCTCGTAATAACCTTTTGCAAAGTTCAGTGACCATTTAGATTATTTTTAAAGTTCAATGACCCTTTGGAAACCTTCTACAAAGTTTAGTGATTATTTGAATAATTCACTCGATCATAAACATTATGAGTACGTTTAGCTAAGCACCCAAAAAAAATTAAATTACCTTTTTTACGTAACTTCTTATTTTTAAATATGCTTAAATAACTTACTTTATTATTCTAAGTGAAAAAGAAACTACTTTTAAGGTACAAGTATGTCTACTAAACATTTTATGCTTAATTGTAAATTATTCCTAACAATGGTAATGGGGTGGCAAATAGGGAGCAAAAGCAAGTAAGTGGGAAGGGAACAAAGGCACATGAGATCGAAATGATTAGAGGAATTCACATGGGCTTTGGGAAACTTTAACCCCGTGCCTTTTCGTACAATCATATTTTCTCTAACACGCTCTTGACCAAGACGATGCAAACTCGTCTCTAAACCAAACGCCGCATTATTCTTATTATATTGGTTTTTTAGCATAGGATTATCAGAAAAGATGTCTATGAACTTGTTGCATCCATATTTTTTTAGAATAAGCTCCCGTTTGGTCCTATTTTTTTCGAATTTTAATGGTTAGAATAGTATTTTTTAAAAAAATATGTGATTGAAAAATAATAACAAATTTCTAATTTACGTATAACATTATTTTATGAAAGATTGTGTGATTGAAAATAAGAGAGAAAAAGAACGAGGAGAATGGGGGCAAACGGGGGCTAAATTTCATGAAAAGCTGTAAACTGTGATAAAACCGTACAAAAATTATGAATTCAATTGCAAAATTATTTTATTAAACTAATATGTGATTGAAATTGAATTTTAAAGAATCTCTTCCAATGGGACTAAAAGGCACGATGAGCACTGCAAAAAGAAACTGCACCCACATATCTAAAGCCATTTCCAACTTCCCTTGGATGCTTTTACTGCACAATTAGATGAGATCATAGAGAAGGGGATTTATCATCAACTTTGCACAATTCAGCATATATTCCATGTCTCGCCAGGTTCATGTCCATCTCTACCTAACAACTTTAACTATGCGGGCAATTGACGTCTGAAAGAATAATGCTATTTATCTCTAGTAGATATGAACATGAGACCAGTGCATGATCATGTTTATCTGATGAATAGCATTATTTTTCAAGAAAATCAAAATACATAAGTATTATACTATCATTAAACAGTAACACTAGCATTCAAGAGGATGAGATGTACATTTCAGAAATAACCTAAAGGAAGAGATGAAGAAAAGATCCTCATCTCTGTATTAAAATATTCATAAACAATTCAATATCTGATTGGACAGACATGTTTATATATTCTCTTGACATTGCTGAAAAGAAACCAATACAAACCATAAGACATTCAGACATGAATTTGGTTGCAAAAACTAACTTAACAAAGATTTTCTCTTCTACATTTGCCTATACCCCTAAGCTCCAGAAATCCCATGGGAAAGCTCAACACAATCAAACAACCATGAGAAATACAAAAAAATGGCACACAAATTAAATCTGAAGAACTGAAACACTACCATCAGACCCATGATGTAGCGTTTCCCCTTCTAACTGCCGTGTTCGTCTACATTTAGGCAGGAAAGGTGTTAGTAGAATAGCTAGAAAAAACAGGTTAATGGTTTGGCTAATACTAATACTAAAGCTTCATCACCTTCCTCCACCCCCGAGAGTTCAACTAACAACTTGATCAGTTGCTAGGAAAATCGAGCTCCAACATTTTGTTGGACTCTGTAATAACAGTATAATCATTGAGACTCAGCACGAATCTTTGAATGATTATGCTCTACTATAGTAAAATTAAGATTCCCTAATCATCTGAGTTCCTAATTTGTAATTTCTGTTCTGTTAGTCGATAAGAGACTGCCTACCGCGAATGAACAATTGCCATAAGTTGGTCCTACATGGTTAGACTTCCACCTTCCAGACGACACCATCAATGCTCTTATTGTGAGTTCCTTCCAAAGCTGCAACCTTAGCTCGGGATGCTGCAAGGGCAATTGCAGACTTTCCCCTTTCGTCCTGAGGGAGTTCACATGCTTCACTGATGGACCCCGATCTCAAGTCGGCTGGTGGAATAAAACAGTCCATTGATAGGCCGGGAATGTTGAATGCAACCTCTTCAATTGTCCAAGCTTCTTCCATCCTTGTTTTTGTATGGCTCATTGCTGTCTCTCCAAACCGGAAAAGCGTAGCAATGGAACGACCAGAGTGGGCAATCATGATTCCTTCCACGGGCCTGTAATCATCTAAGTAAGAATTGATGGTCGTCTCCCAGTATACTGCATCGCCTCCATTAGATTGGATGCGGGTGAGATGTGAATCCTCCATGTGAACAAGAAGCCCCGTCTTCTGACTGAAGTAGCCAAACAAGACATGCCTTATGATTTCTGCTGGTCCCTCACTCCTGGCTCCCAATGTTTGTGGGTCGGCAGAAAGCTTCAGAATGAAGCAGTCGTCACCATTGATCTTCTTCTCTCCAATGCATATGGCACTGGCAAACATGTTGGCAGTGGTTCTTGGATCAAGACCCTGCAAAGTAGATTACGCACGTCTACACAATATCAGATGGCCAGAAAAGAAAATTTTGGCAAAAATTGGGCTGTATAAATGATGAGAACAAATCATCACCTGAAGAGCACGGCGCAAAGGCCTAACAGGCCCCTTTGCAGTGTGAGCACCAAGCCAGGGAGTGTGCCTCCAGACGAGTTTGCCATTACAACCAGCATGAACTTTACTACCCCCAACTGCAAGCTCCACGTACCACATGTCAGGATTCATCTGCCAGAGAACAAACCCACCGGGCTCTGCAGCTCTAGCCACATTCCTGTTCTTCACTACCTTTGTTGCAGTTTCAAACTCCGAAGCTACCATCTTCAATTTTCCCATGGCATATGCATTCTTAATCGAATTCTGGATCTTTTGCCCTCCTGATGCAGCTGTATACTGTTGCAATATGTACTGGGCAGAAGAATTTTCCTGCAAAATCACAAACCCACATCAGACAGCAATATTGAGCATTTTTCCAGAGTGACAAGGAGCCCAGCACTGTCTAATAAACAGAAATCAGATAAAACAACCGCATCCAAATTTTCTGTAACCATTACAATTTCTTTGCTTAAAATCTAGCCACCTTGGTTCAGTTTAGCATTAATTCATATATATTCATGTAATTTCATTCAATTGCACAATTTTAGCATAACATACTCTCCCAAGAATAATTCAGAATTTACTTCAACTTTAACAACTCCAGCATGCTTCACAGAAATACACACACACACACACACCTATACAATTTATGTACAGGGATGTGTGTGTGTGTGTGTGGAGATAGAGAGGCGTACAATGGGAGTGTCTTTGATGCTCAGATGAGGCAATGGGTCAGTAGTGCTAACGTGCACAGGGGCGAGAGGGGCACCCATGACCCCAAGCAATAGCCTCAGATCAGACCTCTTGTTGTACCCATTCCCATTGGAACCCGCCGCCCCTCCTGGAAGGGAGGGGGTCCGGGTTAACTGCCCGCGAACCCACTGCCCGAGCCCCGACCCGAGCCGCTTCGAATCCCCGATTTCTCCGCCGTCTGGATCCGGACCCTCCATCAACGGCGTTAGCGTCTCCCCGACTAACCTCAGGCTCCCCGATCTCGCTATCATCGTTTCGACATAATTACCGTTACCACCACTCTTTTTTCTCCGGAGAAGACTCGTTATCGGAGACCCACTCCGACTTGAACTCTTAGCCCGTGACCTCCCCGGCGATAACCCCCTCACCACCTCGTCCTTTAGCACCGAGAAAAAACCTTGCTTTTTCTCCATTTTTTCCCCAACAAGACACTTAAAGCAGTATATAACAGGCCAAAAAAACGTGGTTTCCTTGTATCTATAAATACTCTGCTAAACTTCAGAGAGTGAAATACGAGCAATAAGCGAGAGTCATCAGCATTTTCTATAATCCCACAACAAAAATCTTGATCACAAATGTGATTATGATAGTATCAAGGGACGAAGGTAATGTGGCGTTTTAGAAAGAGAGTTTTGGGCAATAGACAGAGAGTGTTGGTGTGCTAAACAAGGAGATTTTTTCAGTTAGCGAAAAGTTGAGGGCGTGAGCGCAGTGATAAAAAACTTTAGGAAGAGAGTGGCGTTTTTAGAGAGAGAAAATGCTGAGAGAGTGACAGCGTGGGACCGATGGTGGAGAGAGAAAAGAGTGTGTGCTGCTACTTTATTGACGGTGAGGGCTAAATTTTAGGTGCAGTCCTCAATGTCTGGTGAATTGTAGATTCAGTTCTCTACGTTTTTGTAAATTGTAGATTCAGTCCTGAATGTCAAGGAATTGGTCGTATATTATGGGCTTGTTTGTGTCACATTATTCTAAAAAAATGCATTCTTAAATGGTCATTAGACATTATTTCAATCACACATTCTTCAATAAAATAATATTACGCAAATCTAAAATATTTTATTATTTTTTAACCACACATTTCCTATCAGTACACTATTCGAAAATGCATTATTATCAAAATAATGTGGTTCAAACACTCCCTATATCTATTGAGTTGTGCTGCCAACCAGGGGTTATGTGGCATTCTCCTATTGGGAGGTGTTTACGTTTGATGTAGATTCTGCTCGTTCAGCAAAAAATAAAAAAATATGTATATATGATATCAAGGTTGACAAGCTGATTTCCAAAATAATTTGAATGTCCTATCAAATTAATGGTTTTGCAATTAAAACAATTTGTATTAATTTTGATGTGTTTCTCTTTTAACTTCTTCATGCTATTCAAGTAGGAATGTCAATCGAGCTCGTTTGACCATCTGTGGTTCGGCCTAAAAAAAGATCGAGTCAGCTCGACTCGAGGTTTGGAGGCACCCGAGACAACGCTTAGGTCAAGCCCCATTACAGGTAGTCTGCTCGAGCCTGGTAGGCTCGTAAAAAAATTGTTGTCTATTTCGCAGCTATTTTAGTTGCCAAACAACAGCAAACCTATTGCGTGTTAAGGCAGCTAAGAGGAGAGAAAAAAAAATCCAAAAAATCGAGTCCGCTCAAGCCGAAAAGCTCAAGTTGAGCCTTACTTTTTTGGCCGAGTTTTTGCTCGCTTGACTGAAGCCAAAAAAATCTCGCCTTAAAAAAGCTCGAGAGCTAGCTTGGCTCAACTTTGTCGACACCCCTACATTCAACTCATCTAACATGTGGTAAGAGTTTTGCGTAGTTCCTACGTATTGAGATTCACAAGTGATTTCGAGCCACAATCAAAGAATCCTATCAAAATAATAGTTTATAGAAACATATAATGCTAACTTTATTATCGTGTCTGCTACATGAATAGGTTCAATGACAAAATTTTTAATAGGCTGATGTATCATATTTTCATTTGACAAATAAATAAATTAGCCACACAACCTTGTCAAATACCCTTGTTCGAATAGCTTTATTCATTTATTATTTATTCTCTTTTAACTTATTATGTCAAAATCAAGAAACTCTATACCTACTACTTTCTTTCTTTTTTACAAAAATTAAGCCCTTGTATGGTAACCATTCTTTCACAACTCATTTTTTTTTCTTTCACTCTCTTTTAATTACACATTTTTACAATAAAATATTTTTCACGCAGGTCAAAAGCTTTTTAACCATACATTTTTTCAAAATTTTATTATTCACAAATTCATTCTTCCCCAAAAATTGGCTGTCAAACAAGGGCTAAATATGTATGAAGTATAAAACTTAACCATCCAATCCTTCAAATTTTTAATGGAAAAAAAGAAGAAGAAAATAATCAGATGTGAGCAAGGGAAAACAAATAAATTGTCAATCATTCAAATTGTAACAAATCGTGAATTTGAAACCATTGATTTGAATCCATGTCTTTTAGGTTTGATTGTTAAAAATTGCTAAAAATCAAACTAAAATGAATCAAAAAAAAAATAAGGAGGCACCTAAGAATATTCAAGGACCCGCAACCGGGCAGGATAAAACCAATACCATAGAGGTTATGCAGCAATAGGAGAAGAATGGATTTATATGAGTTAAAAGTTTGCTCAAAATGCATTTTCAAATAGTATTTTGACAGAAAATATGTGGTTAAAAAATAATGAAATTTTTTAAATTTATGTGTAATATTATTTTATTAAAGAATGTATGATTGAAAATGAGAGAAAAAAATTATATTTGAAAATAATGGGGACTAAACAAGAGCATAATTATATTGTAGAAAAATGTAATATAGAGGGTGTTTGGTAAGGATTAAAATTAGATTTTTTTAGTAGATTGTGATATAAGATTTTGAAATATATGATTGAACAATTGTAAATCTCATGAAAGATTTGATTAATATTGATTGCTTGATTTTGATTTAGATTAAAATCAGATTAAGAGCCTGTTTGTGAGTAATTTTAAGAATTGATTTTTTGACCGTTGGGAGAAATGTGGGATCCACCTATGAAAGAAGAAGTCAAATATGACGACTGAAATAGTGAAATAACGGTCAAAAAATCAATTTTTTAGGGGAAAAATCACTCCCAAACAGGCTCTAAAATTCTTACCAAACAAGCTGATAAGCAAGCTTGGGGGATAATGGTGATATGATTTGACACAAAATAATAAGGATATGTGTAAATGCGAGACCCCATTTATTAAGGTCCGGTTTGGTACACATTAATGTAAAAATGAGAATGAAAACTGGTCCTACGCAAGAGATAGACAGTCAAATATGATGGTTCGATGTGATAGATAATGATCATATTTTTCATTTTAATGGGGAAAAAATGAAAAATAAACAGGGGCTAACATTATCACTTATTCCTTGTTTGACAACTAATTTAATGATTTATTATTATTATTATTATTATTGAAGAAAATGAGTTTTGGAATAATTATATTTTGGAGAGTGTGTGATTAAAAATTATGAAAAAATATTTTGTGGTTCACACACGAAATATTTTATTATGAGATGTGTGATTGAAAATATTGGGGACTGCAAATGCAATTTTTTCAAACTGTTTAAAATTTTTTGATTTGAAAATAATTAGAAAACATTGTCCACCCCTAAGAGGAGGTTAGAAAAAGTGAGATGAATTTTAGACGAACACAAATATTGGGGGACTGTAGATGCAATTTTTTCAAACCATTTAAAATTGTTTGATTTGAAAATAATTAGAAAACATCGTCTACCCTTAAGTGGAGGTTAGAAAAAGTGAGATGAATTTAACAAACACAAATATTGGGGGACTATAAATGCAATTTTCTTCAACCGCTTAAAATTGTTTGATTTGAAAATAATTAGAAAACATCGTCTACCCCTAAGCAGAGGTCAGAAAAGTGAGATAAATTTGAGACAAACACAAATATTGGGGACTGTAATTGCAATTTTCTCACACTGAGAGGCTGTGTGTTTTGAGAGAGTGAATGTGTGAGAGAAGAGACCTAACCGCTCAATCACACGCAGAAAACGGAATCGAGAATCGTACCATGGGTCCCACTTCCACTTGTGTTTTACATGGCTCCATCTATTATTATTAAAAATAAAAAATAAATTATTGTTATGTTCACAACACATTTTAATTATATCAAATGTCATTATGACACTTATTTTAAACTTTTTTATTTCAATGTATTCTTGTTTTTAACATTTTATTGATCAAGAAATTTTATCATTTATCATGATATTCATTCAAAAATATTATTAACGTGCTTTCCAATGAAGATCAAATATTTAATCATATTTTTGTATTATTATTTACTTTGCTTGTTTAAGGACAAATGAATCTTTTTACTTTATTTTAAAGAAAATTTTGGAGACAAATCATAATAAGTTAAAAATTTATTTATTTTTTGTTAATTTGAGAATAAGAATGCGATGAAAAATATTTGAGACACAAAATGATAGTGTCTAAATAGTTATGAACCTTTTATGTAATTAAAATGTAATTTAGTTATTGAACCGCTAGTGTAGTGTTAAGCATCGATTTGTGCGACAATTACATGACATTAAATAAAATATTCATTTAAATGTAAAATCATATTATTCATTTAATTGAACATATAATTATAATTGCTTAAATCGATGCTCTAATATAGCTGATGCTAGATGGTAGTATTCAAAATAAAATAAATATTGAAAATATGTAGCGTATTAAATACAATTATTATAACGTAAAAATACCTCAATTTAAAAATAAAATGAAATTAGAATAGAGTCTCTTGCGACTTATCTCTCAGAATTGATTCTTCAAAATAAAAAAAAAATTATATTTAGAGAATTTTTTTGAAAATGATTTCACTACGATTAAATTGAATATAATGTGATAAACTTTTGTATTTTTCGCAAAAATAGTGATATGTATTTTTCGCAAAAATTGCACGTGATTGCATAATCTAAATACTGACTTCAGTCTGATAAATAAGAATAAATTTATTTGTTTCTACAAATATAAATGCATTTTATTATTTTCATTATATAACGTGACAGTAGATCATTGAACAACAAATGAGTAAGCACCACTTACAAATTGGGCAAACAATTGAGAATAAAAATGCAGTTAATTTAAAAAAAAATACATTTAACACATGTATCCATAGATTTAAATTTTTAGCTTCTTATTCCATAATTATATGACCAAAGCCTTGATTTTGTGGGCAATAAAACTGATCGATTTATTTGAAGTTTAAATTTAGATCAGGGTGGTTAACATGAAACAAATGAAATTTGAAGATTGGGTAATATCTTTTGTAAATATAAATATATGTTACATAAAATATATTAAATATGTTAAAAAAAAGAATATGCAAATTTATACAAATTTGATTGGTAACAATGATGGACATAACATAGTTGTGAAATCAAATTTAAATTTATTAAGTTCATGTTTGTATTTCATTCTATCAAAAATCTCTCTCTCTCTCTCTCTATATATATATATATACTTATTTTCAATCGCATATTCACACAATAAAATATTTTACACGTAAATTCAAAATTTTTTAACTCCACATTTACCTAAAATTTACTATTCAAAACAATAATTTTTTTTTCCAAAAAAATAGCCACTAAACGGGGATTAGGGACCCGTTTGTTTCTCACTTTTGAAAGAATGAGAATGAAAAATATAGTCATTACGGGCTCCACACAAGAGATAGAAATTCAAATTTTGTGATTTGATGTGATGGATAACATTCATATTTTTTATTTTAATGAAGAAATAATGGGAACCAAACAGGGGTTAAATATTTTTTTGTAACACTTAAAATTTTACTAATGCTTTATTTAATAATTTAGAAACTTTTTTCTTACATGAAATTGAAAATTTAAATTATATTAGAGTGGACC
>NC_036252.1:7736342-7742596 GCF_002742605.1 Olea europaea var. sylvestris
GTTCTAAAAAATTTATATCAAATATATTTTCTAAATGTATGAGAGTTGAATTACAGATTTGCAGGTGGATTAATCAGTTTTTTTAATAATTATATTACATTACAATGCATAATAAAATTTTCCATACTTTATGAACCTACGTGGTTTCTTCTTTATATCTAGAATTTCAGACAATATTTTGAGGGGGAAAAAAAGTACGCAGAATTTGTTGAATAATAAATGACACTCATCATAAGTCTTTCCTCCTTTTTTCTTCTTATTCATGTATATTCAATAGCTGACCAAAATTATTTTACCAAAAGCAACCAACTTTATCAAGTAAAGTTACTTTTTTCAAGGTCATGCTTCCTACGCTAAGAAAGTCGGGATATGAGAGTACTCAATTTGAAATATGTTACTATTTAGATGCTTTCTACACTTTTAGACTCCACATTTGACAATTCATAGTTTATCGTGGACACAATAATTGATACATTAGAAATGTATCGTCTGCTAATAAATATATAGTTGTTATTATGAAAATACTGTGAATAAATTAGCTTCGCGTATTTATTTTAGCATGCTTAACCCCCTTTTGGTAGGAATTAACATTAAAATTTTAAAATAAGTCAGAGTTAACAATTGATTTTAATCACATATTCATAGGATCAGGGGCTCAGCTGCCCCTGTGATAGGGGGATGACCCTTAATGTATCATGTATTGTATTTTCTTTCAATATAATTATTGTGATTTGATTTTTTTGTCCTATAAAAATACCATTATGGAAAGAAAAATATCTCCACCGATATATATATATATATATATATTCAATCATTCAGTCTTGTTATTTTGAAATCTCTATGCTATGATCAATTTAATTATCAAAGTGGGACATGTTTCTTTTCACTGGTTAGAAAAAGATAGACCAAAGTGGACAAAACCGCAATCTTCTTTTTCCTTTGAAACTAAAGGTCCTTCTTTTATTTTGCATGTAAAAGGTAGAGGATAGTCAATTGTCAATTATAAGTGTCTATGCCCTAAAATATTAATCACATGCATAGTTCTAAGATTTTTAAAGATTTGTAACTCGTGGTGCAATGATAAGCATAAATAGTTTTGTTTTCTTGTTAAAATTGTTTAACAAGAATCTTAAATATGTATCACTATACTTGTGTAAACAAAAGATATATTATAAAATTTTGAGGAACCACAATATAAATCTACAAGTAATATGCTAGGTAATTTTAAAAGGTCACAAATAATCACATAGATCACAAGGATTCCGATTCTATAAAATCTCCTATGATTCTACAAATATTATTAACATAGAATATTCATTTTTGTTTTTAACACTAGTAAAGAGCTTATAGCTAGGAGCAGGGGTGACAAAGGGTAGAACTATTTGTCTACTCGGTCCATGGACCATTCAGCCTTGTATTAAGACAAGCTTTGGATCGAGTTGAGCTTGAAACCTTTTACAGGCCAAGTTGGCTCAACAAGTCCTCACGAGTTGACTCATTTTTTTGACTCGTCTTTTCTAGTTTTATTTGAAGCTTTTTGAACAATAAAAAAGAGCTGATTCGTATTCTGCTCGTGTCCGCATGAGCCAAAGGGTCGAGCCACACATTGTTTGTGAACATAAGTTAGGTTTACAAGTCGAACTGGACTCATCCTTAGCCGACTTGATCCATTGCCATCCCTAACTAGGAGTGAGTATATGATGTATAAATCTAAGTATTTCAAGAATCAGAATTGCCTATTAAACTTCAATTATTTTGTAAATAGAACCATTTAGTTCCATATAATTTTTGGAAGGGTTCAATTCCACTATAAACAATTAAAAAAAAAAACTATTAGCAGCCAAAGAAATGGTAAGCAAATTTTTATATTAGTCCATTCAACGGTTGTATTTTTAAATCCAAAAAGTAAAGAAAGAAACAATTATGTATGGGGTCCCATTGATTTTCAAATGTTTCCTTTCCAACTTTCCTAGAACTCTCAGCAAATTTTGAGTGGACAGTCGTGGTGCCATGATGGTGAGACTATAGTGGAGTGGGTGGCAACGTAAAATTGAATTCGGGGTTGCACTAGTTTGACGTGTGGTACCTTTGACTTCAAGAGAATCTCTCCTTAGTAACACACTAACACCCCCACCTAAGATTAAGGTTGCAGGCAGTGAAAGAATAAAAACTTTTGTAAGAAATGAAAATTTCAATAACTGAGTGTACAGAATAACAAATCACAGAAGGGCTACAAAAGTTTCACATGGGAGTGGCTCCCATGTGGTTATTTTATTGCCCAAAAAAACCCACCCACCCATTTATTGTGTCTTCTCTGTAAGCGTTATTTGAGAAAAAATTCTGTAAGCCTAACAAAATCCTTCCTTATTGGGTTTTGGTACCAGCTATTTCGTGAACCGGAACCATCCATCAAGTCATCAAACTTTCGATATTTTGTAAGTGGAACAATTTGGTTTTACGTAATTTTTGGAACTGACACGTAATCGACGATCCCTTTTTTATCAATATTTCGAAATTACAAAAAGAACATCATTGATAATTCGACAATAAAATTGCTCCTTTTTTTCTTAATTTAAAACCATACGGCCACAATCACTAGATAGTACTTAGATTCATTTTCGCATAGATTAAAATGTAGCGAACCATAAAATTTTCTAAGACAAAATACAGAGATTTTTTCACATACTAATATTAAAATTTGGGATTCCATTTTAAAATGTTAATCTAATTAAGTGGAGTAGTTTAATGTATCATATGTTGATTATATGTTTTGTAATATTTCGAAATAGAAATTATCATTAACGTATCCTTCAAGATGGTGACTTCATTTGGGCTTTTAAATCTTGAAATTTGCATGCTTATTTTTAGTGTTAATCTGATCAAGTTATTGGTTACTGTTCAAAGAGCTTTGATACCATATTAGTAATTAGAGTTCTTCTGATTGTAGTGAATTCCATGAAAAATGTCACATTCGAGGGTTAGTTTTTACTTTGGCTGTTTGATATAAAAGTGAAAAATAGAGTTNTTGTAGTGAATTCCATGAAAAATGTCACATTCGAGGGTTAGTTTTTACTTTGGCTGTTTGATATAAAAGTGAAAAATAGAGTTCGAATTTCAAGGTATAAACACTAAAAGCATGTTTTTGGCCAATTTCATGGAAATTGCATTCTTATGGTTTTGGTGGTTTTTTTTTCTTTTCCAACTTATATGGAATTAGTTTGTCTTTTCCACGTTTACAATCAAATGGACCCTTAGTGATTACATCTCAAAAAGTCAACCTTATTAAGTAAAGTTGTTCAAGACATTACATCTTTACTGTATATTTTACACTAATTTTAATGTATAGATTTACCCCTTAACATGTTTCAACAAAATATTGGCTCTTTTGAAATATGTCAATTTTGTAATTCATTTACTCATTTTTCAATCATAGTAAAAGATCGAGTTGTTGGTTGGAGTTTAATGAACTCTAATACCATATCAAAACTTGAATTTAATATTAAAATGTTAACTTATTATGTTTATTGTTTATTCTATAATCTTTTGATGTGAGATTTATATCTTAACAATTAATACTTTCATCTCTTGAGTGAGTCAATGAATTTTGTCGACACATCATCGTTCTTTGCTCGATCAAAAAATCGGGTGTACTTGGAAAGCATAATAGATCTCTTAATAGACATTTACGTTGATGCATTCTTGACTTACCATCTTCCTACTTTATGCCATTTGCACGAGGAAAATTTCAGTGAAGTGGTCCGAATGGGGAGCCAACATTTCATCGGGTGGCTCACCCTCATCCAATGATGTGAGGTTATCTTGGGACTTGATTGCGACTGACCCACCGAAGTTTTTTTCCATTTGTACGTAACTTCAGGACCATTTTACTACCAATCAACAAAAAGCAGGGGTGCCACGGTTGTGGTCCAATGGAAATGACTCAACTCCATGCAGTCTATTAGTAACTTTGGCTTTTTATTAAATATCAAAAAGCTTTTATTCATAAAAGTGATACGATTTTGATAAAACATATCACAAGTTGAGATGTAGAGCAAAATCAACACGACTTGTTGTTTTCAAAAATCTACTTATTTTGAGTCCACTAGTAATTTTGGCAATGAGCCAAATAACAAAAAAGATTCATAAATGCATATTTAAAAAGTTAATTTATAAACATATACATTAAAATTTTAATACATATTTCTCTCCATTCATTTCAATCACACGTTCTTCAATAAAATAATATTAAACGTAAATAAAAAAAACTTTTCCTTCTCTTGAAATCAGACATTCTCCAAAAAATTAATATTCCAAAATACATTTTACCCCAATTTCTCTTGTTAAACATGGGCTAAGATAGGAGTGGGAAGCTTGAGGGGGACACATCTTTGCACCTTTCACTTTAGAATGGTGACTTTTTTGCTTTTCAAGTTGAGGCTGTCTATTGAATCTATCGACATAGGGGGCACTATTATTAGGTCATAAATATAATTATACTGTAAAGCCTGAATTCTTTCTTTTGTGTCTATTGTCGATCATCTGCCTTTGTCATTATCAATAACGACTTGTTATTTCAATTAATTATTTTTCCAAAGTAACGAAAATATATAATATAGTTTTTTTCCCCCTATATGTGAATTAATTAATTTTCTTTCGTGAAAAATGAAAAATTCAATTGTGTTGAGACACTATTGAATAAAATAACAAATATAGTATAGTTTTTTTTTCCCTATTTTAATCTACATTAAATATACCCTCTTCCTATTATTGTTTACCATATCTAATATTCGGCAAAAACTTTCGTAAATATTCATGGTATATGCTAAGGTTAGACTTGTAGATTTTTTAGCATGGGAAGTAAAATTTCATATCAAATAGTAAAATATAAGTATAGAAAAACCATGATGGGAAATAAAAAACAAAATTGGGAGTGGGGGTAGGGATGGGAGTCGGGGTGCGGGGTATAGGAACACCTTTGAAGTTTGCACTTAAAAATGCATTGATATTTTGGGCCCAAGTTGTCGGTTCCTTTCTATGTTTTGGGCAGGCCTCGTCGTTCTAAATGACTGCAGCTACAAAGATTAAGGCCAGCCCAAGCCCAAGATTTGAATCTTTGAAGTGAAGTTATTTGTTAAAAATTAGAAAGAAATAAAGCAAAATATTCCATGGTGAAAATGAGAGCTAGAAGAGTAACTAGAATAGTTGAACATCAAGTTCTCGCAGAAGCAGAATTGATACCTAACTACAAGCAAAAATTAGGAACATGCCTGTTGCCTGTTGGTAAAATGTGGGTCGAACATTTCGGTTCACACATTAACAATCCACAGAAAAATTTATTGATAAATAATCCAACAAAAAAACTTTGCAATAAATCCAACAGTACCTACAAGAAACAACAGCAAAATCCCAGAGAATAAAATCTAGGACAATCTACTTCACAACCCATAACTAAGCATCCTTAGTTATTTCCTAAACAAAATACAAACAATAAACAAACTTATTATACCAACAAATGTAGTTATTAGACACACATAGAGACGCCAAAATAAATATGGGCATGTGAGCGCGGTGTACTAAATATTACATAATCATACACGTTGCTTTCTTCCTCGAATTCGTGCAAGGACCCTTTTTCCATGAGGATGGCTGTGCAGCAACTCGTAGTGCATATGAATTAGGTGAATCATAGCATAACGAGTAGCTCCCTGCACAGTAAATTTAAGAAATGACCATCTGATTTCCATGTCAAGCCTTTAAGAATCCTTAAGTACATGATATTTTTAAATTTTTTGACAGCCTTAAAATAAATATAGACAATACTATACCTTAGAGATTGCCAGTGCAGACTGAGCAACATAGTTGCCATAAGGATCCTGAAGAACCATCAAGAAATTTGGACTCCTAATAATCTCATTGACTATCTTTAGAGCTTGATGTTCTTCAGACTCCTTGAGGCATTTTTCGACCACATTGCTTCCATATTTATTCATGGAAAGAGAAGCATAAGCTCCAGCAAGTTGCTCCAATGTCTTTTCTGTAACCTGAGGTATCTTCAGGCACAATATATACTGCACAACGTAATTCCTGAAATTGAAGAAGTTAATTAGATAAAAACCACTTTCCCGACCATTAAAGTAACAATAACAAAGAAAGACTTATTCTCTATAAATTTAGGGGTGACTACATGAATTCATACCCATAAGGATGTTCTGATAAAACTAAAGCATTTGCTGTTATCTCTCCCACGAGGCGCT
>NC_036252.1:7745695-7760082 GCF_002742605.1 Olea europaea var. sylvestris
TTGCTTTGAGATTTAGTAAATATCTCTCAAACGAGAGATTCAGTGCGAGAAAATAGTTAAATTTGGAGAGAGAATTAAAGAGAAACCGTTTCATTCTCTATCTTCATGCATGCAACCAAATAAGTATCAAATTCAAGTTTTAAATCAGCATGAAAATTTGATCATTATGTTGCTAATAAATTCTAAACTTATCGCATACATTTGTCGCTTTGTTATTTAATGCACAATCAAATAACAAAACAACACATATATATCACGTGGGGCGATTACCGACAACCTTCACTATAGATAGCATTATTCATCGATCAAACTGGATTGGCAGAGTCGGCTCGATCAAGAAGCCATCTAATGGTTGCATAAGGCCCAAACTTGCGCAAAGCCTCAATTTTTTTTTTCTCTTTTTAATAATGAATAAATTTATTAAGAAAAAATAAAGAGAAAAAATTTAAAACAAAATCCAACCTAACTACCAATAAATACCTAGCCAGCCAGAGCCCAACAATCAAAATCAAGGACGTTTGTTCTTCCTCATTTTTTTTCTATTTATTTTGACTTCTATTCGTGAAAATCTCAGACCTTTAAAGGGTATATTCAATTGAGACTTTTAATGACTTTTTGGAATTTAAAAAGTCTAGAAATATTCAATTGAGACTTTTGAAACTTTCTAAAAGTCACAGTGTATTCAATGGAGACTTTTATAGACTTTTAAAAAGTTTCTAAAAGTTATGATGTATTCAATTAAAACTTTTTAGAAGTCTCTATAAGTTTTGGGGTATCCAAATTGTAATAACTTCAGAAAGTACTCATATAAAATTTTAAAATTTATCTCTCATTAATCTTAAGATTTTAGGAGACTTTCACAATTTTTTTTTTTTCCAATCTTTCTTTCCTTCCATGGATATGTATGATTAAAATTTATTTTTTTCTATTGATTACATTTATCTTTCTCTCTCTCTCTCTTATCATTTATCTCTATTTTCTATGAAAAAATTAAATTGGATTCTTGTAATTTTTTTTCTTTTTTCATTCATTTTTTTGTCAAAAATATCTATGTTTTTATTGAATCATAAAATTTTATATGAAAAATTTGTAATTAAATTTAAATATATTAATTTTTATTTTTTTTAAAAAGTATACTATATTAATAATATTGAATCATATATATGTATAATATTGATTATTATTTATTTAATAAGGTCTTAAATTTTTATTTTTTCAATTTTTTTTTATTGTATGGGAAGAAGAATGGGAAGGAAAAGGGAAATTGTAGGAAAATAACAACTATGTGAGAATTTCACACTAGATTCACGTGAATTCTATTTTAAACGAAAGTTTTCAAAAGTCTTTTGAATTCCATGAAAGTTTATAAAAATTTTAAAATAAAAATCCATAGAAGTCTATGAAAAGATTTCCACTAATTCCATACAAATCTATAAAAGATCCACGAAATCTACAAAAACCATCACTTAAAAAAAGTTCATCAAAGTTTTCAAAAGTTTCAATTGAATACACCTATTCATGAAAATCCTAGACTTTTAAATTTTAATTAAAGCAATAAACCTCTCATTTATAGTTTACAATTTGCAATCAAAGCATCAACAATGATTGAACAATATATCCTTTTTACGTTTTCCCTTTTTTCTTCCTATCACTTCCATTCTTATCGACTTCGATATTTTTATTTAATTAGTGAGGATTATAAGGTGAGTTTTTCTTGACCAGTTTTCGAATTTTTGTTGGGTTGTGATACTTTGTTTGCAGTTAATTTTGTTAGTTAAGAGTTTTAATTTGACGTGGAGATATGCATATTGATGTTGTCAAGGGTCAATTAAAAGTCTTCTTTCTTCTTCTTCTTTTTCAAAAATTAAAAAGATTTCTATATGCTATGATTTCTGCCAAAGATTTCAAATGAAATGGAAGCAAATCTCACATTTCATGAGTTGAGATTGTTGCCAAAATAATATCTATTTTGTACATCTTGGTTTACAATATCTTGATGATGATAAAAATAGTTTGATGAAATAACTTTGTTACTTGTACACTGATTTTTAACATTTTGGTTAACACTTACATTGTTGTAAAGTGTCAATTTGATGAAAAAATTGTTTGAAATTTAAACTGTCCAATAGGATAATGATACATGACAAAATGTAAACTATAGTGTACATGTAGCAAAGTTTTTGATGATGATAAAAATACAATATCTATTTTGTACATCTTGGCTTACAGATTAATTTAAAAGATGATGATGTGTATTATATTAACTAATTTTTAACTTACTTTTTTCTTTTACTGTATATCATTGTGTAAATCATGATGTACAAGTAGCATTACTCGTTGAAGGATCCTTTGATTATTTTACTTTCATGGTTGATCGAGTCTTTTTTTTTTTTTTTAATTTGAATTAGATTTCACCAATTGGAAATGTACAAATTTTATTTAATTTCAAGAAATTAAAATCATGCAAAGAAAATATTTTCAAAAGAAATGTTTTCAATCTTGAAAAAGTATTAAAATATGATGAACATTCTGACCAGAAGGTTTAAATCAATCCAGAATTAAGCGTATAAGAGAAATTTTTATCAAGACGAAAAGAAAATGTACGAAAGGAAAATTTTCATTATGTCATCAGAGTCGATTCTTTTCTGAATGCATATATTGCCTATAGAATATTGTTCCACTTTATGTGGCTTTTCCAGAAATGATTTTTCAAAATTGAAGTAGATAAAATTGTATTTGCGATCAACTATGTCACAAAAATTATTGAAATAATTAGTTATATATTGTATATTGAACATGCATTGTAATATAAACTTGACTAGTCAGATTTAATCCTTTTTTTTTTGTTTTAAGCAATGTAATCAATAATTGTCCATCTCAAAAGCATTATTCTATAAAGCTCGCCCAAGTTTCGACTAGGCTTGAAGTTTGACCTTACAGCCTAATCACGCTTACACTTTCTTATGGTAGACTTTATCTAAACTTTGTCTCATCTTGCTTAGACTCTTAAAACTTAAAAGAAACTTAAAATTTTAGTTGAGATTGTCGCCTAATCATACTTTATGCTATTTAGATCATTGCTCAAAAGGCAAGAAAAACAATTTTTACATAGAACTCAACATACTTCAATACAAGTTTATGAAAAGAAAATTTCCTCATTGTTGGTGAAGAAATGTTCAATTTAATGATGAAATATTCCTGTAGAAATGAGATATATACATATATATATATTTTAAAGAATACTCATGAAACCGCCCATTCAAATTTTTTCGCCTAAAACCACCAAGTTGCTTGGGCCGACTATATCGATTAGACTATCAATTTGGCTATAGCACTAGGTTCAAGATTTGTCGTCTCCTATGTATTATCCTCTTAAAAGTTCTCAAATAAAATTTTGTACTTATATGATTGAACAAAAAAGAGAAAGGACGATTTCATTTCAACTGACAGTCAAGAAAACTTTTGAATAAATGTGTAATTTTTTTTTTTTTAATCATTAAAAGAGATGAACTTTACTCATTCAATTGTCAAAATACTTTGAATGAGAAATTAATGGACTAATAAAATTATGCTAATCTCAAATCACTCAATCTTATCTAGCCATATTTGCATCCACAAAAGATTTAATGAAATGGATATGACAAAAATGACAATTTCAATAATAATGAGTAAATTCAAACCTTTAGTTTACAAGCATGTAAAAACTTTTTTGCTTTTCCAAATTGATAAGGAGAAACATCATTTTAATTTACAAGAAATTTACCAAATCAATGTTTGTCACTACCCCAAAATGGGTTTTTTACAATAACAAACACTATCATAATTAGTACAATAATCATCGCACTAATTGATGTTTCATATAGAAGAAGATTACTTGTTGACTGCCGTGAATTACGTAAAAATTATGAAATCCTAAATGAAAGACATATCTAGTTAGTGGTTAATTGGATAGCATCCATATCAATTCTAGGTATGTGGATCCATTTGGATCAATCAATTTTATTCATTACATTCATTGAATTAAGCACTTCTTGTGCATGATATATGAAAATTAAAGAACAAGAAAAGGATTATGATTTTAAAAGTGGAGACAAGTTACACCCCCTAGTAAAGACTGTTGCCATAAAGATATTGTCAATATCATGCTCTGTTTAATGGATATTTTTTGCTTCTTTTGTTAAGGCCAATGAGTGAAAAGGAGTTTATATGATTCCTCTTGTGACATGTAGAGGGTGACCAGCAATTTTACAAAGTAAAGTCCAAAAGCATAGCATGGGGATTTTAATTAAAGGGCCCTTAGTTGCAACAAATTTAAGTATATCCCACAATACTTTAATTACAAAATCATAGGTATTAGATTTGATTCGGATCCCGGTCGAAGTACCAAAATATTGGGTCATTGGTTGGACCGACAAGTCAGTGATCGAACAGGTGGCTTATTGCCTAAAAATTATTTTAAAAAAATAGAAATAAAAATTGAAGTATAAAACTTTTTGTTGAGACAAAATTAAAGTTTTTAAGCTATTTTTTAATAAAATTTTTATATCTTAATTTATTATTCTTGTGAACTCGTTTATTAGTGGTAATGGTTACATTTTGATTTTATAATTTTGAATATTATATTAATTTTTTTTATATTTATTCCAATCTGTGTTACGCTCAAACCATTTATTATGTATGGATAAAAAAATTATGTATATTAAATATTCAATACATCTTAATTAAAATTATTGTTTTCATACGTATCTTAAGTTTAAAACATAATTATTTGGTACTATAAAATGAAGATGTTGGACTGTAATTTTATACAATACTTTTAAGAACGCAGTAAATGATTTATGACTTAGATATAGCTTATTACACAAATGACTACAAATTGTTGTTGGTTCCAGTGTTGATGTGCCATTCTTGGTACATTGAGGTCCAAACATTGACACAAAAATTTCAAAGAAAAATTTTAAAACACGGTCTAGACGAGTCCATCGGTTCAACAAATTTATAAAAAGCTGCTAGTTGACCTGATTTTTGATTAGGTCATTGCATTCTGGTCACATGATTCGATCTAGTAAAGGGCTCGGTCGACAAGTTTCTGGCCCGTCCAAGCGGATCAAGATAGGCTTAATAGCACTGTACAAACTACGAATTGATATCTAATAATATTGTATTAGCTTTCTATCGTAATATAGAATATTTTAAGAAATAATTAATAATATTATATGGATCTTTAGTATATATGTCCCAAAATATTGACAAGTTCATGATTGTAGTCTAAAGCAAGATTTAATCATGTAAAATTACTAAAAAAATAGTGTTGTTTCACGATATTGTTATCGAGATATTGAGAGATCGAGTCTAAAGCACAACAGAATGATAACATCATTCAAAAAGCGACTTGTGCAATGAACGATGAATTCATTATTTTATTCGCAAGATTGAGAAAACTACACAACTTCGTTCGTCAAAGTTTATATTCATTTCTTAGGTCCTAAGCTGAACTCTACCAGGTTCCAAACATGACACTTCAGAATCCAATGACCTATTCTTTGTTGAAAACAAGATAAAAGAAAGAAATTGAGGTATTAAACAATAATTAGAAAGAGAAAACATCATAAATTCTAGTCAATTATTTCATAATTGGTTTACTTAAGTGGATACACGAAAATATGCATTGAACAAGCCTAAAAATATCACATCATTTTCACTTTTCTTAATAAATTAACTTGCACCAACATAACATAACTTTCAGAGGATGCTCCTTTATCCATTTACCGACGTCGTTCTGGGGTCCAGTGGGGCAATGAGGGGCTAAAGTGTACCGAGATGACTCGTGAGTCAAGGAGTTCCATGACTGGTGTAAAGGTAACGCACCTTGGTACCTTGTATTGATTTATGGAAGCACCTCTCGATATAGCATAATCCATCAACTCTTCAAATGTACCGCTTTTTACCACTCGTATCTCTAGTGGACCGATTGAGTTGTCGGCAACTCGACATTGTCGGTACACCGAGTTCAATGACTCTTCCATAACTAAACAACACTGGCTCAGCACCTTCTCATTAGGGAAGTTGGTGGGGTCCTTCACTAGTAACTCCCAATACATTACGTAATGACCAGGAATTGTATTAGTGTCAGCATAACTTGTGTACTCCACCACACTGGTATTAAATTCTTGTAAAATTTGAGATGCATTCTCAACCGCTTTCTGTAGTTCAGCTTCATCGGTTTTGTCCGAGTCAATGCTTAACAAAACATTCTTTCTCCTCACGAAGTGAAATTGTGGTGCTGAATTATAGAATCCAGTGACTCGGAGAATGTCACCGACTCGGTATCGACACAATCCAGAGTAAGTTGTGATCACGAGTTCATATTCTTTGCCAATTTCCACGTCAGCGAGGTCAACGAGTTTACGAGCATGTTTAGACGAGTTAGGACCGTGGGGCAAGAACTCGAAATAGGCCATGTTAGGCATGATGGTATATGAAACTTGAGATGGCTTGGACATTGGTGTAAGATTGAGCCCAAAGTAACATTCTGAAGAAGCATACATGGTACATGCTAAGGGCAGTCCACCACTATAGTAATCAAGAGTTGGAATATATTGTGCCATTGCACCTGTAACAATAACATCAAGATATTTTGTGTTAGGCCAAATTGTAGTGATAATCCCTTTCCAATTTTCCTTTGCACACTCCTTGGCAATGAAATCTGCCAAGTCGGGGTCCGGTCTAAGAACCTGGGCCATGCATTCCTGAATTGCGGGGTCGGTCACTTTCGTGTTGAGTGAACCGGTCCGTATGTCGTGAGTGAGTTGTGGCCAATTGAGTTGGAGGAACCGAATTGCTCGGAGGAGGCCGGAGGCGAACACAGCCCCAACCCGAAGGACTTGTTCGCTTTCGTAGAGACCGCATAACATTTGAGTATACATGCTCTGGAATGAGTCGGCACAAAGAATTGCTTCATTCGGACTTGTGTAAACATTGAACGGATCGTAGGGACGGGTCTTGAAATGCTCACTTTTGTAGTAGCTTGTTAAAACGGGCCGTGCCAGAAGTCCACCCGGAGTTTTTGTCTCTGACTTCACAAACAAAAAGTACAGTCCTTTCCCTTTATCTAATCCCTTCACGTAACTGTTGCACACGCAAAACATGCCATATAAGAAAAGACTCATTTAAATGGAAAAAAAAAAAAAGGGAATTCCCCAAGAAAAAACAACTTTAACGACACGTACTGGACTTCATGGAACCGCAAACAAAATCTTAAACTATAATATCAATTGTACTACGTTGCCCTCGGAGATTTTGCCAGATTTACGCTTGACAGTATCTTGTTGACAGATGCACGAAAAAGCAATTTCAACACATTCAATCACCTGCTGCTATCTTAGCCATGGTAAACTATTGGCAAAATCCCCTATACAAGGGACTAATTAATTATTATATATATATATATATATGACGGAGAAGTCGCAGCCGTTACCCTTTGCGTACTGAGTAAACCATCCAATACTATGCAGTTGACCCTGTTAGTTAGTAATAACAAATAGCTACTTACAGGTTCATTACGGGCATGAGAAGACTGTAAAGAAGCTGACGGCGATCCAATTCTTCTTTGATTGTGGGCATGAGTTTTCTTTCTCCAGCTGAAGTTCCAGAGCTGTAATTAAACAAATAAAAATCCCATTTCATCATCCTTTTACAAATTACAAAAAAATAATATAATATGCATAAAAACTGGGATGAGCCTGATTAATCACCTGGTTAGAAATTCAGAAATGGGGTGAGCAGATAAAATTGGAGAACGATCACCATTAGCGATTCTTTGAATCAACGGCTGAAGATCTTCATATGTAATCATTGGGATTACAGATTTGAAAGTATCACGGTCCGTAATTCCGTCAAGATTGAAACGCTTAAGATATTCAGTCTGAGCATTTTGGTTGAGAATTTCAGCCAAAACATTCTGTTGAACTGCATCGGCATTTTGAGTCATCTCTTCAATGAACTGAAGTGCCTTTGCATCTTTCTCACATGCCGGAGGACCCAAAGGCGATGAAAATATTGAATCGAAAGCCATTCTAGAGAGAGGAAGAAAACTTTTAGAGAGAGAGTGTAAGGAGTTTTGAGAAGAAGGTGGTAAGAAGTGCACTTGGAGGGAATGAAGAGGATTGACCATTTATATAGAAGAAGTGAGGGCATTATTAAAATACCACAAAAATTTATTTAAGTTTTAAATTACATCTTTTTAGTTCTCGTTTGTCTTTTATTAAATCAAAATTTTTTCTCAAAAATATATTTTCAATCATACATTCACGTTCACATAATAAAATGGTTTTACACGCAAACTTAAAACGTTTTTCAATTTTTTAACCAATCATTTTAGAAAAAAAAAAAATTACTATTTTAAGAAGACAAACAAATATTTTAAGTACATCCCGAGTTTATGTCATGGTGCGGTCCACATGTGGCAAAGACAAAAAGGAAAATTGTATTAAACTAAGGGAGTGCGTGGGACATTTTTGAATAATAAATTGGTGTCTGGTCAAAGGGGGGCAAGGGTTACCAAACACGTCTACTTGGCCGCGTTATAGGGGACACGTAGCCCACACAATTACACGTCAGCACATAAGTCTGTGTTAGGTAGCATGGACTATAGTGTGCGTCAGCCTACCACGGAGCTGGTTTCTGGCAGAATTGCCGGTCATGATTACGACTTTCATCGGCCGGCGCGGCAACTTCTGCTACACGGCACTACTTAGTCATGGTACATGACATAAGAGTACAACGTAATATGTTTTCCTTTGGTACGGTGTTGACTTGTACCTGCTAAGCCATTTTGATTCTCATTTTTAAAATAAAATGCATTATAAATTAATAATTTTTTAGAGAATGTGTAATTAAAAGTGAAGAAATTTTTTCAAATATGTGTACAATTATTTTATAAAAGATTGTGTGGTTATAAATGAATTTCGAAAAAATGTATTCTAGAAAAAATAGGGCTCAAACAATGGCTAAGTTTATGACATTGATGTATGTTTGTTCTTATTTAGGGCCCGTTTGGTAGGGATTTTGAGAATTGATTTTTTCACCGTTGGAAGAAAAGTGGGGTCCATATGTGAGAGAAGAAGTAAAAAATTATGGTTTGAATAGTAAAATAACGATCAAAAAATCAATTTTTTGGGGCAAAAAATCCTACCAAACGGGGCCTTAGCTTGTGTTTTGTTTTTGTTAACAATTAAAATTTTAATATGTTTTAATAAAATTTAACAAAACTTGTGATCGAAAAATAGATAAAATTATGGATTCCATGAAATATGTTATTAAATTATTTTTTAACAATTTTTATCAACTTTTTAACTAAACCAAACATCAACTTGTTAAGTGATTCTTGTATTTTAACTTAAAAGATCATACATCAAAAGACAGTGCACAAAAGCATATTTCTCACATCTTGTGAAAAGTGATATTTTATTGTAAGGAGTCTCGACATATAATGTTAATACACGTACAAATATGAAATATCTAGTTTTTGAAAATGGTTACTCTTTATTTCAACACTTTTGGGAACATGATGTGCGTGGTGTGGTGTTGGGATCGATGACCAATAATGTAAGAATTGAGATTTAATGAACACCACTTGAAATAATAAACAAGATCACAAAATATCAAAACAAGATTTAAAGTAAAGAAGAACAGAGAATTTAAGTAGAGAAATAATGAATTTTATTAAACCTGACAATATGGAGAGAATAATATAGTACATCAATAATGCTTCATTAGAACTGATAAATGAGTCTCTAATTTATAAGTCACGTCCATAAACCTAATGAATTCCTAAAAGGTAAGAAAATATACTAGAATTAGGTTAAACCGTGTAAAAGGAAAAAAATCTTGGATGTAATTTCGTTTCTTTTCAAATTCAAGTCAAACGCGATCTTTCAAGATTTCAACCCAATTTTGAGGTATTAAACCTAACACGTGGTATGTGTGAAGGGACATATTCATTAAACTCATACATAAAAAGAGATGTGGAGATATATATCTTTCTCTCAGCTCGTGAAAATTGATATTTTGTTATGAGAATTCTTGACATGGTACATTGTGTGTGTGTGTGTTTTTTTTTTTTTTTTTTTTTTTTTTTTTAACGAGGTGTCCCAAATTGCGCCAGACTATATATCCTCGTCCCTGAACCTCCGGCCTCTCAGCTGCTCAGGGAAGTAAATCGCAGGATGTGCCCTTATTGGTTTCCAGGTTCCCACATGGCTTTTACTCTTTCCCCAAAGAAAGCCTCCTCCGTGGTGATTAATCCATCAATAATTCCTCATTTATTGGATCAAAGGTTCCCACCAGGAATCGAACTCCCCACGCTTGGTTCCAGAGCCCCCCAATGTGATTGTTCCGCCAACTTAAATGTGCCCTGGGCGGCGATACATTGTGTGTTAGTTTTATGTAAAGCTACTCAAGTAATACAAAACACGAACTTGCATTTAATTTTTGTCTACATTCTTATTTTTAGAAAATGGTTACTCTTTTTTCCGATACCTTTTGGACATATTTAAGTGACTGCATGGTATGAGCTGTCTCTACATGTGAAGCAATATTTTTTAAACTTGTATATCAAAAGATATGCACAGACACACATTTCTCTCATTGTTGCGGAAGCTCTCTCAAAATGATCTTCAAACGGTGGTTTTCCAGACTCAGTACAACATACCTTTCTCTACCAACAACCAATCCAAACGGTTCCAAACCACAACCAATTGATTCACCTTGGTTGCTATTCAATCTTACCCATGTAAGACAAGAAAGACATCTTCTATTTCTTGAAAAAAAAAAAAAAACGTTGCTCTTTTTCTAAATACCTTTTGGAGCATATAAGTGACGTGCGTAGTATGATTGGTCCATCTTCATGTAACAGTTCATATTCTTTAAACTTGTATATCAATTATCAAAAAGAGATGTACACACATAGACATTTTTCTCATCCAATGAAAATTGACGTTTTATCATGATGTGTAGCGACATGTTGCATTGTAAGTTAACTCAACGTAAAAGCTACAAATTGATATAATACACATATATTTGTATACATTTCCTAAATTTAAACAATGTTGCTCTTTTTTTAAATACCTTTTAGGACACATTTAAGTGATGTGCATGGTACGTTTATCTTGTTGTCTTTGTGCAAATTTCTTAGCATTCGTTGGATGAATTTATTGCCTAAAGGCCATTATAATAATGTGCAAAATGAAGTAAAATAGTACAACTAAACAAGTTGTTACTCATTTCCTGCATAATTCCTGGAATTTGTGTTGGTCCTCCTTTCAATTCCCAAACATTGATTGTTGTGGAAAAAAACTGGGAAATATAATAATGCAAATAAACGTGGAAGAGATATACAAAACATTCTAATGTTTTGAAAATCGATCTAGAATGCAAATGAACACTGATCGGGTCTCAGTTAAAACTACGTATGTTTGATAAGTTGAATTGACACAATTGTACAAAATTAATGAAAAAAGAGTTATACAAATATTATAATGTTTTGAATGTCCAAACATCCACCTAGAAAATACTTTAGGTTTGAAATTTTGAAAAAAATTGTTTTATGACATTTTATTTCATAAAATTTGATAATGCAGTAAAAATAATAATTTTATATTAATATGTTATCAAGTATTATATACATTTTAAAGTTGGTGCTTATAATATTTTTTTTCTTAAAAAAATAAAATAATAAATAGAAGATAGTAACATAGACCGACCGACCGAGATATTTATTTTCTAACATCTTATGTCATGATGTATTTTGCAACGAAATTGTTGGATTCTATCAAGGATTTTTTTATTTTTTTTTTCAACGACTTACTTATGACCATAAAGAAACATATTTAGCAGCTAAAATTGACATTATGCCGGTGGTACGTCAAATATTAACTCAATTTGCAAAGTAAATCCAAGAATGATTACTAGAATTCATATAAAAAAATACTTATTTTTGCACAAAAGTCATTTAAATTCGAATTAAATTTTGTAACAACGTACCCCATCATGCACGCCAAAATTTCTTGCTCCCCTCAAACACTCCATTTTCTTAAACAAATTTGGATTTATCCTCAGTCAAATGTTAGTTGGGACAAATTGTTTATTTTCCTACCAAACCCTTCTAATCATGTTAGGTTTTCGAAGAAAATTACACAAGAGCTCGACTTATCCACAACAACAATTAAGTTTTTTCTTTTATATGAATTTAGAGTTAGCTCCATAAAAAAATAATAATAACTAAATTAATTGTTATTTCTTTCGATCAATCAATATGTTTTGGGATCAACTCGTCGACAATTTATTTTGGTGAATTTAGAGTTTAATTACATGAATAATTTTTAGTCACTTCTCTTGATCGACTTATCAACAACAACAAATCTTATTCTCTTGATACAAAATTTGAATTGACTCCATAAATAATTTCCATCGATCATTTTCTATCCATCACCATATCTAGTCCAAAACTTATTGCCGACAATTAAATCTTACTTTTTATGAATTTAGAGTTGATTTCACGAAATAATTTTTCTTCACTATATCTTGACCTCGACTTATCGAAAACAACCCAAAAACAAAAGCAAAAAATAGAAGAGGCAAAAGTTCAAATTTTTATGGTTGTTTAAACATATTGAGTAGTGGACATATATTTAGTTAACATTATGTCAATGTCACGGTATTTTGAATTTTTGATTTGTTCAAACATAAGTCTAATGTAGCGACATTGTGTCCATCAAATGTTGATACAACCACATGGTCACCTAATTATAAATGATAAAATAAGCATGTCGTGTTAGATTTTGCAAAGGCCTAATTATGAATTGCCGTTTTAGATATAAATTTCTCCACAATATCTAATTTACTTATAATTCATTTGAAATAGACAACTCAATAATCCATTCGTAGCGAAAGTAAATTCGAATACTTTACAAAGTTAAAAACAAATCGCATTGTGAAAGTAAAAAGTTTTTTATGCTTATATTGAGCATCTATGGTGTGTATGATACAATAAGATGGACAACCACGAACTAGGAAAGATGCCCTTTCAAAACAAATCAAAGACGAAATTTATCAATTGAAGAAAGGAACATTACATATTTTATTTGAACATGTACTAAACACGTTATTATTAGCGTGCCTATAATTCTCAATCATGTGTAAATATATTCATACCACATTTTTTATTAGTTATATCACATTTTAAATGTACTTAATGTCCTCAATCTCAATCATTATAGATTTTATATAGACAAAATGTTAAAATCTTCACGAGTCAAAATATCAAGAAAATAATATGTATCAAATTATTTTTCTAAAGGGTAATTGGCACAAAACGTCTCTACCTTTCATTTCTATTGTGGAAAACGTCCATACCTTTCATTTTTTATTTTTTTTTGCATTTTTACCCCCTATTTCCACCTTTCTTGAAGCTAAACGTCATTTTCACCAATTTTGGACAATTTTACCCTCCATTCAAATAAAACAAAAAGAAAAGAAAAGAAACAACAAATAATTAATTGCAACTACATCCCCTTAATTTTTAAAAAATTATAAATCAATCACAAATATATACAAAATCTTCAACATAGGTGCCAACAACCATGTAACCAAATTTTCGGCACCAAGGCTATCGGATTTTAACACCACCACTATCTCCTCATCAATCTTAACATCCCCACGCAAATTTCAGCCCCAAATTCCAGCAAAATCGAACCAAATTTTGCTCAAAATCGCCTCTCATGCACAGTATTATTGCAAATTCGACCAAATTCATGGATGCCCATGTTCCACACAACCCACAGGTTGCTCAAGCTCACCATGACGAATTCATACATGTTCCAATTACAGCAAACAACCCAGAAAATCGAGATATACAGCCAATTTTTGAGTTAGCAAACTCGCGACCGATCCCCTTTCAATTGGCATCCCTCCAAGATTCCAATCTAAAAATTGCATCAATCAGCATGCAATTGAAGTTCAAACGACGCTGGATATGGATTTAATTGCTCCAATTCATCAGCCAAATGCAATAATTTTGGATTTGACCTCACGGAATGTGCAACCGTGTGAAGAGGATAATTCTTCATCAATTCGTGAGTCTAATGTGTTCCAACATATGAATCAACCTGGGGAAACTCAAATTCAAGCCTAAAAAATATTGAGTAATCGTTCAATTTTAGAAATTACAGCACTTGTTTGCCAAATTTTGGAGTTAAATGGTGTTCTTCGCACACTTGAAGAAGAAAGAATAGAAACTGGATGTCATTTGTAATTTTTTTAAAATTGGAGGCTGTGGTTACAATTAGTTATTTGTTGTTTCCTTTCCTTTCATTTTGTTTTATTTGAAT
>NC_036252.1:7761543-7774688 GCF_002742605.1 Olea europaea var. sylvestris
TTTTTTTTTTATCAGATCCAAGGCCCTGAATTTTGGTCGGTCCCCGAGTTGGGACAAGTTGCATTTCCCAATATTAAAATCACTGTCCTAAAGTTGTAGATACCTATGAACATGTTCAACCTTAAAGCAGAGAACCATCCAAACTGTCACATTGACAAAAACTAGATAATAAGCTGTTGAAATTTAATTTTAATCATGTCAAGAACCAAAAATCACAATATGATGAATTTATAAACTGAATTCATACCCGCTGAAATTATTGTTGATATGAATAATAGTTGTAATAGCAGCCAGATCTTCCCCTCCTTACTCCTCACAAAGTATTAGTCGTCAATGGGGCAAGCTAATAAAAATAATATGGAGAGAAAAGGGGACTTAGCCTTTATATAGGAAATTATTGAGCCATTCCATTACGACTAAAACTCTAATCATGGTTTATTTTCGGCCCACATACTTAAAATTACCACATCATATTAATTACAACCCGTAAGGTGTAAAATCCCAATTGATCACTAAATAAATTTGGTACAAACACAAATATCATCATGAGCCATACATCTAACCTGTAAAATTTGAAATCGAATGTGAAATCTACATATGGAATTATTCCAACATTCTCCCACTTGGGCAAATATTTGATTGATATAAAAAAGTTTTTAACACACAGGTTAGACTACATAGGTGACTACAAAAGTATAGTTCAAATGATGACAACTTACGTAACATGATCCGGTCCAGTAAGAATATTAACACCGAACATGGAAGTGATTACACTAATTAAGCGATGTAAGACCATTCCACAGCTACAAATGCTAACATCTTTATCGACATGGATTCCCATCCTCCAACCAATGTGGTAGTATGTTATATGAACTTAGCACCAAATGTTATCAAAAAACTGTGCTAACTCATATCAGTCCTCATAATACTTCAGATCAAAATGAAGCTACATGTTTTCTAAAAAAACTCATCTTATGTCTTTATTTGTCATATCTCGAGATTACAATAATATCATAATGAAAGATATAAGTCAAATGTATGCTCAAAATAATTCATGGATAGAGGAAAATATATTTTATTATTGAAAGAGGCTGTACCCGAAAAATATATGGATTGCCTTCGTACCCCGTAAAGGGATTAAGCCAAAATGTTGTTTATGTAAATAAACAACTCCCACTAACCAAAAATATCAAATGTTTCCACAATTCCCTTATTAGTAACATGAGTTTTAAAGACTTTTGGAGCGAGTACTTTAATCAAAGGATCTGTAATTATTGCCTCTGTATTGATATACTTTATTTTTGTTTGTCCTTCCTTGACTCTATCTCTAATCACCAAATATTTGATTTCAATATGCTTTGACCCACCAGAACTTTTATTATTCTTTGAAAAGAACACTGCTACACTATTATCGCAATATATGGTGATTAATCTTGATATGGAATTAACAACTTTCAATCCAGAATTAAAATTTTTTAACAAAATGGCTTCGACGACAACCCCATAACATGTCACAAATTTAGCTTGCATAGTAGAAGATGCCACTAGAGTCTGTTTAGCACTTTTCCAAGAGATAGCACTACCAGCTAACGTGAAAATATAACTTGAGGTTAATTTCAAATCATCTTGACATTCAGCAAAATCAGAATCTGAATAACTTACCACTTCAAGATGATTTGAACACTAGAATATAAGCACATAGCCTTCAGTTTTCTTTAAGTATCTCATAACTTTCTTAACTGCTTTCTAATACCCTTGTCCTGAATTTGACTGAAACCTACTAAGGACACTGACTGTGTAGGCTATATCTGGTCTACTACAAACTCGAGCATACATCAAGATCGCCATAGCACTAGCATACGATATCATCTTCATAGATTCTCTTTGTAGCTCATTTCTTGGACATTGATCTTTGTTAAACTTATCTCCTTTTACGATGGGTACATTACTAGCAGCACAGTTTTGCATATTAAACCTTTTTAAAACACGTCGTATATAAGCTTTCTGAGAAAGTCCTAGTAAGCCACGATTCCTATCACGATGTATTTCAATGCCAAGTACATAGGAAGCTTCTCCAAGATCTTTCATCTCAAATTAGCAGACAACACTTTCTTTGTCTCATGAAACAATCTTAAGTTACGCTAGCAAGCAAAATGTCATAATATATAGGACAAGAAAAATAAAATTTCTCCCACTGATTTTAAGATAAATGCATTGATCAACTGTATTTTTTGACAAAACAAGAGAGGTCATAACCTTATCAAACTTTAAATACCACTGTCGAGATACTTGCTTAAGACCATATAAGGATTTGTTTAACTTACATACCAAGTTTTCTTTTTCTTTCATAATAAAGCTTTCAGGCTGTTTCATGTAAACCATTTCAAAAAGACCACTATTCAAAAATGCTATCTTAATATCCATTTGATGAAACTCCAAATCATAGTGTGCCACAAGTGCCATAATAATTTGAAAGGAATCTTTCGACGAAACAAGTGAGAAGGTTTCAGTATAATCAATGCCCACTCGCTGAGTGAAACCTTTTGCAACTAATCTTGCATTTTTTCGTTCAACATTTCCTTTTGAATCTAATTTACTTTTGAAAATCCACTTGTTATCCATAAATTTAGCATTTGGAGAAAGTTCAACAAGATTCCAAACTTTATTCTTTTCCATAGAATTCATTTCATCTTCCATAGCATTTATCCATTTATCTGTCTCAGGACTTGTTAATACTTGATTATAAGTTACAGGATCAACAATATACCTAATATTAAAATCGCTCTCCAATAAATATGTAATATAATCACTGGACAATGCAGATCCCCTTTCCTAACTTGTGGCTTAGGAGCCGATTCAATCATTGTTGGAGGAATCGGAAGTTCTTCTTGGTTCCTTAGTTCTTCATTAACAACTTCACCTAACTGAGAACCAACTCTTTCCTGTATAACAGGAACTGAAGCAACAACTTGATTTAGTTCAAAAAAAATTTCTATCAGTGTGGAACTCTTACTATGTCCAAAATCATTCTCCAAAAACCTAGAAGTAATGGACTCAACAATTCTAGTACCACGATTTGGACAGTAGAACTTATATCCCTTTGATCTGTCTGGATACCCAATAAAGTAACCAAGAATGGATTTTTAGTCTAATTTTTTTCAAATGGATTATAACTCCTGACCTCAATTGGACATCCCCAAACCTTAAAATGAGTCAAACTTGGCTTACATCCTATCCATAATTCAAAAGGTGTTTTTACAATAACTTTACTTGGAACTCTGTTCAAATTATACATAGTAGTTTTCAAAGTTTCACCCCACAAATATTCAGACAAATTTTGTTCTACTCATCATAGTTCTGACCATATCTTTTATAGTTCGATTACGTCTTTCAAAAACACTATTCTGCTCAGGTGTCCCTAGCATGATATATTGGGACACTATTCCAGACTATTGTAAAATTTTATAAAATCACCCATATTTTGACTAGACTAGTCATATTTCACATAGTACTCACTACCATGGTTAGATCTTACAACTTTTATACTTTTCCACATTGTTTCTCTACCTCCATTTAAAAATCTTGAATTTTTAAAATTTATGAGATTTATCACTAATCTGGTAAATATATTCATATCGTGAGAAGTCATCAATAAAAATTATGAAATATTTGTTCCCATATAAGGTGGAAGGCAAAGGTCCACTAATATCAGTATATATCAAGTCCAAAATACCATTACTCCTAGTAGAACATTTCCTTGTAGACTTAGTTAGCTTTTCCCTTATACAATCCATATAGGTGTCAAAGTCAAAGAAGTCCAGAGGAGGGAGTATCTCAACTTTTATAAATCTTTCCACTCTATCCCTTGAAATGTGACCTAATCACTTATGCCACAACATAGAGGACGATTCACGGATTAAAGCCCTTTTCTTTGATATATTGGTAACATACGAGACTTAACTAAAATGAGCTAAAGACAATTTATATAAACCATCACATAATAGGCTATTCTCAATCAAACAAGAATCATAAAATAACTCAACCATTTTATATACCAAAGTTAAAGGTAAAACCACAAGCGTCAAGTTTCGATATAGAAAATAAATTCCGTCCCATCATCAATACAAAAATGATATTTTCTAAAATAAGAGAAAAACCATATTCTAAGTACAACTTCACTACTCCTATGAATTCAAGCTTCACTTGAACTCTATTTCCAACGCTCAAGCTCACTTCATTCTCACGTGGTTTACGTTTGCTTGTGAACACTTGCAAGGAATTCACAATGTGAATACTAGCTCTAGAGTCTAACCACCAAGAATTCAAAAGCACATCTACTAAAGAAAACTCAAAACAAACTAAGGCCAAGGAAATTTTAAGTATATCATTTTCATAAAGTGCTTCCTAACACCACTTGTACTATTATATCTCATATTCGTCAATTTATCCATCAGGTCCCCAATTTTAGCTTGATCAAACTAAATAAATTACTCTCCTATGGCATCCATAAAATCTTTGGCATTTTCATTCTTGGGGATAACACCCATAATGGAATTAGATATGGACCATTTAATGATTTTCAAACAAAGCTTGTTGGCTTTTCTCACTTTTCATATTCGACTACATATTCAGCAATGTTTTTATCTGTGGGTTTTTCAAACTTTTTACATCTCGTTTCCATCTCACATAATTATTCTCAGTTAAGATTTTAATAACAGACAATTGACTCGAAGGAGCTAGGGCATTATATACTATGGAAACGTAAAATATCATACTTAATATCACCCAAACATAATGCATGCAGTCAAATGGATAATAAAATATCCATCTAATTAACATGAACTATTAATTAGAGAATCCGTAATTTAAATTAAAATCATATGAATTTTCTTACGGTAAGAGTCTAGATGCATCATCATAAAGTCACATTTGGGTCGACAATACAACATGCTGTTATGTACTCTTAAAACACATCATGTACCTAGTTAACAAAATTACATTAATTTTTGAAATACCAACACATTTGGGCAGAAGGGAATTTCCAGATCAAGTTAAACTCGTTAACCGCTTTATGCCATTTTTTAAAAATATCACATATAATAACACTTTTGAGCAATATATTATATGCAATAAATCAAAATTATTGCTCAAAATATATATATTTTTTATTTTTTTTGTTGTAGAGAAAATAAAATAAATAACAATGAGTGTACCATTTTGGCGACTACCACCCATTTTTGTTTTAAAATATTTCTCTCAGTGGGAAAATAATGATAATCTTAATGCCCATGAAAAATTCAATTACAAAACAATAATTATGCAACAAATCATAATCGCCAATTGATGAAAGACAAAAATTCATATGTGATTGATAGACGAAACTGATAACAAAATTTCAATATTATATGAAAAATAAAATTTAAGCGTACAAATAATAGCAACATTTTTAAATAGACATTTTAACGATAACATAAAAGTCATCAATTAAATTATTAATAATATTATTATTAGTTTAAAATATTTTAATCTGGTTAATTTTGAAAAAATTTAATTGGGCCAAAATTGAAATTTAATTGGGAAATCTTTAAAAATCCAACTTAAATGCCCTTTCTGAAAATTGCAAACCGACCCATTTTTGAAATTATTAAAAAAGCCCTCAAAACTTCTAACATCTCATAAAAGCCTCTCATTAAATAATTGCACTTTGACCCCGGAATCAAATATTGCAGATGGGGCCCCGCAATTTCACAAATTGTATGTGAGGCCCCATCACCAAACTGCCCATTTGTTTTCTGAAAACCCTTTTTTTGACTTAAAACAAAAACTTACACTATTGATTACGGAACCATTATGCAGGGACTTTATTTGTTATCAATTTTTCTGAAGTACGATGAAGAATTGATTTGGTTGCATAAATTATCCATTAACCATAAAATTTCTCCCTCAAACCAAGCAAATTACTATGAGCTGAATAGAGTGCCTTTCTTCCAGCAGGTTTAATCTACTCGAAATTTCAATTAATTAATTTCTTCAAAGATGCAAATAATCGGAATAAAAACACAGTAAAGTCAGCAGTTAAATTTCACCATCAAAATCAAAATTCATACACTATATATTTGAAAGAGAGAAAAGTGGTTTGGAGTATAGTAGAATCACGCGGAACGATCCGGCTTACAAATCGCTCTCCAACGCTTGCCGTTTCCGATTATGCAAATTAGCCTTGTTATAGAGTTGAGTTGGTTGGTGACCGTGTGTACATGTGCACATATGTGTGTGTATGTATGTGTTTAATTCTCTCAATTCAGGCAGAAACATTAAACCAGCTTAGGACTTGTTTTCAGATAATTTGAGGTTTCAATTATTTCTCTTTAGGATAAGGGTTTGTTTTCAGTAATTGCGGATCCTTGTAAACAAAACCCTATTCAAGAAATTAATAGGTTTTGGAGTGTAACAGGCCAGTGAACTTGGTGTATATATGCGTGAAATAAAGCCAATCTCCTCTTGCACCAAGGACTCGAAATTTTGAAAACGGGGATGATCATAGTTTGAAGGTACAAAAGCAGAGTAGAAATTTGGGAGAAATATTACCTATTGGTCTGGGGGGGGGGGGGGGGGGGGGGGGGGGGAGAGAGAGAGGACGGAGAAAAAGTGTTGCAAAAGCACGTTTGGAAAAGATTTTGATCTCAGCATGTTGGCTCTGATACCAATTATTAAAATTTAATTTTAATCATACCAAAAATAAAAAATCATAGTATGATGAATTCATAAATCAAATTCATACATGTTGAAGTCATTGTTGATATGAATAATAGTTGTAATAGCATCCAGATCTTTTCATATTTGCTCCTCACAAAGTATTAGTCGTTAATGAGGCAAGCTAATAAAAACAACATGGAGAGGAGAGAGGATCTAGCCTTTATATAAGAAATTATTGAGCCGTCCCATTACGACTGAAACTCTAATTAGGGTTTATTTCCGGACCATATACTTAAAATTAACACATCATATTGATTACAACCCATAAGGTGTAAAAGGCCCAGTTGATTACTTAATAAATTTGGCCCAAATACAAATATCATCACGAGCCATACATCTAACCCGTAAAATTTGCAATCGGACGTGAAGCCCACATATGAAATTATTCCTGCATAAGTGACTACTCTAATTGATAATATCCACCTCCAAAGGAAATTCCTATAAAATGCAGCAACTTCTTAAGTCTTTTAGCTGCTCAGCTCATTCAACAATATGTTCAATAATTAAGTACCTGAAACACATAAAAAGTACATTTGTATTAGTGGAAGATGAATGTGAAAACATTGGAAACAAGGTATCTATCTTCTTTAGATTGAAGTTCCTTAGGTAAATTGAGCACAATATGTCACTAAACAAATTATCAGGATTGCATAGGAACATACGCCTTGAGTGCAGAACTAGTGGGTCGGGACATGAAACCTTACAGGAAAGAGAGTGAAGCTCCAATATCAAACATCCAAAGGGACTACTTTTTATGTTTTTTCTTTCCTTTTTTTTTTTTTTTCTATTCCTAATATCCCGAGTAGACATGTGAGATAGATACCAAAAAATGTTTCAAGATAGCCACTTTCACTAATATGCAGCTCTACTAGTTACCATTCATTTTATGCTTAAGATATAGCAATCTCTGATCTTTTCTCATTTCTGACAGTTTATATTTGTGGTCCGTGAAAAATAAGGAAAATGATGTGATGTACTGAATGAAGTGAAATCCCAGAGAGGGTTATGTTACAATGTTTCCACAAGTCCTAATTCAATCAAACCAATGATGACTATAGAACAAAAAAAAGGTTAAAAATTAGATGAAACTGCTCTTTATGATTGAAGTTTCCACATATTGGATGTGGGTGGTGACTATAACATAGATATCACAGTAAGCCGACAAAACAGAATGCCAAAAAACTGATCCTAATCTACAAGAATTGAAAAATAGAAAAAAAAAATATGATCCTAAGAGATAAGAACAGAAGCTAGACTAATTCAAATCCTATATATTAGGAACTTATTCAACATAAAATACAAAATAATAATAAATATAATAAATCAACACCCCTCCTCAAGTTGGTGTATAGATATCTATCATACCCAACTGGCTAATTAAGTGATCAAACGTAGGTAGATTGAAGTCCTTTAGTCAAGATATCTGCAATTTGTTGTGTAGTTGGAACAAATGGCTTGCAAATGATGACTACTTCTAATTTTTCTTTGATTAAGTGTCGATTGATCTCTACATATTTAACTCTGTCATGTTGTATTGGATTGTGTGCAATACTAATAACCTCTTTATTGTCACAGTAGAGTTTCATAGGTAATTCATCATTCATTTGCAATTCTTTCAAAACTCGTAGCAACCACATAATCTTAAATATTTCAAGAGCCATTGTTGTAAACTCAACTTTTGCATTGCTCCTAACTACAACATTTTTGTTTCTTGCTTCGACAAGTAACCAAATTTCCCAAAACAAAGGTACAGTATCCAGATGTAGATCTTCCATCAATCACTTAACCAGCCCAATCAGCATCAATATAGGCCTCTGTTAGATTTTTTGATACCCAATAATCCCGGATGATGATGTTAAATCGATGTTGGATATATTAATTATGGAAACTCAAGATTGATGACCCGACCCTAAATCTATTTGGACCATTGTAAGCAACCTAATTAATTAGTGTTGCTCATGACTCGACTTCCACACTCATTGGACGATTTATTTTGTTGGCCCACTTAATCCCTTTGTATTGGACTTGGCCCACATACTTTGACCTAACCTAACCTATATATACTAGCCTTCTTGGTCTTCTACAACTCATGCGTGTTTCTTAGCTTTGGAAGAAAACTCTCTGCCTCTTTTGCTTTGTTCTCTCTCTCAACTGATTTTCTTCTTACTTCTTCATAGTCTTTGTGGCATCGCCTTTGTAGCTGAAAAACACCATCCATATAGTGTCCTTAGTGGGTACGAGGTAAAGCAACTGGAGTGCGAAAGAAGGTTGGAGGTTTGGGTCGTGATTTGCTTAGGTGTTGTGAAGGTTGAGATTGATATACTAAGCCCAAAAAATCTACCAATTGGAGACTGATTCTTCAACATTTGGTATTAGAGCGAGGTTGGGGTGGAATTTTCGGCCAAAATTCGACCAGAAAATCGGCAGAAATTGGCAGAAAATACTATCCAGTTTTTGCACTAAAAAATCAAACTTGCAAGCCCAGTTTCCTGGCGATCCAGACGTTTTTTGGTAAAACGAAGGTCAGATTTGTGATCTGCAGATGGAGGCGATGCTGGGTGACTGGCGCGTCTAGGCGACGACGGTCGACGACGCATGGGCATTCCGACGAAGGTACGTGCGATCATTTCTGGAGGAGGTCCCTTCAAGTAGTTTCTTCCTAACATTATTTCTGTCATTTTTCGTGTTCAAAGTTTTCTGTTTCAGGGCCTGCAGAAGAATCTGGACAGCGTTGTTCTTTGGACGTTCGGGATTCGATCGTGATTTCTTCGTTGCTATAGTTTTCAGAGACTTTAGGATGAATAGTGGTGGTCCTAAAGTGATAAATTTGCATTTCTCGTAATTTACGGACTCGGATAGGTCCGCTCTGGTACATTGGCTTATCCCAGTTTAAATTTCAGCATTACCAGATCATCGTGTGGGGTGATCGTTAGGATTTTGACCTTACCCGTTCGAATGTTCCGTTGATCTAAGACCGTGAGTCTTATGAAATCCTTGGAATCTAGGACGGTATATATTGCGGTAGTAGGATTACTTTGTGTGACCTATTTGTGCATTTGATCGCTTCGTTTTTTTCAAAAATGTTTTCATATTTTGAAGTTGGTATTTTTAATGGAAAAGGTGATTTTTTAATCTGACAACAAAAAATGAGGGTATTTTGATCCAACAAAAGGTTTCAAAAGCCATTGAAGACAATTTTCAGCTAATTTTCAAAAGAACAAAAAGAAGAAGCCGATGAGCTTGCTTATACCTCAATCATTTTACACCTGTCTGACGTTGTTTTGAGAAAAGTAGAAAATTGAAAACCACAAAAGATCTTTGGAAAAAGTTGAAAGATCTGTATTTGCTTAAATCCACTCCCAATAAACTTTATCTTCTTGAACATTTCTTCAGTATTAAAATGAATCCTTCAAAAGATCTTGATGACAATCTGGATGTTTTCAATAAACTTGTCCAAGATATTGTTAACTGTGAAGAAATCATATCTGAATCATATAAGGCTATTATCCTGCTTAATTCCATGCCTGAGTCATATAAGGAAGTTAAAAATGCCATTAAGTATGGTAGGATACGTTGACATCTGAAATTGTCATAGATTCTCTTGGGAGTAAAGAGATGGAAATTAAGGTTGAAAATGAAGATAAGAGGAGTGGTGAATTACATATGATAAGGAGTAGGATGAAGCTTAAGCAAATGAATTTGAGTAGAGCTCAAAATAGTGGTGATTCAAGTAGTGACTTTAGTAATGAAGGTGGTAAGATGAAGGGCAAGGGACGGGACAAGTTTATTGGTAGACTGTGTTACAGTTGTGGTAAATCTGGGCACTTTATTAGGGATTCTCCCAAGAAAAAGGATAAGTTGAAATGTGAGACAAATGTGGTTGAGGGGTCGAGCTATGACCCAGTGAGGTTTATTGAGAGAGTAAACATAGTCACTGCATATGCATCTGTGTGTGATCCTTTCTGCATGTGTGTGATTGCCTAATTTGTTGCATGATTATATATTGCATTTCAATTGGTTTGATATGTGTGTTTACATGAATTTGAGGTAATGAAATTGCTTGGTGTGATTTTTTGCATGCATAGTGGGTTAGGATGCATTAGCAGTGTATTAGATATCTTTTGGTAAGGTGCACTATAGATGCCTAGAGGTACATAGTGATTTGTACCGGGGGATGTAGAGTGTGAAATTTGGATCACGAGTGGAGATGTGATCAAATGTGTAGAGTCATTTATCTGTGAAAAAGACCATGTACAGGTAGAGTGTGAGAGATGCACTTCTATCACTTCTGTAACTTGGAGGCCCATTATCCACGTAGGTTGGGAGAAGTGATGTGGTGACAGAAGATTATCCTGAGAGCTTAGGATCTATTGTGCCTGGCCAGTTAGACATGAATTGAGTGATCTGTTTAGTGAGTATGGTGGGCGATAATAGGAGATATGTGTTCTCGAGGTGGGAGTAACACGAAATGGGATAGGATAAGTGTGGTGAGACCTTTCGTGGGGTCATTTATGCATTTGTTGCATATGTGTTTGACCGTGTGCTGATTAATTTGGTGTTAATCTTTATTTCTGTGTAAACGTGATTTTCTTAAAAGATCTGTGTAGTATCCTATATAATAGCTTCATCGCATGATTATTTGTTCATTGTGATACTTGTTCTTACCTGGGTGTTTTTTGGACCTTAGTCCCGTGAGTACATGGAGCAGGTATGGTGTGTGTTTCGGTTCGAAATACGAGGTAAAGTCTGTGATACCAATTTTATTGGATTACCTTGATTGTGCAAGTTTAAACTATGTGTTTTGATTGCTTGCAGATTATTAGGCATTAAGGTGGAGATTGTTGAATTTTTTGATACCCAATAATCCCGAGTGATAATGTTAAATCGATGTTGGATATATTAATTATCGACACCCAAGATTGAGGACCCGACCCTAAATCTATTCAGAGCATTGGAAGCAACCTAATTAATTAGTATTGCTCATGGCCCGGCTTCCACGCTCATTGGACGACTTATTTTGTTGGCCCACTTAACCCCTTTTTATTGGACTTGGCCCACATACTTTGACCTAACCTAACCTATATATACTAGCCTTCTTGGTCTTCTACAACTCACACGTGTTTCTTGGCTTTGGAAGAAAACTCTCTGCCTCTTTGCTTTGTGCTATCTCTCGACTGATTTTCTTCTTACTTCTTTATGGTCTTTGTGGCTGAAAAACATTGTCCATATTGTATCCTTAGTGGGTACTAGGTAAAGTAACCAGAGTATGGAAGAAGGTTGGAGGTTTGGATCGTGATTTACTTGGATGTTGTGAAGGTTGAGATTGATATACTAAGCCCGAAAAATCTACCAATTGGAGGTCGATTCTTCAACAACCTCAATGCTCATTTTTTCTGAAGTATAGACCTTTTCCAGATGTATTTTTTAAATGCCTCAGAATTCAGTAAATAGCTTCTAGATGTTCTTCTTCTGGAGAATACATGAATTGACTTACAACACTAACAAGGGATGCAACTGGTCGAGTATGTGATAAATAGATCAACTTCCCTACTAGTGCTTGATATCTACCAATATCTACAGGAACTTCCTTGTTGTTGTCTCCGAACTTCAAATTAGGGTCAATAGGAGTATGTGATGGCCTACAACCCCTTATTCCTCTTTCCTTTAGAAGATCTAGTATGTAGTTTCTTTTAGACACTATACTTCCATTCTCGGAACATGCTACCTCTATTCCAAGAAAATATCCCAAAGCTCTAGGATCATTAATTTCGAATTCAAAATCTGGATGAGTCTTTAACTTCCGCATTTCCTCGAAGTCAATTTCCTGTGACTATGGTATCAACAACATATACTATAAGAATAGTAATTTTACCTTCAATAGATTTCTTTATAAACATGGTGTGATCTGTATGGCCTTGATCATATCCTTGTCTTTTTACTGAGCTAGTAAACTTTTCAAACCAAGCTCTAGGAGTCTATTTTAGCCCACAAAAAGTGTTTTTTAGCTTACACACCTTTGACCCAATTTTTTGTTCAAAACCTAATGGTGGATCCATATGTACTCCTTTTTCGAGATCTTATTGAGAAATGCGTTCTTTACATCCAATTGTTGCAAGGGCCAGTCAAGATTTGCAGCAACGGATTCAGAAATTTTAAATCATCATGTATATGTTGGAATAATTAATAATTCCATATGTGGGCTTCACATTCGATTGCAAAATTTTACGGGTTAGATATATGGCTCATAATGATATTTGTGTTTGGGCCAAATTTATTAAGTGATCAATTGGGCCTTTTACACCTTACGGGTTGTAATTAATTTGATGTGGTAATTTAAAGTATGTGGGCCGGAAATAAACCCTAATTAGAATTCTAGTCGTAATGGGACG
>NC_036252.1:7777285-7800819 GCF_002742605.1 Olea europaea var. sylvestris
TTGTTGAACTTCCTCCAGATGCTAAGGCTGTAGATAACAAGTGGATTTTCAAAAGTAAATTAGATTCAAAAGGAAATGTTGAGCGAAAGAAAGCGAGATTAGTTGCAAAAGGTTTCACTTAACGAGAAGGCATTGATTATATTGAAACCTTCTCCCCTGTTTCGTCGAAAGATTCTTTTCGAATTATCATGGCTCTTGTGGCACACCACAATTTGGAGCTTCATCAAATGGATGTTAAGACAACATTTTTGAATGGAGATCTTTCTGAAATTGTTTATATGAAACAACCTGAAGGTTTTGTTGTAAAAGGAAAAGAAAACTTTGTGTGTAAGCTAGTGTGTAAGTTAAACAAATCCTTATATGGTCTCAAGCAAGCATCTCGGCAGTGGTATTTGAAGTTTGATGAGGTTGTGACATCTCTTGGTTTTGTTGAAAATACTATTGATCAATGCATTTATCTTAAAACCAGTGGAAGAAATTTCATTTTCCTTGTACTGTATGTTGATGACATTCTGCTTGCTAGCAGTAACTTAGGGTTGCTTCATGAGACAAAGAAAATGTTGTCTGCTAATTTTGAGATGAAAGATCTTGGAGAAGCTTCCTATGTACTTGGCATTGAAATACATCGTGATAGAAATCGTGGTTTATTGGGACTTTCTCAGAAATCTTATAGACGACGTGTTCTAGAAAGGTTTAATATGCAGAATTGTGCACCTGGTGATGTACCTATCATAAAAGGAGATAAGTTTAACAAAACTCAATGTTCAAGGAATAAGTTGGAAAGGGAGTCTATGAAAATGATCTCATATGCTAGTGCTGTGGGGAGCTTGATGTATGCTCAAGTTTGCACTAGACCGGATATAGCCTACGCAGTAAGTGTCCTTAGCAGATTTTAGTCTAATCCAGGACAAGAGCATTGGAAAGCAGCTAAGAAAGTTATGAGATATTTGAAGAAAACTGAAAGTTATATGCTTACATTCCAACATACAAATCATCTTGAGGTGGTAGGATATTCAGATTCTGATTTTGCTGGATGTCAAGATGATTTGAAATCAACCTCAGGTTACATTTTACATTAGCTGGTGGTGCCATTTCTTGGAAAAGTGTTAAACAGACTTTAGTGGCATCCTCTACTATGCAAGCTGAATTTGTGGCATGTTATGGGGCTACAGTCCAAGCCGTTTGGTTAAGAAATTTCATCTCTAGCTTGAAAGTTGTTGATTCCATCTCAAGACCGATCACCATCTACTGTGATAACAGTGCAGCAGTATTCTTTTCAAAGAATAATAAAAGTTCTGGTGGATCAAAACATATTGACATCAAATATTTGGTCGTTAGAGACAGAGTCAAAGAAGGGCAGACGAAAATAGAGCATATCAATACAGAGGCGATGGTTGCTGATCCCTTGACTAAGGGACTCGCTCCAAAAGTTATTAAGACACATGTTACTAATATGGGTATTGTGGAAACATTTGATATTTTTGGTTAGTGGGAGTTATTTATGTAAAGAACTACGTTTTGGGCTTGATCCCTTTACGGGGTACGTAGGCAACCCATATGTTTTCAGGTACAGCCCCTTCTGATAATAAAAATAATTTTTCCCCTATCCATGAACTATTTTTAAGCATGCATTTGACTTATGTCTTTTTATATTATTGACATCTTGAAATATGACGTTTAAAGACATAAGATGAGTCTCTTTTAGAGACATGTGGCTTCATTTTGATTCGAAGCATTATGAGAACCGATATGAGTTAGCACAGTTTTTTGATCACATTTGGTGCTAAGTTCATACCTCATACTACTACATTGGTTGGAGGATGGGGATCCATGTCGATAAGGATGTTGACATTTGTAGCTGTGGAATGGTCTTACATCTCTTAAATTGGTGTAATGACTTCCATGTTCGGTGTTAATATTCTTGTTGGACCGGATCATGTTACGTAAGGTGTCATCATTAGAGCTATACTTTTGTGGCCACCTATGTAGTCTAACCCGGGTGTTAAAAATTTGATATGGCAATCAAATGTTTGCCCAAGTGGGAGAATGTTGGAATAATTAATAATTCCATATGTGAGCTTCACATTCGATTGCAAAATTTTACGGATTAGATATATGACTCATAATGATATTTGTGTTTGGGCCAAATTTATTAAGTGATCAATTGGGCCTTTTACACCTTACGGGTTGTAATTAATTTGATGTGGTAATTTAAAGTATGTGGACCGGAAATAAACCCTAATTAGAATTCTAGTCGTAATGGGACGGCTCAATTATTTCCTATATATAAAAGCTAGGTCCCCTCTCCTCTCCATATATTTTATTGGCTTGCCCCATTGATAGCTATTACTTTGTGAGGAGCAAGGAGGGGAAGATCTTGGCTGCTATTACAACAATTATTCATATCAACAATGACTTCCGCAGGTATAAATTCGATTTATCAATTTATTATTATGTGATTCTTGTTCTTAGCATGATTATAAATAAATATTAACAGTATATTCTTAGGGGCTTCTACATTGGAAAGTTGTGAGGTTAAAGTAGTAAAAGATGGAGAGAAACGATTAAAAGACACAAAATTAGACATAGGATGTTTAGTACGAGATCTATTACCTTTTCTATGGCGAATAAAAAGATTAAGATCATGGCAAGACTCAAAAGAAATAAAGTCAGACTTGAACAGATAGTTACCTGAATTTTGGACAGCAGATTGATCATTCATCGGGTTGGATTCTTGATAGTGTTCAACCGTGGGCAACTCCATTTCCTGATTTTTATTCCTTCTTGAATAAACAATGAGCTCATTTAAAATTTGTCTTGTTTCTATACTTGTTTCTATTGCATCATAAGGTGATTTATGTGATGGCATTAAGGTAAATTTGTTGCCTTATCCGGTGCTATACCTGTTTGTAAGCTATCTAAATCCTCAAGCTGTGACCTAGGTGCTGCCCTAATTCGATCCTGATGCCCTGAACTCTTTTCTAATTGTGAACCAGAATCTGGCCATGAGTGATCGTAAACTGAACACTATTCTGTTTTCTTGAACATTACCTAAGCCCTCATATGAATCAAGTTGTTTTATTGGAATTAAATCCAACACATCTACAAAATCATTTGACCATTCATCCGAATCTTCATTATTTCTAATCTCCCCCTGAAGATGAGAATCAGAAAGAGATTTATTCTCAAAAAATGTTACTTTCGTGGTGACAAAATACTTCTTCGAAATTGGATCGAAACATTTGTGTCCTATTTGGGTAGGTGAATATCCAACAAATATACACTTTTTTGCTTTTGGATCTAACTTTCCACGATTGTGATTGTGAATGTGCACAAAAGCAACACAGCAAAATATTTTTAATGGTAGATCAGATATTAACTTTGAATTTGGAAAACATGACTTAAACAAGGAATTTGAAATTTCAGAACTTCGGTAGGCATTTTATCAAGCAAATAAATTGCTGTGTTTGTTGATTCACCCCATAGATACTTAGGAATTTTAGTTGAAAATATTAAGGACCTAGTTGCCTCCAAAAGATGCATGTTTTTGTTTTCTGCCACTCGGCCCACTCCATTTTGTTGTGGCGTATACCTACAAGAACTTTGATGGACTTCCATATTCCAAAAAACTTCTAAAAATTTTAATTTTCGCATTAAATTGAGTTTGAATCATTATATAAAAGTTTCTGATTACTTGTGTTTCAGACTTATCTTTAAGCAAATAAACCCAACTTAATCTTGTATGATCATCTATAAGAGTAATAAACCATTTTTTGGAGCAAGTGTACTACTTCTAGATGGTCCCCATAAATCACTGGGTATAATGGAAAAAGGTTCAGATGGTTTATAGAACTGTAAAGGAAAAGATGCTCGATGATGTTTTGCTAACTTACAAACTTTACATTGAAATGAAAAAGGATCTTTATTGCTAAACAAATTCGGAAACAAATGTATTAAATATTGAAAGCTAGGATGGCCTAACCTAAAATGCCTTAACATTATTTCATCCTTGCAAGAATTGAAAAAGTTCCAAAAACATGTTTTATGAGATTGTCTCTTTAAGGTAGTTTGATCCCCAAAAGAATAGAGTCATCCACTCTGTCTAGCACTGCAAATCATCCTCCCCAATTCCAAATCCTATAACTCACATTTAGAAGGAAAATACTTAGCTTGACAGTGTAAATCTTGGGTCAGTTTACTGGTAGACATTAAGTTACAAGAAATATTGAGAACATGAAGCACGTTAATCAAAGTAAGGAAATGGGAAATAACAACAGGTTCTTTTCCAGCAATAGTTGTGAAGGATCCATCAGCAATTTTAATTTTTTTTAATTTCCTGTACAAGGACTATAGGAAGAAAACATTTTTGAAGAACTTGTCATATGATCAGTTGCTCCTAAATCGATGATCCAAGAGCAATTAGAGTTAATACCAAGGAGAGCTACGAATAAACAATCACTTTTCTAAGCTAGAGAACAAGTGGATGGAGTCACGAAAGATTGTAGGAATTTTTGTAAATGCCCTATTTGTTCCTTAGTGAAAGGAAGTGACTGAGAAGAAATTGATTATCCTTCAACTTGATAAGCCCGATTTTCATTTCCTGATCTCTTCTTCCAGTTTGGTGGTTTTCCTTCAATTTTCCAGTACATCTCTCTTGTATGCCATGGCTTCTTGCAATGATCACACCACGGCTTTTCACCCTTCTTGTAGTTTCTTCTCTCAACTTCATTCTCATAGTCTTTAACCACTAAAGAGGAGACTTCTGATTGCTGACTATTAGAGTTTGAATTATTGTTTAATATAACAAGCCTTCCTTCTTCCTCACGCCTAACTTCTGAGAACACCTCTCTCAAATTTGGCAGAGGTTTACCTCCAAGATTTCTTCCTTTTAATTCATCAATATTGGGATCCAATCCATTACGAAACACGAAGATTCGATCATTCTCTTCTTGTTTATTCTGCCTAACACAATCCTTGACACAATCCCATTCATCATCATAGCACAAATCCAACCTTTTGCCACCATGCCCGCATTTCATTATAATAATCCGTAACTTTTCGAGAGCCTTGTCTTGATTGCCAGAATTTTGATTTTAACTCAAAAATTTATGATGAATTTTCCACATCTGAATAGGTCTCTCTTGCATCGTCTCAGACGTCCTTCGCAGTTGGACAAAAGAGGAATTGCTTTCCGCTTGTCGGTTCCATCAAGTTTACCAGCCAAGCGATAATCATTGAGTTTTCTGATATCAATGCCTTCAGAAATGGGTCTCCATCTACTGGTTTCTGTACTTCACCAATTAAATGACCCATTTTCCCTTTCCCATCACTGACGAGCTTGACAGATTGAGCCCACTCCAGGTAGTTCCTCTCCTTTAATTTATGAACAATGATCTGCAGAGAATATGGGTGCTCTGACTGATTAACGGACACTGCTGAATGTGCTTGGTTCTCCGGTTCGTCTGTTGTTTCCTCCGAAGATGAACTGGACTTTATAGCTCCAGTCATGGGAATTTGTACCATTTGATTTTTCTGCTAAGAGCCTGAGCTCTAATACCATGTAAACTTTAAATAAAGTTATTTATTTCATTTGTAATTTATCAGTAGTGATAGAACAGAGTACATATAGGAGAAGTGAATAACAGAACACTGAAAAACTGATCCTAATCTACAGAAACTGAAAAACACCCGCACAAAAAAAAAAAAAAAAAAAATCTAATCCTAAGAGACAAGAACAGGAGCTAGACTAGTTCAAATTCCTATACATTCGGAACTTATTCAAACACAAAATACAAAGTAATAAAAAATATAATAACTCAACACTTGTCCCCAACTATAATAAAATAATAGATTACAAATATCATGGAATCCACCAATAACATTATACCTTTATTTTTTTGACTTGGATGAGGGGGGATGGGACGGTGATGATCGAACCTCCATTTTTTATTTGGGAACTTCCCCTGGTGCCACTAGACCCAAGTGGTTTTGGCTACTGATGATCTCAGATCTCGTAAATCCCGAACTCGACCCATGAACCCCGATCACACCATAAACCCCGATCTCAGTACCCCCTAAAAACGCCAAAACAAGGTCGGGCATTTGAGGTCGGGGGTATGTATGTCGACTCGTCAGCCTTTCTATACGACCTATGGGAACACTAATCCTACTTTGACCACAGTCCCTACCCTGTTAAACTCCTTATTTGACTCAAACAGTGATTTGAATACTTGAGGTAAAACACTAACTCCATTTCCTACGAGGATAAGGATCGTGACAGAATAAGTCCTTCTAGAACTCCACCGTTAACACCTATAAATACACAACTTGTGCTCATTCTTGAGGTACGTTTTTCATTATCTTCAGTTTATAGCCTCACGCACTAAATTCTCTATCTGACTTAAGCATCGGAGGGGAGACGAGCACTACCTCGTTGCCTTTGTTGCAGGTATTCAAAGACCGTCCATGTTCATCAAAGTGAAGTTCGATCATCAAGTTCGAGATCTTTCAAGTTATATTTTTTGGTAGCATCAGCTACCAATAACAATATCGAGAGAAGCATTACAAAATATTTCATAATATCAAAACATATTTGTTATTTTAAGTAATTTAAATAATGCTATTCTGTTTCTAGTAGTTGCTAGGTATCAAGGGCAAATCAACCTCATCACACCACTCGATACAACGTGTCTCATAATATGAACTATTTATGTCATTGGGCAAGTAGGTCAACCATACTTGTGCTCCTATTCTCCATTTCAACACACTGCCCTCCATCTCTTTGTTCAATCTCCACATAACACCGTCCTTATATTCCTCGCCCGAGAAAATCAAGCCATAGGTTTTAGTGAATGCTCGACTGCCTCCGATTTTAGTGATTTCCTCAAATATCCGCCCTTAGGAACATATAGGCGGTCTCCCTTTATCTTCACTAGTTCCCCATCGAGCCAGAACTGTCAAGTTTTACCTTGCTTGATGAGGTCAACCAACTATTGAGTAGCCTGGTCCTTCTCCATAAGTGCCCGAATTTGGTCTCTAGTGTTCGTGGAGCTGGCGCTCCCTAAAAGAGCAACTACGGAGCAAATGGCAGCCAAATCGGCCTGTCGACTAAGAGCATCAACAACATTATTACTAGATCCAGGACGATACTCTAGTATAAAATTGAACTCCGAAAGAAATTCTTGCCAACGAGCCTGCTTGCTCGATAGTTTTGGTTGGGACATGAAGTGACTAACTGCAGTGTTATCTGTCTTCACAATAAATGGAGACTCAAGCAAATAGTAACGCCATCCTCTGAGATAATGGACTACTGCCAGCAATTCCTTTTCATGTGCCGATTAACGACGTTCTGTTTGGTTTAACTTTCGGCTCTCATATGCTACCGGATGTCCTTCTTGCATGAGGACTTCATCAATTGCAAAATCTGAAGCATCTGTGTGAACTTCAAATGGTTTAGTCATGTCCGGCAAGGCTAAAATCGGGTTCGTCCACATGGACTTCTTCAACCTTTCAAAAGCAGTTTGGCATTGGGATGACCAATCCCAATCTTTATCTTTCTTTGTCAATTCGATAAGTGGCAGTGGCAATTTCTGAGTAGCCTTTCACAAATCTTTGATAGTAATTGCATAACCCCAAGAAATGAACGTACATCATGTACGGTTTTTGGTGGTTGTCAATCTTTGATGGCTGTAACCTTCTTCGAATCCATGCGAATTTTACCTTGTTCAATGATGTGACTCAAGAAACTGATAGATGTTTCAGCAAATGAGCATTTAGATGGCTTGGCATAGAGTTCATTCTCTCGTAGCCGATTAAAAACTTGCCTCACATGCTGGACATGTTCTTCCAATGTCTCGCTGTAGATTACTATGTCGTCCAAGTACACCACGACAAAATCATCTAAGAACCCGTGAAGTACCTGATTCATCATAGTACAAAATGTTGCTGGAGCGTTTGTCAAACCAAAAGCCATCACTTTAAATTCAAAGGCTCCATATCTGGTTACCACTGTAATCTTTGCTTCGTCTCCCTTCTTGATCCGAACTTGCCAGTATCCGGACCTAAGATCAATTTTTGTGTAATACTTCGCCCGACTCAGTCGATCGAAGCAATTTGCAACCAGTGGGATAGGATAGCTATTCTTTATAGTAATCTTGTTCAAGGCTCGATAGTCATAGCACATTCTAAGAGAACCATCGGCCTTTTTCTGAAACAATACAGGAGCTCCATATGGAGACTTCGCAGACACAATGATTCCACTCTCCAACATTTCTCCCAATTGCTTCCTAAGCTCTTCAAGCTCAGGCTGAGACATACGGTAAGGTGTCCTGGCGGGAGGTTTGGAGCCTGAAATAAGTTCAATCTCATGATCAATCGTCCTTCTTGGTGGTAATTTCTTTGGTAACTCGTCCGGCATGACGTCTTCAAATTCCTTAATAAGCCTTTTAACGGATTTTGAAATAGGACCATTCGCCTCTTCGATCTCCTCTAATCGAAGAGTACACAAAAAAGAAGGTTCATTTCTCTTAAAACCCTTATTGAATTGCATGGCTGGAAAACTCTTCTCGCCCATCCTCCAAACTTGTGTAGGGATGACTCACGGCTTATTACCCATCATCATTAACGAATCGGAATATGGCAACACTGCTGTCTTAGTATCCCGAAAAAATTTCAATCTCAGAATTAGCTTGAAATCATCCATCTGAATTGCAGATAAATTTGTCCTTCTCTCGAAAGAACCTGTTTTGATCAACACCGATTTCGCTACACCAGCTATTGGTTGAGCAGCGGAGTTGATTGCTTTGACTTTTCCACTACCCTTTTCCAGAACAAGTCCGAGCCGCTCTACTTTGGTATATGCAAGGTAGTTGTGGGTAGCACCAATATCCACCATAGCCCTGATTGGCTTTCCATTGATTTTATGTCAATGTACATTAAGCCTTTAGCCCTACAAATTCGAGTCTTCGCTTCTTCCATCTTTGCCTCTTTCAATGGGACATCATCATTTTTAGCAACCCGATGCGATAGTGTGTTGCACCGATGTGAAAATGCCCCAACTACGTCCTCATCCTCTTCGAAGTTGGTCTCACTATGACAATTAGTCTGCGGGGCCTCTTGCTTTGAACTTGACCCGCCACTTGCTAACTGACAATATGCGTTCACCATCCACGTCTGAGGACACTCCGACACCCGATGAGGTCCTTCACATAAAAAGCACTTCAATTTGGGAGTGGCATCAGTTAGGCCCTCTGTTGCTTTTCCTTTATTCCAGTTGTTACTATTACTGCCGTTAAAATTTCCTTGACGACTATTATGATAGTTTCCCTGAAAGTCACGGGTGCTTTGATAGGCACCTTCTCTATTCTGAGAGTAACGCTCTCAGAATAGAGAAGGAGATCCCAAGAATCTATTCGAACCCTATTGGCTTGAATGTCAGCATATTTGGTTCGCCGCCATAGTTTTGCATCTCCACCTAGATACATGGTAGCTTTTATTACCTTTCTAGCTTCGTCTTCGATCGAAGCTGCGAGAAAGTACTGTTCCATATCGAACAAGAAGTTTTCGACTTCTTTTGCATCACATGCCCCTCCGTAGGTACCTGGTTCAGGAATTCTGAGTCTATGAGCATACTTAGGTACGGGAGCTTGGCCATTGCCCACCGCACATTGGAATACCCGCAATTGAGCTCTCAACACTTCCATTTCATCCTGCAGATCAGGAATGATTGCAGCAGCTTCAGTCATTGCTGCGCAAGCCCTTTGGCTTTCATCCAGTTGGATGTGTAATCCACGAATCTCGAATTCGGCCATCTCGACTTTTTCCTCGAGACCTTCCAAGGCATAGCACAACCTAGTGGTTGTCTCATCAAGCGCATCCACGCACTGTTTAGTAGTACCCTTATTTTGAGGCTCTACCACTTCAGTGGTGTGGGATGTAATTGGATCCATAGCTTTCTTATCGAGGGTCGTGAGTCGCAGCTCTGATACCAACTTTTACGGGGTGCCTTTCTTCTTGGCACAGAAAGGGACACTGTGCGGTAGTGGTCTACTCCGCTAGACTACCTTCCGCATTTTTTCGATCGCGTCGGGACGAAAGAAAATTTGATTACAATTTTGTAGAAAACTTACAATAGAGAATTTGAATACATTGAAAGTAAATTGAACATTGATTGATGAAAACTGAACATTACAATTGACGAAAGTAGAAAATTACAATTGCTGGTGTAGGGAGCGGACACCAGTGAGTTTGAAAGATTTTTGAATGACTAATACCTCTTATAATAGCATTCTAAACAAAAATCTAAGTGACAGGAGTAGACATTTAAAAGACGATGAATCATACTAAACGTTTACTAATATCAGAGCTATTTTACAACTGAAATAACTATTACAATGAAAAGAAAATTACAACTCAAACTTGAAGTAATATTTACAATGTGCGGCCGAAGTTGGGAAAACTGCGATTGTGATAGTGTCAAGGGGCTAAGTAAAGCTACGGTTCCTGACACCATGGAACGCCGATAATCTGAAAATATATTACAAGTGACTAGCTATATCTATAAGCTTGCATGCCCGCTTTATGTTTCCTTAATTTCATTTACTTTTCGGGCTCTAATGCCCTGTTAGCTCATGCTCGAATAAGCTCGGGTATCAAACGCCCTTGAGCCCTTTTAATAGCACATAGAATTTTCTTTATGATGTTGATTCCCTATTAAATTAGCGTAAGGCCGTGCCCTGCACATGCAGCTAATACCTTTACAAAATTAGCATAAAGCTGTACCCCGCGCATGCAACTAATACCTTTACAAAATTAGTATAAAGTCGTGCCTCGCACATGCAGCTAATAACTTTACAAAATTAGCATAATGCCGTGCCCCGCGCATGCAGCTAACACTCGAAAAATTCCACACATGACCTCAAGCAGTAACAGGTCGGGCATATAAGCTTGACCTCATCTATCCCAGAATGACGAGCAATAAAATAATTCTGAGATCGAGGACGACCACATATTACCATCCCCGACCTTATCGATCCCAAAATGCTCAGCCAAGCATGAATTCTGAGATCGAGGTCGGGGCATGATGTAATTACCCCCATATAACAATCCCCGACCTTATCGATCCCAAAATGCTCAACCAAGCATGAATTCTGAGATCACGATCGGGGCATGATATAATTGCCCCTCATATAACCATGATCGACGTTTCCGTCAATTCATCAGCGACTAATTGGTCCCCTCTCGATATAAGCAAAGAATCAAATCAATACCAAACACTAGTAGCACGAACTAGTTGCCCCCAACAATACACCATTGAACTTTGAAATTGACGCCCCACGATCAGTATTATTTAAAGGATTGATGTATCCATAGTTCAACAATAAGAATTGTTAAGTAATACACCCGAACTATTACACACACTCGAGCTATGAGCTAAATGATTGCGACATGTGACCTACACTAACAACCGAACTCTAAACTGTAATAAAAGCTCGAATTCAAAATTATAACGTTCATACGCCAACACAGGATCAACGCTGGATCTCGTAGGAATAATAAAATGCATGAACTGATAAAATTCCCTCTCATAGACAGAAGCCCAGTTCGGGCAATAAACTTTGCATTTAATCAAAATCAAAATAAATTCATAAACCCAGATCGGGCAGATAACATGAGCAAAAAGAAATAGTTACAAAAATATCAGTTTCAAAAAGTTACAAAAATATCAGTTTCAGGGTCGGGGAAAGGCCTAATCTAGGTCGATGGGGTCGCTCCCCCCTCCATTGTCAGGGGTCCCAGCATCATCGTCATCATCATTCCCACCACCCTCAGAGGAGGATAGCTCGAGGTCCTTAGCGAGCTCGTTCACAGTCTTTAACTCCTCCACTACGGGCTTCAAATCCTCGGGGAGCTTGGTCCTAAGGAATGAACAAGCTAGCCGCAACCCATAGTAATACGTGCTAGACCCGTACTGACCCAAAAGAGTCTTGAACTCATCAGATTTCTTAAAGTCATCGACGGCCTAAGCTCTGGCTTCTGCTCGAACATTCGCAAGCTCCGCCTCAAAAGAGCTTGGGGACTGAATGAGCTCGAGCTTCGCCTCCTCAGCTTCGTCCCTTGCCAACCCGACCTCGTCCTGGGCCTTCTTAAGGTCTGCCTTGGCCACCTCCAGGGCCCTTTCAAGCTCCTTGGCCCTCTTAAACGCAACCTCGCTCTTACCCTCGAGCTCGGCTATGCGATCTGAAGAATTCATGCCCTTGAGGCCCAGACCCCGAGCTACGCTTAGTGTCTGCAAAAATAAGTATGGAGCCCAACGTTAGTACAAATTAAGAAACAAATCGAGGGTACCAAAATCATTCATATTAAAAACTGACCTTCAGTGTAAGGAGCTCGAGAGTCCGAACCACTTCATTCATCTCGACCTCCTTCTCATACTTATCAACTATGCCCTGGATGATAGCACAGTCGGCGTACTCTTCGAGCGACTTGGTGGGCATATGGTCGTCATCATCAGCTAGGAGGTCTGGCCTATGACAAGGGGTACGAACTCAAACTTGTTGTTAGGGGGTTGGCTGCCTTGAGGGGTCGGGTTTTGTGAGCTCTGCCCCAGGTCTACCATGGTTGGACGGGTGGCTTCCCGTGCCTGCTTTTTCCTTTTGGATGAGGTTGTCATCGGAGCTTTAGACTTCGGGCCCTTTGCTTTTTTATGAACGTTGTCCAAGAGGGCTGACGGATCGAAAGACATCTCGAATTCTACAAGCAGAAATACAACAAGGCATTAGCTCGAACTATAGATCGATGTTTACACATGAAATGGCAAAGATTACATAAAAAGAAAGATCGTACCCTTGAGGCCCTTCACGTTAGCAAGGTCGAGGGTGTCGTCTTCAAGCAAGTAATCGATCTTGTCTACAAGGGGGTCGTGGTTCACAAACCTTAGCCTATCTCTCTGTAGAACCTTAAAATAGGCCTGACCTTCGTTAAACATATCCTTATCGAGGATTTCCCACCTCGAGCTAAAGGGATGGTCGGGGTCTTAAGGCTTCACAAAAAAGAAACGTTCCTCTAACCCCTATGTGAGCTTGGGGTATCAAGAGTTCTAAATCCTCCCTTGGTGGATAAATAAACAAAACAGTTATACCCCGGGAAAAATTTCATATCAAAGACCATTCGAAGTAAGTCGACCCTAGGTTCAACCTCGAGGCACATACACAGTGTGAAGAAATACACTAATAACCTCCAACCGTTCGGGGCTAGTTGACCCAGACACAGGTAGTATGAGGTCAGAAAATGGATGAAAAATGGGTGAAGAGGCCACCTAAGCCCGGCCTTAAGAACGTCCCTAAAACAGGTCATCTCTCTCTCCCGAGCTCCTAACACGGTATCAGTTGGCCTTGTGGTTCTAATGTCACAAATTGGCATGACCCTGAACTCTCTAACTATTTTAATAATTACATGTTCTTTGTACTTGGTCGGCTCCTTGGGGTATGTCAGGACATCGATATGGGAGTTAACGGGGATGGCCATTGGAATAATGGATGTATTTACATCTTTAGGCCTATCACTATGGTTCGAATCTCTAGGAGCCTGGCTACTGTCACTACTACTTGACCCAGTACTATCACTACTCAACTTTATACTATAATCAAATAAAACAACTTAAGGGCTCGAACTCTTACAGTCTTACCTCTGTGGATGGTCGCTCACAATCCTCACTAATCCCCGTACTCGAGCTCGATTTACTGGGAGATGAGAGTTAAAAGTGAAAAATGGGGGTGAAAGTTGGGGTATTTATAGGGGACTAAGGAATACCAATGGTCATGCAATCTCAACCCTTGGACCAAGACACATGGCGAGAATCTAAGGTCGTGCCCTGACATTACATGTGGCGGCCATCTGAGATTGCTCTCTGACATCCCACCAAACACTCGACACATGGAAAAACACCGGACGTTCATGCTTCTACATCTTCGCTCGTAGACCAGGCTTGGACGGAAATCTACGACCTCGATGCACGGGGGCCAGTGATGATCTCAGATCTCGTAAATTCCGAACTCGACCCATGAACCCCGATCACACCATAAACCCCGATCTCAGTACCCCCTAAAAACACCAAAACAAGGTCGGGCATTTGAGGTTGGGGGTATGTATGTCGACTCATCAGCCTTCTATATGACCTATGGGAACACTAATCCTACTTTGACCCCTACCCTATTAGACTCCTTCTTTGATTTAAACAGTGATTTGAATACTTGAGGTAAAACACTAACTCCTTTTCCTACGAGGATAAGGATCGTGATAGAATAAGTCCTTTTAGGACTCCACCGTTAACACCTATAAATACACAACTTGTGCTCATTCTTGAGGTACGTTTTTCATTATCTTCAATTTATAGCATCACGCACTTAATTCCCTATCTGATTTAAGCATCGGAGGGGCGATGAACACACACCTCCTTGCCTTTGTTGCAGGTATTCAAAGACCGTCCGTGTTCTTCAAAGTAAAATTCGATCATCAAGTTCGAGATCTTTCAAGTAATATTTTTTGGTAGCATCAGCCACCAATAACAATATCGAGAGAAGCATTACAAAATATTTCATAATATCAAAACATATTTGTTATTTTAAGTAAATTAAATAATGCTATTCTGTTTCTAGTATTTGCCAGGTATCAATGGCAAATCAACCTCATCACACCACTCAATACAACGTGTCTCATAATATGAACTATTTATGTCATTGGGCAAGTAGGTCAACCATACTTGTGCTCCTATTCTCCATTTCAACACACTGCCCTCCATCTCTTTGTTCAATCTCCACATAACACCGTCCTTATATTCCTCGCCCGAGAAAATCAAGCCACCGGTTTTAGTGAATGCTCGGCTGCCTCCGGTGTACCGTTTACGAAATTGAATGCCACTGCCGTTTGATGGCTTCCACGTGGCAATTTCGGCTCCCGTGGTGTTGTCACATAAAATTGCATCAAATATAGCTGCATTTCCTTCCACATCTTGGTCCCACCTCCAATTTCTTATTTTTGTTCTTGATTTCATTCTTGTCATTGTCTTCACATTAGGAACTTTTGATTTTCCGTTAGTACCCTTCAAACTCTTTTGCATTTCCACCTCTCTTTCCATATTGTCAGTTGACTGGCCCAAGCTCAGCCCACCCACATAACTTGCACCCACTTCTGGCCCAACCCAGACCCGGACTCTTGATGGAAAATACTTCTCATCCATCCAATCAGCATCCTGATCATTTTTCTTAAATCCTAGTTTCACCACATGGAACCGCAGGTTGTCGACACATGCCTTCACTTGGATAAATCCGTCGCTGAATCCGACTGTATATTCCAATTGAATCACAGCCTCAAGCTGCTGGTGTGCTAGTGCATACTTCAGCACAGATTCTCTGGCATCAATAATAGCTGGGAACTGATTTTTACGTCCATTATTACTGAATTCCAACTGCATGGATTTCGCCGGAGAGTAGCCTTTCAGAATCCATAACCCATGAGACTCCATGGCATATGAAAATCCAAGATTATGAGATGGCAATGGGGCCAAAGACTGTAGTCCAACCTCAACATCACTTGAAACCAACCATTTTGATGCTATGTATCCAAAAGTACGCATGAAGCAAATTTCCACGTCCGTTCCTACAGTGATGAAGAAATTACGAAGAACGGGACGGGCTTTACGTGAGAAAGTTTCGAGGTTTGGAGCAAGCAATGAATGGAAATACAGGGAGCCAACCTCTGATGGCGCATCGCATGCACAAAGCCAGAAAAGGTGGGCAAGGAAGATGAAGTTGAAGAAATTTGAGAAAGATTCTGGTGAGTGGGAGTCTAGAGTCCATGAAACTGGCTCGGGTTTCAGCTTTTGGAGCTGTGAACGAGGGCAAGTGCTATCATGTGCGGTGGGGGAACGGGATACAATCTCTTGAAGGAGTTGGAGTATTAGAGGCAAGAATGGCTTGTCTGAAGCCAAGGGACAAATATCAGAAGTCCATATGATTATCTCTGCTGCAATAGAAGAGTTAGACTCTAGAAAGCGTATAGAGAAAGTGAGAAATGATTCCGACTCAGATCCAAATTTTCGCTCTGCTCTGAGTTCAATAGTTTGCGCTGAATTGTTCTTGAGTCGGGTAGGGTTGGAAGCTGCAAGTAGGAAAGTTTGAGGTGAGTTTGACTCGCTCCACTCATCCGAGTTGGGGAGTTCACATATCCATGACCATATATCCATATTTTCTTGGTGTAATATCCCCTTTCTCTTAAGGATTTTATTGTTTAAGATTCTTGAATATGGAGAAGAGTGCTGGGATTTATAGAGAGAATGAGTGATGCTAAGGTTGCCAACTTGAAATAAGTTTTGTGGGTTCAAGGGAATCAAACTTTGTGGTTATGGATGAGACTTGTGTGCACCATTCGATTCTGCGGTTTTGGTCATTGGATGCATTAATTGCTTAGATAATACTAACATTCAAGGCTTATTTTTCTTCTTGAATTAATGTATTTATTCCCCGTTTTAGTATAATATAATTTTGGAGCGTTTGAGAAAAATCGGAAATTGAGGACCATAGCCAAATTTTCTTATTGTTTTCTTAATTTATATGATGTAAATTTGCAAGAAATCGAGTACAGAAGACTAGGGACATTGGATTTTTAGGAATTGTGGACGAAATCGTTCACAAGATCCGTTTTCAATGAAGTTTGGAGGTATTGTCATATAAGACACGGGATATATGGGATTTTTCGTAGTTATGGACGGAAACATACACATTGCCATCTTCTATATTTTTCTCGAGATTAAGTTTTTGCTTGGCTCCTAAATTATTTGATTGATAAATTGATTAGTCTGAATATGTGAAGTTTTCACCTCTGTGCATTTGGATTTAAAGAAAATGTTTGCGTGGTTCGTGCAAAATAAAAGAAGATGTCGTTTTCCTTTCATTTTTATAATTGATGATGATATGTGGAAATTTTACATGAAATGAAAGGAACTTTCATCATTGTGACATTGCTGTATGAAATTGTAATAGCACTTGATCAGTGCTGTTTAGGTTGGGTGATCGGTTCTGCTGTGCTAATGTGCACGCGGCTTACGATGTTACACGTCCTACAAGACAATGAGTGATTAATGAACTCGTGAACCTTTGACTCTACTTACCTGTTGCATCTTTGACCGCTAATTTTTTCTTCCAATAGCTAATTATTCTCTTAACTTTTAAAAATGAGGTGGTTGCTTTTCATTATAATTGCTTAAGTCGAAATTATTTAAGCCGGGCATGTTTTTAAGTGTGTATAAATTGTATGTCCTATGGAAATATGTAAATAATAAGTGATTGGGTTATGAATCTTATGAAATGTGTGAATAAAGAATATGATTGATTATGGCTTAATGGTAAGATTGCTTAATGTTAAGATGATCAAAGAACAGAATTATAACGAAGAATTGCTCCAAGGTTCTTTAAGGGTTATAGTTGTATCGACTTGGTGAACATGCATCCTTGGGTCCCGTGATGCATAATATTAGAGTGATAGATCAATATGCTTGCTTGGATGAAATGATAATGAAAAAAAGAATAGTTCGTTCAACGAAATACGTAGATGATAAATGAATAGTGATTATGAAAGTGTGTTTAGTAATGTTTGACTTTGATTTCAAACTATAATGAGACTATAATTTTATTCAAATGAGCACAATATTTTTTTTAAACATCACTAATAATTTTAATATGATATGCAAAAATGTTGTGTTTCGAAAAAAAAAAAAAGATAAAAAAAAATTGAGGGTCACAAAAAATTTAACAAAGACGTTTACCGTCTTTTTATCATCGTTTCATTTTTTTTATTTTTTTTTACATGCAAAAAAGAAAGAAAACCATGTACATATCCGGGCAAGGAAGATGAAGTTGAAGAAATTTGAGAAAGATTCTGGTGAGTGGGAGTCTAGAGTCCATGAAACTGGCTCGGGTTTCAGCTTTTGGAGCTGTGAACGAGGGCAAGTGCTATCATGTGCGGTGGGGGAACGGGATACAATCTCTTGAAGGAGTTGGAGTATTAGAGGCAAGAATGGCTTGTCTGAAGCCAAGGGACAAATATCAGAAGTCCATATGATTATCTCTGCTGCAATAGAAGAGTTAGACTCTAGAAAGCGTATAGAGAAAGTGAGAAATGATTCCGACTCAGATCCAAATTTTCGCTCTGCTCTGAGTTCAATAGTTTGCGCTGAATTGTTCTTGAGTCGGGTAGGGTTGGAAGCTGCAAGTAGGAAAGTTTGAGGTGAGTTTGACTCGCTCCACTCATCCGAGTTGGGGAGTTCACATATCCATGACCATATATCCATATTTTCTTGGTGTAATATCCCCTTTCTCTTAAGGATTTTATTGTTTAAGATTCTTGAATATGGAGAAGAGTGCTGGGATTTATAGAGAGAATGAGTGATGCTAAGGTTGCCAACTTGAAATAAGATTTGTGGGTTCAAGGGAATCAAACTTTGTGGTTATGGATGAGACTTGTGTGCACCATTCGATTCTGCGGTTTTGGTCATTGGATGCATTAATTGCTTAGATAATACTAACATTCAAGGCTTATTTTTCTTCTTGAATTAATGTATTTATTCCCCGTTTTAGTATAATATAATTTTGGAGCGTTTGAGAAAAATCGGAAATTGAGGACCATAGCCAAATTTTCTTATTGTTTTCTTAATTTATATGATGTAAATTTGCAAGAAATCGAGTACAGAAGACTAGGGACATTGGATTTTTAGGAATTGTGGACCAAATCGTTCACAAGATCCGTTTTCAATGAAGTTTGGAGGTATTGTCATATAAGACACGGGATATATGGGATTTTTCGTAGTTATGGACGGAAACATACACATTGCCATCTTCTATATTTTTCTCGAGATTAAGTTTTTGCTTGGCTCCTAAATTATTTGATTGATAAATTGATTAGTCTGAATATGTGAAGTTTTCACCTCTGTGCATTTGGATTTGAAGAAAATGTTTGCGTGGTTCGTGCAAAATAAAAGAAGATGTCGTTTTCCTTTCATTTTTATAATTGATGATGATATGTGGAAATTTTACATGAAATGAAAGGAACTTTCATCATTGTGACATTGTTGTATGAAATTTAAATAGCAGTTGATCAGTGCTGTTTAGGTTGGGTGATCGGTTCTGCTGTGCTAATGTGCACGCGGCTTACGATGTTACACGTCCTACAAGACAATGAGTGATTAATGAACTCGTGAACCATTGACTCTACTTACCTTTGTTGCATCTTCGACCGCTAATTTTTTCTTCCAATAGCTAATTATTCTCTTAACTTTTAAAAATGAGGTGGTTGATTTTCATTATAATTGCTTAAGTCGAACATATTTAAGCCGGGCATGTTTTTTAAGTGTGCATAAATTGTATGTCCTATGGAAATATGTAAATAATAAGTGATTAAATTATGAATCTTATGAAATGTGTGAATAAAGAATATGATTGATTATAACTTAATGGTAAGATGATCAAAGAACATAATTATAACAAAGACTGCTCCAAGGTTCTTTAGAAAAATGTGAAATTTTCAAAATAACAATAAAATTGTCATACATTTCATTTTTGTTTGCAAGTTGAGAGCATTTTCAATAAATTCTCTATTTTTAAAGGACATATTCTATTATTTGGAGAGTATTTATAAATTTAGAGAGTTAAAATCTTGAAATGTTCCAACAAATTTTGTATATTTAACACTTAATTTTATTACTCTAAAGAAATATTTATTAATTTTCTCTATCTTTTTGTTTTATTTAACTTTTCTTTAAATTATTTTATTATTTTTCTATATTAAAAATTAAAATACTTTGAATGCATTTAATTATAAAAAGTGAGTTCGACCCACTCTCTAAATTAAAATGTTAATTTGAAGCATCATTTTAAAGGTTAACTCTTCAAAATAGAAAACATGTTATGTTTAAAGAATCTCTTGAAAAAATTCTAATACACACAATTGTTCCATTACCATAAAGTGTGCAAAATCTCAATATTGACTATTGAGCACTGAGAATAAGGAATGACGATCTTCGAGTACAACTTTCTTAGGTTTTGTATAATCTCTACATTTAACAAAATTACTGCCTCGAACATCTTTCAATCCCTAATAAGTTATAGACTTTTGAATTTCTACTTTTATTTATTTATTCTCGTAATGCAAGGAAATAGAATACTCCAACGAATGTTATTAATGAAATGACGTCCCATTTTCCCAAATTTTAAATAAATCACACATCCCCCGGATCTCTTTAGCTTTTGGACAACTCTTCATGGTATGTTTCAAGATCTCGTTCAACTAATATATAAAACACAATATGCATCTATTAATAATTTGCCCCCTTTGGCCCCCATTCTTGCCAAATTTTAATGGTTGGAATAGTATTTTTTTGAAAAATGTGTGGTTGAAAAAGAATGAAATTTATTTTTTATTTGCGTGTAATATTATTTTATGGAAGATTGTGTATTTGAAAATAAGAGAGAGAAAAAGAATGAAATGAGATAATGGGGGCTAAACGGGGGCAAAATTCTGCGAATGGAAGGTGTGAAAAATAACTTCAATTTACCAATCATTATCGTATTTGTTTGGTAGTATTTTTAAGTGTTTATCAATTATTAATAAATTGTGAGTATTAATTTTTTTAGCTTTCGTTTGAGTCACATTATTGTAAAAATAAGAATGAAAAATATAATCGCTATGAATCCCACACAATAGATAAAAAGTCAAATATGGTGACTTAATGTGATGGATAATGATTATATTTTTCATATTAATGAAGAAATAATGAGGTTCAAAGAGGGCATTAATTCATAATTTGCCAAATGCTCATAATTAGGTAAGACAAAAGAACATGCACCTATAACGTGTGGGTGGTATCCACTGGTAATGCGTTTTAGGCTGCGCCACGCAACGCAGTACCCATCCATTCACTTGCCTTTTTCTATATTTTGTGGCAAGAAACGTTGTTAATGTTGGAACTATAAATTTTTTTGTCCAAATTTATTATAATAAAATATGATCGAATAATTAATAAAAATTATAAATCTCATGAGATATACACTTAAAATTAGAGTTTAGTCAGTTAAAGCTCTAATTTTGAACCGGAGTTTAGGGGTCCGAACTGTCTCTTATAAAGCACGGTTTTCTCAGGCAAGTGCTGCGAAATCAGCATCCGTATAACTTATAGGTAGGAAAAGCCTGTAAATAAGGCTTTTTCCCTCTCAGTAACTCCCGTAACTCCATTTCAAGACATATAGAAAGAGAAAATATATGGGAACTTGGAAGGCAAGAATTATTCTTGGAAGGCAAGGTGCAACTTGGATTGGCTTGCTTGGCACTTTGTCAGACCAGGTGGGGAGCGCTCGGACCCTGGCCAGTTGGAGGCACATCCTGCGATTAACCGGACTGTGTGAAGAGGGGCCGGATCACAGACCCAAGGATTAGTCTAGAATAGGACACCTTGCATAAAATGTTTTGGAGATTATGGCAAAGAATGTGATTTGCAGATTGTGGAGAGTTCTGCTAAAATGGCTGAAAAATCTGGAGTTACATGCAGTGATTCATCCTCCACTTCTTCAACAAATTATGCACTGCCAAAATCCAAGAAGAGAGATGGGTCGGGTAGTGCAGAATTCACTCTGAACTCCGGCGTTAATTCCGGAGCTCTGGCAGGAACCCAGAAATACCGCAGGAAAACCAAGTCGACAAACTCAACTGTGATCTCCGGCCAATCGAAGGTCAGTCGAGACTAGAATTGCATGTAAAGGGAGACTAAATCTAAATACATTTACGTTGCTTAAATGCTTAACATTTTACAAGGTTTGGCAAAATATAGGAAAAGAAAGAGAAGCTTGGTGAAAGAATCACAGCGTTGCAGCAACTTGTGTCACCCTTTGGCAAAGTTTGATTCATTTTATCAATTTACAAATATTTTAATTAGTTTAATTATATTTTTCTCTTTACTCTTCCTTTTACACAAATCAAATTGTGGAAATACATTCTTGGAAATTGATTGCACAGACAGATACAGCATCAGTGCTTCATGAAGCAATGGGTTACATAAGGTTTCTGCAAGATCAGGTTCGGGTTCTATGTTCTCCATACATGCACTCTCTGCCTGTAAGTATTTTTATCACGCCTCAAATACGCATATAGACCTTGTTTGTGTGATTAAAAAGTTGTGAATCCTATAAAATATGTGATTAAATTTATTGATTGACTTTAACTTAGATTTTAATCAGGTTTTTAAGCGATACCAAACTGGCAGCACCTGATCAACCTTCCCATTAGCCTCTAGCTAACAACTTGAAGAGTGTTTGGTGCAGTCTAGTACTTCATGACCGTAGATCGGATAATATAATTGAGAAAAAAATTTATTTGTTTTGATTTTATTTAATACTGTTCAATATGGTCGAGCCTATGTTATAACGAAATTGTGCGGCATGGTACATGAACAACATCGGATCGACAATGTTAAAGCATCGCATCTAGACATCATTTATGTAAATTGTACATATATAGCAGACTTTTAATGATAAAATGAATCGGTTTGCATAACTGTATAATGATATCATTTTTTCATTGGATTCCATCTAATTTTCAGTTTTAACGTTTATGCAATATTTCCAGTTCATTTGACGTGTTAAAAAACTAAAGTTTAGAAATTAGTAATTTTGAGGGGAAAAAACAAATTCTAAAGTTCTATCAATGAGCTCAATCCTATCTATTTAATTGATCATTGCACTATTTTCTTGAAAGATGGTTTTGGACATGCAGGAGGACAAAGAAATGAAAGGGAAGAGTGAAACTGAAACAAGGAATGATCTAAGAAGCAAAGGGCTGTGTCTGGTTCCTGTTGAGTTAACCCTACATGTCGCAGACTCCAATGGAGCTGATTTCTGGTTATCTTCTATGATGAACAATAATGTTTTGTCAAACTAAAGACTCGCCTCTTCAGCTTTCTCTCTCTAAGTTGGACATGGCCAAGGATTTTGCTGAAAATTTTGCCCTTTTGACAATACAAGAAAACGATGAATTTTGGGTCATTTGTGGAAATGAAAATCCATTATGTTCGCCATTTTGTTCGGTTTATTCCTAGGTGTGTAATGGAAAATGAATGGTGAAATATGGAGTGAAAAAAAAAAAAAAAGAAATAGAAAAATCGACCAAATCGATGAAACCAAATAGAGTCAGATTGGTTTGGTTCAGTTAATTTTAATTATTAAAAAGTTGGATCGGATTGGTATCGGTTTAAACAACCAACCGATCCATCAATTAATCGGCCCAATCCTCTAATACATTTTTTTTTCATTCTAATATTCATATTTTTTAAACTTAAATAACAAAATAACCTAAACACAAATACAATTTTTTCTCCAATAATTTGTTTACCGTCTATACTTTTTCTACCAAAACTCCAAATATCAATAGGAAAAAAACTTGAAGAAGAAGTGTTAATGCAAACTTCAAATTTAGATTGTAATCTTACGTTTCATTTT
>NC_036252.1:7803027-7843750 GCF_002742605.1 Olea europaea var. sylvestris
ACCTCGATGCACGGGGGCCAGTGATGATCTGAGATCTTGTCAACCCGAACTCGACCCATGAACCCCGATCACACCATAAACCCCGATTTCAATACTCCCTAAAAACAGCAAAACAAGGTCAGGCATTTGAGGTCGGGGTATGTATGTCGACTCGTCAGCTTTTCTATACGACCTATGGGAACACTAATCCTACTTTGACCACAGTCCCTACCCTGTTAAACTCCTTATTTGACTCAAACAGTGATTTGAATACTTGAGGTAAAACACTAACTCCATTTCCTACGAGGATAAGGATCGTGACAGAATAAGTCCTTCTAGAACTCCACCGTTAACACCTATAAATACACAACTTGTGCTCATTCTTGAGGTACGTTTTTCATTATCTTCAATTTATAGCATCACGCACTTAATTCCCTATCTGATTTAAGCATCGGAGGGGCGATGAACACACACCTCCTTGCCTTTGTTGCAGGTATTCAAAGACCGTCCGTGTTCTTCAAAGTAAAATTCGATCATCAAGTTCGAGATCTTTCAAGTAATATTTTTTGGTAGCATCAGCCACCAATAACAATATCGAGAGAAGCATTACAAAATATTTCATAATATCAAAACATATTTGTTATTTTAAGTAAATTAAATAATGCTATTCTGTTTCTAGTATTTGCTAGGTATCAAGGGCAAATCAACCTCATCACACCACTCAATACAACGTGTCTCATAATATGAACTATTTATGTCATTGGGCAAGTAGGTCAACCATACTTGTGCTCCTATTCTCCATTTCAACACACTGCCCTCCATCTCTTTGTTCAATCTCCACATAACACTGTCCTTATATTCCTCGCCCGAGAAAATCAAGCCACCGGTTTTAGTGAATGCTCGGCTGCCTCCGGTGTACCGTTTACGAAATTGAATGCCACTGCCGTTTGATGGCTTCCACGTGGCAATTTCGGCTCCCGTGGTGTTGTCACATAAAATTGCATCAAATATAGCTGCATTTCCTTCCACATCTTGGTCCCACCTCCAATTTCTTATTTTTGTTCTTGATTTCATTGTTGTCATTGTCTTCACATTAGGAACTTTTGATTTTCCGTTAGTACCCTTCAAACTCTTTTGCATTTCCACCTCTCTTTCCATATTGTCAGTTGACTGGCCCAAGCTCAGCCCGCCCACATAACTTGCACCCACTTCTGGCCCAACCCAGACCCGGACTCTTGATGGAAAATACTTCTCATCCATCCAATCAGCATCCTGATCATTTTTCTTAAATCCTAGTTTCACCACATGGAACCGCAGGTTGTCGACACATGCCTTCACTTGGATAAATCCGTCGCTGAATCCGACTGTATATTCCAATTGAATCACAGCCTCAAGCTGCTGGTGTGCTAGTGCATACTTCAGCACAGATTCTCTGGCATCAATAATAGCTGGGAACTGATTTTTACGTCCATTATTACTGAATTCCAACTGCATGGATTTCGCCGGAGAGTAGCCTTTCAGAATCCATAACCCATGAGACTCCATGGCATATGAAAATCCAAGATTATGAGATGGCAATGGGGCCAAAGACTGTAGTCCAACCTCAACATCACTTGAAACCAACCATTTTGATGCTATGTATCCAAAAGTACGCATGAAGCAAATTTCCACGTCCGTTCCTACAGTGATGAAGAAATTACGAAGAACGGGACCGGCTTTACGTGAGAAAGTTTCGAGGTTTGGAGCAAGCAATGAATGGAAATACAGGGAGCCAACCTCTGATGGCGCATCGCATGCACAAAGCCAGAAAAGGTGGGCAAGGAAGATGAAGTTGAAGAAATTTGAGAAAGATTCTGGTGAGTGGGAGTCTAGAGTCCATGAAACTGGCTCGGGTTTCAGCTTTTGGAGCTGTGAACGAGGGCAAGTGCTATCATGTGCGGTGGGGGAACGGGATACAATCTCTTGAAGGAGTTGGAGTATTAGAGGCAAGAATGGCTTGTCTGAAGCCAAGGGACAAATATCAGAAGTCCATATGATTATCTCTGCTGCAATAGAAGAGTTAGACTCTAGAAAGCGTATAGAGAAAGTGAGAAATGATTCCGACTCAGATCCAAATTTTCGCTCTGCTCTGAGTTCAATAGTTTGCGCTGAATTGTTCTTGAGTCGGGTAGGGTTGGAAGCTGCAAGTAGGAAAGTTTGAGGTGAGTTTGACTCGCTCCACTCATCCGAGTTGGGGAGTTCACATATCCATGACCATATATCCATATTTTCTTGGTGTAATATCCCCTTTCTCTTAAGGATTTTATTGTTTAAGATTCTTGAATATGGAGAAGAGTGCTGGGATTTATAGAGAGAATGAGTGATGCTAAGGTTGCCAACTTGAAATAAGATTTGTGGGTTCAAGGGAATCAAACTTTGTGGTTATGGATGAGACTTGTGTGCACCATTCGATTCTGCGGTTTTGGTCATTGGATGCATTAATTGCTTAGATAATACTAACATTCAAGGCTTATTTTTCTTCTTGAATTAATGTATTTATTCCCCGTTTTAGTATAATATAATTTTGGAGCGTTTGAGAAAAATCGGAAATTGAGGACCATAGCCAAATTTTCTTATTGTTTTCTTAATTTATATGATGTAAATTTGCAAGAAATCGAGTACAGAAGACTAGGGACATTGGATTTTTAGGAATTGTGGACCAAATCGTTCACAAGATCCGTTTTCAATGAAGTTTGGAGGTATTGTCATATAAGACACGGGATATATGGGATTTTTCGTAGTTATGGACGGAAACATACACATTGCCATCTTCTATATTTTTCTCGAGATTAAGTTTTTGCTTGGCTCCTAAATTATTTGATTGATAAATTGATTAGTCTGAATATGTGAAGTTTTCACCTCTGTGCATTTGGATTTGAAGAAAATGTTTGCGTGGTTCGTGCAAAATAAAAGAAGATGTCGTTTTCCTTTCATTTTTATAATTGATGATGATATGTGGAAATTTTACATGAAATGAAAGGAACTTTCATCATTGTGACATTGTTGTATGAAATTTAAATAGCAGTTGATCAGTGCTGTTTAGGTTGGGTGATCGGTTCTGCTGTGCTAATGTGCACGCGGCTTACGATGTTACACGTCCTACAAGACAATGAGTGATTAATGAACTCGTGAACCATTGACTCTACTTACCTTTGTTGCATCTTCGACCGCTAATTTTTTCTTCCAATAGCTAATTATTCTCTTAACTTTTAAAAATGAGGTGGTTGATTTTCATTATAATTGCTTAAGTCGAACATATTTAAGCCGGGCATGTTTTTTAAGTGTGCATAAATTGTATGTCCTATGGAAATATGTAAATAATAAGTGATTAAATTATGAATCTTATGAAATGTGTGAATAAAGAATATGATTGATTATAACTTAATGGTAAGATGATCAAAGAACATAATTATAACAAAGACTGCTCCAAGGTTCTTTAGAAAAATGTGAAATTTTCAAAATAACAATAAAATTGTCATACATTTCATTTTTGTTTGCAAGTTGAGAGCATTTTCAATAAATTCTCTATTTTTAAAGGACATATTCTATTATTTGGAGAGTATTTATAAATTTAGAGAGTTAAAATCTTGAAATGTTCCAACAAATTTTGTATATTTAACACTTAATTTTATTACTCTAAAGAAATATTTATTAATTTTCTCTATCTTTTTGTTTTATTTAACTTTTCTTTAAATTATTTTATTATTTTTCTATATTAAAAATTGAAATACTTTGAATGCATTTAATTATAAAAAGTGAGTTCGACCCACTCTCAAAATTAAAATGTTAATTTGAAGCATCATTTTAAAGGTTAACTCTTCAAAATAGAAAACATGTTATGTTTAAAGAATCTCTTGAAAAAATTCTAATACACACAATTGTTCCATTACCATAAAGTGTGCAAAATCTCAATATTGACTATTGAGCACTGAGAATAAGGAATGACGATCTTCGAGTACAACTTTCTTAGGTTTTGTATAATCTCTACATTTAACAAAATTACTGCCTCGAACATCTTTCAATCCCTAATAAGTTATAGACTTTTGAATTTCTACTTTTATTTATTTATTCTCGTAATGCAAGGAAATAGAATACTCCAACGAATGTTATTAATGAAATGACGTCCCATTTTCCCAAATTTTAAATAAATCACACATACCCCAGATCTCTTTAGCTTTTGGACAACTCTTCATGGTATGTTTCAAGATCGCGTTCAACTAATATATAAAACACAATATGCATCTATTAATAATTTGCCCTCATTTGGTCCCCATTCTTGTCAAATTTTAATGGTTGGAATAATGTTTTTTTGAAAAATGTGTGGTTGAAAAAGAATGAAAAGTTTTTTTTATTTGCGTGTAATATTATTTTATGGAAGATTGTGTGTTTGAAAATAAGAGAGAGAAAAAGAATGATATGAGATAATGGGGGCTAAACGGTGGCAAAATTCTACGAATGGAAGGTGTGAAAAATAACTACAATTTACCAATCATTATCGTATTTGTTTGGTAGTATTTTTAAGTGTTTATCAATTATTAATAAATTGTGAGTATTAATTTTTTTAGCTTTCGTTTGAGTCACATTATTGTAAAAATAAGAATGAAAAATATAATCGCTATGAATCCCACACAATAGATAAAAAGTCAAATATGATCGTTTAATGTGATAAATAATGATTATATTTTTCATTTTAATGAAAAAATAATGAGATTCAGAGAGATGGCATTAATTCATAATTTGCCAAATGCTCATAATTAGGTAAGACAAAAGAACATGCACCTATAACGTGTGGGTGGTATCCACTGGTAATGCGTTTTAGGCTGCGCCACGCAACGCAGTACCCATCCATTCACTTGCTTTTTTCTATATTTTGTGGCAAGAAACGTTGTTAATGTTGGAACTATAAATTTTTTCGTCCAAATTTTTTAAAATAAAATATGATCGAATAATTAATAAAAATTATAAATATACACTTAAAATTAGAGTTTAGTCAGTTAAAGCTCTAATTTTGAACCGGAGTTTAGGGGTCCGAACTGTCTCTTATGAAGCACGGTTTTCTCAGGCAAGTGCTGCGAAATCAGCATCCGTATAACTTAAAGGTAGGAAAAGCCTGTAAATAAGGCTTTTTCCCTCTCAGTAACTCCCGTAACTCCATTCCAAAAAAAAAAGAAAGAGAAAATATATACATATAGAGAGAGCATATGTAGCTTAAGCTGTCCTGTTCTCTGAAATTAACTCGAAACAAGAAGCTGAAGCTTCCGTTGTTTACTCCCATAAAACCCCATCCTTCTTCTACCCAATAACCCACCCCACACCCATACACACACATTACACAATCTTCTGGGTATATCAATGGAGGGTACTGGTAGTGATGGGTTTGAGGATGAATATTTCAATTTCACTTCATTTTTTTCATATGATAATCCTCCGAAAATGCTGTGTTTTGGAGATTATGGCAAAGAATGTGATTTGCAGATTGTGGAGAGTTCTGCTAAAATGGCTGAAAAATCTGGAGTTACATGCAGTGATTCATCCTCCACTTCTTCAACAAATTATGCACTGCCAAAATCCAAGAAGAGAGATGGGTCGGGTAGTGCAGAATTCACTCTGAACTCCGGCGTTAATTCCGGAGCTCTGGCAGGAACCCAGAAATACCGTAAGAAAACCAAGTCGACAAACTCAACTGTGATCTCCGGCCAATCGAAGGTCAGTCGAGACTAGAATTGCATGTAAAGGGAGACTAAATCTAAATACATTTACGTTGCTCAAATGCTTAACATTTTACAAGGTTTGGCAAAATATAGGAAAAGAAAGAGAAGCTTGGTGAAAGAATCACAGCGTTGCAGCAACTTGTGTCACCCTTTGGCAAAGTTTGATTCATTTTATTAATTTACAAATATATTAATTAGTTTAATTACATTTTTCTCTTTACTCTTCCTTTTACACAAATCAAATTGTGGAAATACATACTTGGAAATTGATTGCACAGACAGATACAGCATCAGTGCTTCATGACGCAATGGGTTACATAAGATTTCTGCAAGATCAGGTTCGGGTTCTATGTTCTCCATACATGCACTCTCTGCCTGTAAGTATTTTTTATCACCCCTCAAATACGCATATAGACCTTGTTTGGTAGAGATGAATATCATATTTTGATAAACGTTGATAAAATATGTGATTGAAAAGTTGTGAATCCTATAAGATATATGATTAAATTTAATGATTGACTTTAACTTAGATTTTAATCAGGTTTTTAAGCAATACCAAACTGGGTTATTCTCAGCACCTGATGATCCTTCCCATTAGCCTTTATCTAACAACTTGGAGAGTGTTTGGTACAGTCTAGTACTACATGACCGTAGATTGGATAATACAATTGAGAAAAAAATTTATTTGTTTTGATTTTATTTAATACTGTTCAATATTGTTGAGCCTATATTATAACGATATTGTGAGGCATGGGACATGAACAACATCGGAGCAACAGTGTTATAGCATCGCGTCTAGACATTATTTATGTAAATTGTACATATATAGCAGACTTTTAATGATAAAATGAATCAGCATGCATAACTGTATAATGTTATCATTTGTTCATTGGATTCAATCTAATTTTCAGTTTTAATGTTTATGCAATATTTCCAGTTAATTTTACGTGTTAAAAAACTAAAGTTTAGAAATTAGTAATTTTGAGGGGAAAAAAACAAATTCTGAAGTTCTATCAATGAGCTCAATCCTATCTATTTAATTGATCATTGCACTATTTTCTTGAAAGATGGTTTTGGACATGCAGGAGGACAAAGAAATGAAAGGGGAGAGTGAAACTGAAACAAGGAATGATCTAAGAAGCAAAGGGCTGTGTCTGGTTCCTGTTGAGTTAACCCTACATGTTGCAGACTCCAATGGAGCTGATTTCTGGTTATCTTCTATGATGAACAATAATGTTTTGTCAAACTAAAGACTCGCCTCTTCAGCTTTCTCTCTCTAAGTTGGACATGGCCAAGGATTTTGCTGAAAATTTTGCCCTTTTGACAATACAAGAAAACGATGAATTTTGGGTCGTTTGTGGAAATGAAAATCCATTATGTTCGCCATTTTGTTCGGTTTATTCCTAGATGTGTAATGGAAAATGAATGGTGAAATATGGAGTGAAAAAAAGAAAGAAAAGAAATAGAAAAATCGACCAAATCGATGAAACCAAATAGAGTCAGATTGGTTTGGTTCAGTTAATTTTAATTATTAAAAAGTTGGATCGGATTGGTATCGGTTTAAACAACCAACCGATCCATCAATTAATCGGCCCAATCCTCTAATACATTTTTTTTTCATTCTAATATTCATATTTTTTAAACTTAAATAACAAAATAACCTAAACACAAATACAATTTTTTCTCCAATAATTTGTTTACCGTCTATACTTTTTCTACCAAAACTCCAAATATCAATAGGAAAAAAACTTGAAGAAGAAGTGTTAATGCAAACTTCAAATTTAGATTGTAATCTTACGTTTCATTTTTGTGTAATTATTTGTAGGTAACTATCATATATTTATATGTTAATTTTGGAAACTTTGACCCTTTACCATTTACATTATATATTATTATTATTATTATTGATATGCACTATGCCAGTTAAAAAAATATATGTGCATAGGAAAGCAAAATTTTTTATCCAAAATTGGCAAGCAATTTTTTGTTTTTGTTTTTGGGAACATTGACCCTTTACCATTTACATTATATATATTATTATTATTGATATGCACAACGCCAGTTAAAAATATATATGTGCATAGGAAAGCAAAATTTTTTATCCAAAACTGGCAAGCAATTTTTTTTTTTTTTTTTTTTTTAATTCGTACCAATGTCCAAACTGATTAACCAAACGCTTGGTTCAATTTTAACGATTAAATTGGGTTGGTTTAAGTTGGGATTTACTCAAACCAATCAAGTTAGTTTTGATCTTGAATTGGACTCAAACCAATCTTACACGGACCATGCTCAAGCCTACTTTTGTATTTGCATTTTATTGAAGGTGTCTTTTTATAATGCATTTTCATTCAAGCAAATGAAATGCAAATATTGATAGGCGGACTAAACTATACTATTGAAAAAGAATTCATTAGTGTGCTTAGCCTCTATTTGTCATCATTTACTTTACATTCTTTTCCATTATATTTTTATAGTACTCATTTTTAACCACATACTTTTCACTAAAATAATACTATACGTAAATTTAAAACTTTTTTTTTAACCACACATTCTCCATCAATCACTATTCTATAATACATTTCTTCAAGTTTCGGGGCTCAAATAGGGCCTTAATGAATTTACTGGACGGAGTACATACCACAATTTCATTAGTCTACTTCATTAAAAAAAAAAAAAAAAAAAAGTTGAGAATTCATTGGGGTATATGTTTACTCTGAATTGTCAGTGAAAAAAATGTCCACACCAAATCATGAGTTGTTAGGGCATTTGGAGTTATAAAAAATCAATTAAAATTCAAGTTGGCGAGGCCTCTTAAACTTTATTAGTCCCAGTCTCGATTGGATCGCCTCGAACAACATAATTCACTTCTTTGATTCGCGGATTCGTTCCTCCCGACAGAAAGAGTTGAGAACACTTGCTAATAAAAAAAGGGAAATTTTTATATCTAAAAAGTTAAGTATTACTCGTTTCAAAACTAAGAATAAATTATTCAAATTTTAAAAATCATATTTCTTTTATAAATTAACTTATTAAACATATTTTTATTAATAAGATATATTAATGTCACAATTTTATACAATTTGATCACAATTTATGTATTATCTAGTTACGAATTAATTTTCAATCACAAATAATTTTTTTTATAGGTCACAGATTATTTATCGATTACAAATAAATTTTTTTATAAGTTACAGATTATTTATTGATCATAAGATCAAAATTTTTTATTAGTCGCAACTCATTTATTCATTACAAATTATTAGATTAATTGATAACAATTAATTTTTCAATCACAAGTTAATCAATTGTGAGTTACAGTTATAATATTTAGATCACATATTACAAATTAGCCAATTATTGGTCATAATCAACCAAATAATTGGTCACAAGCATCCAACCCATCTCATCCGACCCATCACCTTCGCCATGATAGCCACCATCACTATCACCATCAGACCTCGCAAAGCCACAACAGTTGCCCAAACACTAATGAAATCGTCACAACTTTATCCAACCACCAACAAAATCATCGCCGCTACCAATAAACCACTGCCACCATTGCCATCCAACATACCAAAACCAGACCAATGCTTATTCCACCACCATCACCAACTGTAACAATACCTGCGCAACCCAACACTGCATCACTACCACTACCACTACCATTGCACGACTGCATAGTTCGTCCCAGTCCGTCGCCGCCGCTGTTGTCGCTATCGCCACCAACAACCACAACCACCCTTTCTCTTTTTCAGTTCTGATCTGCAGCAACCACAACCAAATTGCATCACCCATGCCATCCCACACACGAAGCACCTACCTACAACCACACCACCACAATTGTCGACCACCGCACAATAGATCAAATCAAAAATAAAAAACCGATGAGGACATCACTTGATTGGATCATCATATTTTCTTGTGGATCATTTACTTATGTTTTATTTCATTGGGCTTGTATAATGGGTTTGGCCCCAACTCCTTTTCGTTTTGTTGTTACTTGAGACAGTTGATGATTATGATAAATTGAAATTGATTTTGGCTTGTAGCCAATGTTCTCCCTTCTCCTTTCCCCCTGAATTTCCGCTTCTTCTCCGGTTTCTTCTCCTTTCTTGCTGCCTTTTCGTTTATCCTACATCAAATTTGGTATCAAAGTCGAAACTTGGATAATTTCTCATCTACAATCCAAAAACTTTCTTCTTATCTTCTTTCCAAAAACTTAAAAGAGCAGGACAAACAAAAGAATTTGTTGTGAGAGCAGCAGTTTTCATTTTTTTTTTGCAGTTTCTTTCTTAGTTAAAAAAAGAGAGAAAAAAGAAAGAAAGAGAGAGTTACTATTCGCACTCGGAAAAAAAATAATTTTAGTATTTTCATCATTTTCTGAAAAAAAAACCTTCTGCTGTCGTAAATTTATTTGCTACTCATTCTAAATTACGTCGTTGTTCCCTACCCTAGTCCCAATACAATACTTAGTTGGGCCCTTTTTTTCCCCAAAATCATTAACCCATTACTCAGCCTCAATTCCTACAAAGCCCAATCCCACGTTCGGTCCAAACATCCGAACAATTAAACACATAATTCAAATCTCAAATACACAGGGCCTAACAATTCCTAAACCTATGCACCAACACGGCCCAAATCGTTTATCACCTTCAATTAGGGATGTCAAACGGGCCAAACGGCTCATTGGCTCGTTAAAACTCGGCCTGAGCCGAGCGGGGGGCTCAATCCCACGACCCGAGTCTGCTCGACTCGTCGAGCCTACGAGCTCGTAAAAAAATGTAAATTTATAAAAAAAATAAAAAATGTGCAAATTTACAAAAAAAAATAGAAAAATTAAAAAAATCACGAGCTTGCGAGCGGCTCGTGGGCTCGGCTAGGCTTGACCCACGAGCTCGTGGCGGCTCGTCTTTGACTAGCCCGAGCCGAACTCGTGGGTTAAAGGATCGAGCCGGCTCGGCTTGGCCCATTGCCATCACTACATTGCCCAAATTCTACCCCACAGTTCCACCCCCTTCAATATCCTAGACACCTATATCTCTATGACGTCGGCAACCATCCAATGCATTTTGCGTTGACGTCTCCCACGTCAGCAACCCGTCCACTCACAATCGCCTAACTATTAATCGCCCGTTTTCCACCAAAATCACACACGACTCCCCCCGACTACTATCCATCCCATTGCGGATCCCGCCAACATCTTCCATGCTGGCGCCACCATCTGCCTCAACACCCATCTCTACTCTAGCCATCTCCACCCGTCGCTGCCAACATCTCCAACCCCAGCATCTCAAACCATCACCCATCACACCGACTGCTCAATCTCACAATCAGACCCCACACAAATCAATACTCACCTCCCGATTCACACTCGTACTCACTTCATATACACAACCCACCATCGCTATACACAAAGCCACCACAACAACCACCAATCATCCATTAATATCAACAAATACAAAATAAGCACACTTCCATCTTTAAAAAAAAAAAAGAACAATAATCAACAACCACTCTCTCATACTTTTTCACCACACCAAAGTGACAGTCACCACAAAATAAGTACACTGCTGCTTTACAAGATGCACTTGGAGTGATTTCTGAAGTGGAAGACATCTGAAACAAAGGATAGAATAGAAGCATACTTGGGGCCCACTCATTGGCAATTTAGACCAATCGAAATACAGGGAGTCACAACTGGACTACAACTATCGCCACCACCGCCGACCACCGCACAATCGATCGAATTAAAAACAAAAAAAACCCCTAAAAAAATCGAGGCGATGTTGCAGATTCGGGAAGCAGCAGCACTGCTTCATGGTGCTCCCTCAGCTATGATCACTGCACCTTGCCGCCGCCGATGAGGATGGTTTCGATATCGAATGAGGGAGGAGAAGAAGAGAAGAATAGAGACTGAGAAGAGAGAAGGAGAAAGAGGAGGAGAAATGTTTTTTACGGTTGGGTAAATGTATTAGGGTTGAAATATCTTATTTGTGATAAGTGAAACCTTCCATCTGATTTTAGAACACAAATCTTTAAAAGTAGGGTTTGGTAATTTCCACATATAAAAATCATATAATGCTACTTTGCTAGAAAGTAGGTGACATAATGATTGAGATAATAGGTGCTGACAATATGTGATTAGTTGAAAAGTTGATTGTATTTTAAACAATTCAATAACAAATTGTTACGTGATATTTATGTATACATTTATGTAGCATGATCGTAAAATATAACCTGACTTATTGCCGGATCACCCATCACCAGTAGGTCATTCCACCAATTTGAGCTAAAATCGCAAATATGAGAACGCAATCCGCAAATCGTTGTGTTGTATACATTCTAGAGCGACTCTAGTTAAGCCCCTGTTTGACCCCCATTACCTGAAAATGAAAATGGGGGGAATAATAATTTTTAGAAAAATGAGTGGTTGAAAAAGAAGGAAAAATTTTCGATTTACGTGTAATATTATTTTATGAAAGATTGTGTGATTGAAAATAGGAAAGAGAAAAATGAAATATAATGTAATTGAATTTAATAGGGATCAAACGGGCACTACAGGCAATCTCGCCCCGCTCCCGCAAATGGTCGATCGGTGGTTAAATATAAATTCAAAATTAAGAAAATTTCCTATTCATTTCAAATGCTTTCTTTGCAAGTTTCTTAACATTTTTTAAATCTCTGAACCTCAAAATGCAATTGCATAATTCGTGATTCGTGAAGATGAGTTTCGATTCGACTCGCTCCGGAAACTCTGTTTCGAATTCGAAACGGAGCTTCAATTCAATCTCTTCAAATCCTTCTAACAAAGCCAGTAGTAGTGGTGCTAAAAGTACGAAGAATGATAAGAAGAAGAAGAATACGAACCAGAAAACCCTAGGCATGGCTTGGGGAGCCAATTCTCGCTCTTCCTCTCGCTCCGCCTTTCGTAATTCCCCCTTCTCCGATTTCGGCAGGTCCCGTCCCTCTTCTCTGTGTGTGTGTGTGAGTGCTGAGCAGGTTTTAGAAGTTGCTTTTATAGAAGTTAAGAAAGTAATTTAAGAAGTTTTATTGATAATTAACTGTAGGTTTCGTTGATTATTAAATGGCAATTTCAATAAATATAAAGATGAAGCTACTTGAAATCTCGATAATATGGATTTCTGCATGAGTAGAGGTATTGTTGTTTATGAACAAGATTGCACGTAACTTTTCATTGAAAACTTAGGTTGCCGATGTTTTGCAGAAAAAATACGGATACGAGGTATGCCTTGTAGTTTTAAGGGAACCAGGAATTTGTATCTTGTTGATGCTTTCTGAGAATTTCTGGTGTTTAAAGAGTTTGGCAGTATTTGGCAATTACCTGATTTTTTAGTTGTTTGGACTCTTTGGTCTATGAACTCACAATGTATTGTTACTTCCACAGTACTGGTTCACTATTTTATTGTTTATGTTATGACCAGTATGCTAATATGGATGGAGAAAATTCTAAATTATATTTACTTTGCAATACGTTATGTGTGTCCTTTGCTGCATTTGCTTCTTTACGTAATGTCTCTAGTCATGTTACTGAATCTTTCATACTCGTGCTTGCGTGATACTTGCAGATATACAAGTGTCATTAGTTCTACAATTATAATTTTTGATTTTAAGAATATTGTATCGCTTTCTTTAACAGATACAGATAATATGTTCAATTGTTGTTTCTCCCCAATCCTCTTTCATTTATATTATTTTGTTTTTCGATGTAAGTCTCTTTTCATTATTCGTTCAATTTTTCTTTTCCTAATCCTCTTTTAATTATTTTCTTTTCATTTTGGATGTAAGTCTCTTTTCATTATTCGTTTGTTAATTATGAATATATAATATTTTTAGTTTTGCTTTGGTCTTTGATTGTTTTTGGCTACTTGGGGTGTAGTTACATGGTTTTGAAGAATAAAAAACTACGCGAACAGTTTGATGCTGAGGCTTCAAGCTCTTCTCAAAGTGGTTCTGCTTCTGGGAAATCCATATTTCATGGGGTTTCGATTTTTGTGGATGGATATACTGTCCCATCTAGTCAGGTTTGATTTGTACTCTCTGTTTTTATTATATAGATGTATTGGATTGCTTAACCTTGTTTTGTTTGGATTCACACAGTCCATTGTATTAAATATGTTCATGCAATTCAAGAATTTTAATTAAAGTTGAGAAGAACGCTCAAGGTTGAAACTACAAATTTGTGAAGATTAAAACTAAGTATAGGAGTTATTTTAGACATTCCTTTTAATCTTTAAACGCTCTTTTTTTTTTTTTTTCCTTCAAAAAATCATTACTTCTCTTATTGTGTTTAGTAATGTGGACACAATTTTCTTTTTTTTTTTTTCACTTTTTTTTTTTTTTTTTTTTGCAGGAACTTCGAGGTTACATGTTAAAGTATGGAGGACGATTCGAGAATTATTTTTCAAGGCATCGTGTTACTCATATAATCTGCAGTAATCTCCCTGACAGTAAAATCAAGAATTTGAGGTTCACCTTGTCTTTGTATGTCAAACTGATGCATTGATGTTTTTGGTACTTTAACAAATTTCTGTTTGTGAATTTGATACAGGTCATTCAGTGGTGGGCTTCCAGTAGTTAAACCTACCTGGGTGCAAGATTCAGTTGCTGCTAATAAACTTTTGAGTTGTACGTCATATTTAGAGTTGATACTTTCGTTTAAATTTAGGTTTACTTCACTGTACTCACAATCAACTTCTGAAATTCGTTTTTGTAATGAACGCTTCTTCTAAATCTATGAATGGAAAATGTGGGAGAAAACCTGAGAAAGAACTCATTATTAGTCTTTTTTCAATTTTTAATAGCAATAGAGTAGGATTTGGAAAGAAAGTAATTCAAAGACTAATACTTTTTGATCTACTATCATTTCTGTTCTTTAAATTTGTAGGTTTTTCAGCATTCATGACCTTAGTTACCTGGAATACTATTTTAGCAGATTATGAATTAATATTATTTTCCTAGACGTGGTCTTCCAGCATCTCAGGGTACATAGAATATCTTCTCACTCATTCTCTCACCAGCTTATCTGTTTGGACAGAACTGTATCAAGAGGTGGAATACTCTTAACTCGTGATGACAACGAGCTAGCTTATAGTATAACTTGAACTTTTCAAAAAATATTGAAGTGATTTATTAAACACAGGTGGCAAATTGCTCCCAAGTCCTAACCTCCTTCCTGGGACAAAGATATATCCAAGCAATAGTTAAAGTAGGTTCATGAAAACCTGTTGTAGGATTTCACTGCTTCTGCATATTTGTAGGTCTGCTGATTTGCTTTTCATACTAGAGAAGATTATTAAAAGATTGCCAGTAAAAATTTGAGGGCATCAATCAATGTCACTCTGGTTGTTTTGGTTTGCCTGTAGGGATCCCTTATCAACTCCAACAGCTGGCAAGTGAAGTTCATAACCAACCAAAACTATCTGCTTTCTTTCCTCTGAAAAACGTCCAAGATTCTGATGATGTAGCCCCAAATCTTGGCAATCAAGTAATTTCTGAAACTAAGAATTCATCATTGGAGGATAGGGCTTTGATGGTTGCCAATTGTCCCGAACAGTGTGATTCTACAGAACAAGTGGACCAATGCAGTCCAGAATTTGATGGCCTTTTGCACGTGGGCCCTACCGAAATGATACTAGAAATGCCTGCTTGTAGTGTAGGCAGCCATTGTGAACCGAAAGGTGCTGAACTCTATGATATTTCCAGGTTAGACAGGATCAATACAGGATTTGAACCCAAGTCTAGTAGTTCATGTCAGGCTTCTGCTTCAGTTTGCAGTGGCATCCCTGATGATCATAATTTTAAAGAATCGTCAAGTTCAAGAATCAGTTTAGCTTCTAATCAGCCTCATTCAACTCTTGTAGATCCTGATTTTGTTGAAAATTATTTTAAGGTAAGAACTTGTTCTACTTTTGAGCTTGTCAGGTTTAGTGTATTGATTTTTTTATTTTTTATTTTCTTTTTAAATTTTGGACTATCTGTAATATTCTCTTTCTGTACAACCTACTATGATTTTCTGTGGCCTGACATTATGTACTTTATTGTTAAACTTATAATTTTACCTGCTATTTTCATTTCATTTTCGTTCGTTATCAGGTTACTTTCTCTTAGTTGCACTTATATTTGGGTTAAACTTATCTTAGTTTCTAGTATTTAACTTTGGTATCCAATCAGTCTCACATCTGAGGAAATGTTCTGTATTTATTTTCCATGTTGTGTTATGATTTATTTAAATGTTTGTTGATATTGCTTCAGTTTATTTGAATGTCAAAATTTAGTATTTTAGCCGTTCTAAATTTATTGGGGAACACAGACACATTATCCATGACTGCTTGGCTTCAAACTAACTAATCTAACATTATTAAAATCTTTCAACCTTTGTGTTTGAACCATTCACAGCTGTACCCTAATTAACTTTTGGATGTTCTAGAACTCTAGGCTGCATTTTATTGGAACTTGGAGAAATCGGTACCGAAAGCGTTTTCACAGCTCATCTGATGGGTTTAGAGACAAAAGTTCTTGTCTCAACGCCTCTGCAGTGGTTCACAAGACTGCCATAATACATGTTGACATGGTAAGTTTCTGTATTAGAGGGATTGTGATCGTTTTCACATGAGTTCTTTACCCCCCTCCCCCCAGTGACCCAAGAAAATATCATGTGTTTCTTCTTTATAAAGGTATTTTGATTGAAAATATTCTATTCCAGGATTGCTTCTTCGTAGCAGTGGTCATCAAGAACCATCCCGAATTACAAGACAAACCTGTTGCTGTTTGCCATTCAGATAGTCCCCGCGGAACTGCTGAAATATCATCTGCCAATTATCCTGCTCGAGATTATGGTGGGGCTTGTGTCCTGAAACTTTATTTTTGTTTTGGTTTCATATGCATTTTGTGACTTGTATGCTTCTAGGAATCAAGGCTGGAATGTTTGTTAAAGATGCCAAGGCACGTTGCCCTCATCTTGTAATTGTTCATTATGATTTTGGAGCTTATGAGAAGGTATCTGTTCAACCGTCTTACTTTAATTATATAATTTTTGCTAAGGCATGATATTTATTTGCACCTACTGCTATTTCTTCATATATGTCATTTTGCATAGCGATCATTTGGATTCGTTTGATTTCTTGGTTTACAGGTGGCAGATCAATTTTATGACATTCTGCATAAACACTGCAACAAAGTGCAGGTCTGCATTCGAAAATGCATTTCAAAGCTATATCCTGTTTCTGTTTTCCAGTTTTGAAAATGCAATTTTATCTTAATGCAGGCTGTCAGTTGTGATGAAGCATTTCTTGATGTCACCAACTCAAGAGTGGAGGATCCCCAGCTTTTAGCTTCAGTAATCAGAAAAGAGATTTTAGACACTACAGGATGCACTGCAAGTGCAGGGATTGCAGAAAATATGCTTATGGCCCGTCTTGCTACAAAAACTGCAAAACCGGATGGCCAATGTTACATTTCTCCTGAGAAGGTGTGACCCTCTGTTATAGATGCAAGTTCTATTTTTTTTTTCTTTTTCATTTTTTTTTTAATTCCATCACCATATGTTATTTTCATCGTTCCATTTGCCTATATTTCTCCTGGTGTTAAATTAGTTTATACTTGGAGTGTGTTTAACGTGATCTTCTGGTTTGCCTTCTGGTCTTGGTATTCTTTTTATGCTGCCTAGTTGACATTGTTAATTTATGTCTTTTTCATTTGAAAGAGGTGGGGTTGGGGGATGGGGATTCCATATTATTTCTGCTGATGTTCATTGTCAGTTGCGAAGTGAATTAAGTATTGCTATCCACTGTTTCCTCAAGCAGGTAGTAACTTTGGCATTATATCTTGCAAACTTGAAATAATAATCCTTATAAAGTAATTTTGTTTCTGTATGGTGCCTCTTTTTTTTTAATATAAACAAATCCCACGTGGCCATCCTAGCATTGAGAAGTACAGAAATTTCTGGTGGTCCCCAACTTTTTTTGTCATGCGATTTTTGCAAAATTATCAAAGTTGAAATTAATAAAATTAGAATCATCTTTCTGTGATACATTGAAAGTTTTTACGATGATATGATACCTTTCAGTCCAACTTCTCTCATGTTGTACTCCAAAATGATCAATATAACTTTGGTTGAGGTGCTGGGTTGTGGGGACTGGTGAGGTGAGCTCTTCCCACAGCTTTTACTGATGTAGAACTGTTTGGAATTTTGTAATTCAATTATTTAGTGTTTTTACTCTACTTTTGGGTCCCTGTTTTGCTTGTGGTCCTTTGAACTCTTATGGAATTTTTTTCTGATTATAAATCTCTTGCTAATTAAGCCCCTGTTTGGCTCAGATTTTAATCTGAATCAAAGTCAAACAATCAAACATTAACCGCATCTTTCATGGGTCCCACAATTTTTCAATTAGATATTTAAAAAACTTCTATCAAAATCTACAAAAAATCTAATTTTAATCCACAACAAACACTGAGTTTTTTAGTAGATCTTTTTGTCTCTTCTTTGGATGTATGAGTTGTCAAACTTCATTGGAAACCGTGTATCATGATTCAAACTTGCCTATCGTTACTTGGCGATGCTAAAATTTAATCCTGATACATTCTCACATGTCAATCTACTTACATTACTCGGAGTTAGAACATTATTTCTTTTCTATTACTTTTTTACTGCTATATGCTGCCCAACACGTCAAAGAAGTGGGCTGAAAAAGGTTATAGAAGCATGAAATTCAAAAACTGAAAAGGAAGATGATGAAGGATACTGAGGTTAAAGATCAATTTCAGTACATCTCACTGATTATGTCTAGTTGAGTTTTCAGGTGAATGATTATTTATGTGAACTTCCAGTCAGAGTACTGCCTGGAATTGGTCATGTTTTGGCAGAGAAGTTGAAAAAAAGGCAAATTGAAACTTGTGGACGGCTGCACGTGATATCCAAGGTAAACTTTTGGTTTAGATGGATCATGATGTCATTTGTTGGTGCATTAATACAACTCATGAGCACAAAATGAACTGAAGTATCAAATAACTAATGCTCCATTTGGCCAAATTTTGTAAATCATTATATATGGTCAAACTTTATTTTCAACCAAACATTCCAATGGACTCACAAGTACTATACACTTATCCACTACTCATTTCAATTTATTTATAAATTAAACTGTTAAAAAATTCTTCCCGAATGGAGGCCGAATGTCAAACATTGTAGATAATGTTGTTTGTTTAGTTATTTTCAAAAAGACTTAAATTTTCTACATCCAGCAATTGGCTAATTATGGGATGTACCACTTCGGAACTTTTCAGGCTTCAATGCTTAACTATTTTACCTATTTGCTTTAAATTTTTAATGTGCCTTCATTCTCTTTCTCTACCTGCTAATATAGTATCTGAAGTGGCTTTTACAAGTCTGCAGTTGTGTGTGTGTGTCTATTTTTGAATTTCACTTGCTACTACTGAAGGAAAATATAATATTCAAAGAACTAGTTCTATAGTACAACATTTTAATTTTAGATTTCGTCTCTGTGATGTTTCCAGGAATCTCTTCAAAAGGAGTTCGGTGTGAAAACTGGAGATATGCTCTGGAATTATAGTAGAGGGATCGACAATCGACATGTTGGCGTGATTAAGGTCAGTAACCACTATCTTTATTTTGCTCCTTCTATGATTGTACTACAGCAGAAGGCATTCAGTATTTTTCCCATGCTGTTCAACTAACATTCTGACATTGCTATGTTAGTGAGGTCTGTCATGTATAGTTGGTGTGTGAGTCCCTGGCTTCAGAGTAGTAGTGAAGCCAGCATAATATGCTATTATCATCTAAGATATGGGATGTATGGATGTGAGAAGTTATTGAGTATATTATGGAGAAATTAGAGCAAGTTGTTTCTTTCGAATGCTACAGAAAGATCATAAGAACTGTCATTCTTTGTTTGATAGAATAGGCTAAACTGCTTATACTTTCCATTCATCACAGCAAGTGGCACAGAGCAGACAACAATCATTTCTTAGACTAGGCAAACTTTCTCGTACTTTTCAGTCACGTGGCACTTGCTTCGGTTATGTAAAGCTTAATATACGGAAGCCTAACTATACTTATATTTTGACGTTTTTGCAGGAAAGCAAATCTATAGGCGCTGAAGTGAACTGGGGTGTGAGGTTCAGGAATACAAATGATGTCTGTAGTCTATTGTGGAATTGATTTTCTTTTACCTTTCTGTAAAGTATTAATAGTGCTTTTGATTTCAGACTCAACGCTTCTTGACAAACCTATGCAAGGAGGTTTCATTGCGATTGCAGGGATGTGGAGTGTTAGGTCGCTCTTTTACCCTAAAGGTTTGGCCATATGTTGTTATTGAAAGTTCTCATGACGAGTGACATCATGGGGCCTGCATGCGACTACTTTATCATTACTGAAAATTTCTCAAATTTAACACATTGAAGAAAAATTACGTTAATTTGACCAATGGCATTATGTAGATAAAGAAGAGACGAAGTGATGCTGGCGAGCCAATAAAGTATATGGGCCATGGAGACTGTGAGAACCTTAGCCATTCCATTACGGTATATAACATTATTACATCAACATTTTTTTTCTGGATCCATGGTATGACGTTGCCATTCTTTTTTATATAAAAGCATTCTTGAACGACAGATTCCGATGGCCACAGATGAACTGGATGTGCTTCAGAGGATAACCACTAAGCTTTTTGGATATTTTCAAATAGGTAAGTTGGGCTCATTGATCTTTTTCCATTATCACGCTATTAATATAATTCGCTATTTGCAGACCTTTCTTTTGGGACTGAGTGCACTGAAAATTGAATTAGCGTATGCCTGCCAAATGGTTTGAAGATGGATGCTTTAACAAGAAGCTTCTGACTCGTTCTTACCAGAAATACAGCCATTATATTTCTTTCACTTAATAGTAGGCTCAGTTTAAATTGACAAAGCCATGTGAAGAATTTCCCTTTTGTCCTTTATTCATTTGTTTATTCCAGATATTGATAAATTTATTGTATCTTTAAATGATAAAGCTAAACCACTTTTTCATCTGGGTCGTTTTCATTAATTTTCTTTTCCTGGGATGGCAAGTTTTAGTGCCTACTTGGCAGAATTTTAAATATCCACATATTGTGTACATGGACATTGAATTCCAAAATGCCATTTGATCAAGTATCTCCTCTCCCTGACAAGGAGATTCATCACTCAAAAAGCTAGTACGAACGTTCCTTGCTTCTTGAATACTTTGGTATCATGTGTAATAATGCATTCTTCTCTTCAAATTTTTTGATCTGATGTATTTTTATTTTTATTTTTATAAATTCTATCAGTGATCTGCATATTTACAAAACTATCATCATGCTGTTATATGTATTTTTTGAATTCTTGCTTTTCTAATCCTCAAGAGAGTTTGTTTGGTTGTATAAACTATCATGTCTCTTTCCCTTACTTAGCAGTAGGATGACCATATACTTTATCTTTGAATTGTTTGATATTTTCTTTATTTTTTTTTGGATATTTTGTTATTTTTAGTTTTTGCTTTTTGAAATTCAATTTTAGCCCATGTTTGAGCCCCATTACATTAAATTCTATTACATTTCATTTTTCTCTCTCCTATTTTCAACCACACAATCTTCCATAAAATAATATTACACGTAAATCGAAAACTTTTCATTCTTTTTCAACCACTCATTTTTCAAAAAAATATTATTTCCCCCATTATTTTTTCCACGGAATGGGGATCAAACAGGGGCTTAAAAATTTGTTTTGAAGTACATCTACAGAAGTTGTTATGTAGTGGATCTTGTTTAACTGTAAGGGACATATTACTTTTATAATTTTATCCATAGATAATATGAAATTGTTGTTGCAGATGTTGAAGATATCAGAGGAATGGGTTTGCAGGTTTCAAAACTTGAAAACACAGATAATGGCAAGCTAGGTTTGTGTTTTATGATTATTAGCTCTCTCTAATATTTTTGGAAGAATCCTAAGCATTTCAACTATTTATTATTGGTTTCTAGATTGATATATAGCCCCTTTGTTTTGCCCCCATTTTTTTTTTTTCCAAAACACATTTTCTGCCACACATTCTCCAACAAAAAACTATTCCAAAATGCATCTTTTCCCAAAATTGGGGCTAAACAGGGGCATAACATTTTTGCAATTTCCTTTGTTATTTCAATGTTTCTTTTAGCAACTGATCTGATTTGCTTTTGTCCTGAAGTCCACCAGAGGAATTCCATTCTCTCCTGGCTCGTTTCCACTTCAACAAAGGACAGAGAGCAAGAGAAATTTACTAATCACACCAAGCACAATGATATAGGTATTATAAACACATCTTGTTATATTTTGTTATTGCAAATTTTCTTTTGGACGTGGAATTGTGCAATAGAATTTAGTCACACAAAATAGCTTCAAGGTTTACTTTTTTAGGTGTTTGACGTGGTTATGAAACTTGTGCATGATTATATTGGCTAAAGATAATTTGTACTCATTCAGCTCCCCCCCCCCCCCCCCCCCCCCCCCCCCCCCCCCCCCCCCCCCCCCCCCAAAAAAAAAATAAATAAATAAATAAAGGAAAAAGTGAAAAGGGATACATTTCCTCCAAGATGTTGGTGCTTCCTCTGCTGAAACATGGTCAAAAGGATGGATTTTTAAATAGGTCCGCCAATATTATTGTTAGTGTTGCATCGGAAAATAAGTTGAGCATGGATAACGTCTATGGTTTCTGTTTGTTCCATAAATTGCACTCTTGTTGGTCATCACCTTTAAATACTGGACTTAGTTCAGCTTAAGAGTCTGAAAGAGTTCTCGTCCTCCTCTTTTTATCCATTACTTGTATCAACTCTGTAGTCATGATATTCTTTAGGTTTCTGTATCTTGACTTAATTTCTAAATTTAGCTTTAGAGTCCATGTAGAAACAATGCATAGTAACCCTCTGATTTTAATCCACACCAAACAGGGGCTAAGAAAATTTTCCATATTTTGTTTGTATAAAAATGTTGGGTCTTGACTTAAACTGAACAGTAGGAGTTTTATTTGTGTTACAGTTGGGGAACTGAATTGTGAAGGAGATCGAGGTCAGTTGTGCTCCAATCACGCTGGACCATCTGTCCGAAGTGATGCTGGTTTGTCTGCTGGTGTAAGTGGCAGTAGACAGGGTGTGATTCTCCCTCCTCTGCATGATCTTGATGTGGGAGTTATAGTCTCTCTTCCACCTGATGTCATTGCAGAAATTAATGACATGTATGGTGGGGAGTTAACAAGTTTCATTTCCAAGTATAAAAGTGACATGAATATGCCTGCTATGTCAGTTGATAGTTTTGAGGGTAAAATTTTAAACCTTTCCTCTGTTTAAAAGTGGATTTTCTTCTCCTTGTCAAATGTCTCATGATGAACTGTTGCATTCCGATTAGGGGTAACTGCTGAGGAAAAAGAATGCCATCCCTCTTATCTGGTCCAATCTAATAAATTCCCCTTTGACATTAAGGTACTGCTCCTACTCATGTTCTATGTAGCTTGTGCACAATTAACTACAGGATCTGAAATAAATCAATATCCCAGTGAAATAAAGTATAAATAAAACAAATTTTTGTGCTTAAAATTTGTTATCGAGGTCAGTTGTGCTCCAATCACGCTGGACCATCTGTCCGAAGTGATGCTGGTTTGTCTGCTGGTGTAAGTGGCAGTAGACAGGGTGTGATTCTCCCTCCTCTGCATGATCTTGATGTGGGAGTTATAGTCTCTCTTCCACCTGATGTCATTGCAGAAATTAATGACATGTATGGTGGGGAGTTAACAAGTTTCATTTCCAAGTATAAAAGTGACATGAATATGCCTGCTATGTCAGTTGATAGTTTTGAGGGTAAAATTTTAAACCTTTCCTCTGTTTAAAAGTGGATTTTCTTCTCCTTGTCAAATGTCTCATGATGAACTGTTGCATTCCGATTAGGGGTAACTGCTGAGGAAAAAGAATGCCATCCCTCTTATCTGGTCCAATCTAATAAATTCCCCTTTGACATTAAGGTACTGCTCCTACTCATGTTCTATGTAGCTTGTGCACAATTAACTACAGGATCTGAAATAAATCAATATCCCAGTGAAATAAAGTATAAATAAAACAAATTTTTGTGCTTAAAATTTGTTAATTATGTGATTTCCCATTCATCCAATGCCAATGCCAATGCCAATGCCATTGACATAGAAGTGGTCTGTTAGGCATTGAAGGAGCCAGTCAAAGGGCGCTTGAATCATTTTTCTTTGAATAGTAACCGATTTCTGTAGGTTTTTAGCCAAGTAATGGGATTGCACTTTCTCAAAAGATTGCTATTTAGAAAGCTAAAAAATTTAGTGATTATCTTACATTTACTTTAGCATCCTGCTATATAATTCACTTCCTACACCGGATCAATCCAGTAATCTAGTAATCTGATTTATCTTGTAATAACTGGGTGCATGATTGTAAATGAATTGATGAGATCACATTTTAAGGTGGATGAATGTAGTATGAGGATCCAGCAGGATCAGCTGCTTCTAACTTTTCCCCTCCTTTTCCTTTCACTTGCATGTGCTGAGCTTCAATTTAACTAGCTAATAGTAGTAGGTCACTATAAAACCTGCTGATGCCAGCATGTATGTGGTGACATTGTGTTTCACATTCGGATATGATTGTTATTTTTCATCAGTTATTTTGCTGTTCTGAGTAACTTAACCAGTTCTTACATACTGCAGTTGTTTGATTATCGTTGTTTCTGGTTGCTAAGTTCCTTCAAGGAACCTCTCATCCACTCTCTTTTCGTGAAAATGTGTTTTTGTCATCAAAAGGCATTGATATCGTACCGTAGTCAATACTAGCTATTTTATCCTTGTGATTGACAATCTTCTATCAGTCTTCTATAAAAATCTGTATCATTCTGATACTTAGGAGCTGTGAAATATATCAGTCTCTTTAATATGTATCATCACCTATTTATTTATTGTGTTTCTTAGTTATGTTTTCTTAAGGCAGAGGTCAATTAAGGTAGAGATATAATCCCGCAGCAATTCATCTGTGAAATAAAAAAAGATCAGGTCCTCAGGATTTCCTAATATAATAGATTATTTTTTACTTTCTTCAGTTTATGGTGATAATTTTCTGTGCTTTTGTTCCGAAAAACAGTATGGTGATGAGGAAACCCCCATTCGACCTTTCTCCGCTCCAGTTTCTGAAAATATTGCTGTAATGCCCTCATCTCTGAGTCAGGTAGATCACTCGGTGTTGCAACAACTTCCTCAAGATTTGAGAGAAGACATACTTGAGTTTCTTCCTGCACACAGGAGACTAGAATCTGTGCCAGATGCTTTGCTGAATCCAAGTGAGAATCAGACTGGATCTCCTCAGTTTGTTTCAACTAATGAGCTTTGGGTTGGAAATCCTCCTCTGTGGGTTGACAAGTTCAAATTGAGCTGCTGTGGGATGTTGAACCTTTTTGCTGAGATGTATTATAGATCAGGACATACTTGCCATTTGTCTTCTATACTTCAGCGGCTTTTCTGTGAGCAGCGTGTTCCTCTAGATGTGGGCACTAATGAATGGGACGATGCTGTTAGTTGCTTATGTGAGCTTGTTAAACAATATTTAGAACTCAAAATTCAAACAGATATTGAGGAGGTTTATGTTTGTATCCGCCTTTTAAGAAGGTATGTACATGATACAAATTTTTAATTTTGCAGAAGTGCACTTGTGATGATATCGCTTTATATGCATGATTTTCTCTGTTTGCATTTTCTTGAGAATAATATACATGGATACAACTATACCAGACCTGAACGAGACAAGAATGACTAGCCCATTTGTCATGTTCTGGAAAAGTAGGACACGTAGAGAGGTAATATTTTGATGTATATTGTCCAAAAAAACGTCGTTTTATTTTAGAAAAGCAAAACCTTTTTCCACATTAAACATGGTGATGCAGATCCTTAAAGTTATGCTGGAAGGCTTATCAAATGCTAGACATGTATTTCTAGGCAAAAGAATGAGTAATTTTCAATTCTTTACTAGATATTTTAAGCATAAATAGGTTTTAAGGTCTTTTTTTTTTTTTTTAATTAATTATGCAGACAATGAATTGAATATAAGGTTTTTGAAATTTCCTCTTCTTGATCTTCTTTCTTTTCTGTCTCTTCTCCTCTCTCCACTTCTCCCCTCTTGTGCCCTACTTTATGTTCTTGTGTTCTATATGCTTTGATATATCCACTGGTGTCGAAGCTTGCTTCACTTCTCTAACCAAATCTCAATCTAGGCTAATGTTAGTGTTTCTAGTCAAAAGAACAATGTACTGTTTAGGTATTTTTGTCACAAAAAAAAAAAAAAAAAAAAATTAAGGAAAAGAATTCAGTTATTTTTATCAAAAAGACAAGAAAAATGAAAAGGAAGGTTGAATTGTTTGTTCAAGGGGAAGGTTAATAGTGTTGGCAAAAAAGAGTTCTTAGTGCCATACCAAAATTTTGCTCATTTTTCATTTTCTAAGGTGAGATTGACATTGGAAATTCCTCGTGCATGTCCGCATTTGTCTCATATCCAAAATTAGAAAGTAACAGAGATACTTTGTGAGCTTCCTGCATCAGACATGTATCTGTCCTACATGTGTTGGACAAAAAACACTTTTGGCTTGGGGAAGTGTCTCAGAGTTATTCAAGTCAGGTTGAGTGTGACAATATTTGATATTGTTTTCTCTACCTTATATTTTCCTAATGTTTCTAGTACTATAGCATGGTAGATTGTTTTATCATTTACGTGTTCTTGAAAACTTATTATGTGCTGTACTGTGTTATTCACTTATTTGCCAAGGTTTAATGTTGTTATACACAAAGACACGGTTGATTGATAAGGCTTATTTTTCTCTCAGGTTAAATGAGAGGTCGAAACTTTTTGGACTAGTTTGTGACAGCATACTTCCTCATCTCCAGGTTTCTTTGTCTTAGCCAATATCATCGACCCCCATGTCTTCCTTCTTTCCCCTCTTCCCTTATCCTTCTTTATCCGGTTTTTCATCGTTACATGGTGGGGAGGATATTTTGCTGTCTCGACAGTCTCCCTATGAATTCTTTTTAATTTCGTTCTTATTATTCTTGTGGATTCAACTCTTCAGGCATCCTTTGGTGAAAATTATGGAGGAACTCTTAATGTCTCTTCTGTCAAGGACTGATGTATTAAAGATATGGTTCTAAACTTCACCGCCGTTGGATTTATGATACAATTTCATAGTTGAAAATACCATGATCGTTGGCATTACATTCTCTTCTAGCAACTGGAATCTGGCCATGACACCGGATGATGTAGGCGAGTCATTGCTGTGCAGGTGCTTTCTGCATGATGATCCTGTTAGCGATGTTTGAAACCTTCGAGGGGTGGAGCCTTGAGTTCTTCTAGTATTAAGATTTAAGCTGGATCAGTATTGCGATGCAAAGATGGAGTTAAATCAAGAGAATGTGCCTATATGGGCATTTTGTTTTGGTAAATATCACACAACACAATATTGGGAAAATTGCAGCAGAGTTCCCTAGCCAGTTATTAAAGTGTAGCAGCAGCAGGGACATTGTGTAATGGTGGTTCTTTTGAAATCTGAAGGTTTGGTAAGTTGAAAATGTTGGAATATTCTGAGTGCAAAAAAATGGTGTGTGTAGAGAATTCCTTGAACATAAAATTTGGTATGTCATTGGAGGACTCCTTGCCTTAATCATTGGTTTCTAAAGGTGGAGTTTTCGAAGCTTTGTGCGGAAATCTTTGGTCTGCGTCAGATCTTTCCATTTATGTTCGAAACTTTCAGCAGTGGAAGGAGTTGGGAGGGAGGTGTTGGCTCTTGATCGCAATGATTTTGTGACTCCCGAGGGGAGAGTGGGGTGAGTTGGGTTGGATAATCTTATTCTAGTTTTTTCCCCTCAAATTTTATTCATAATTATTTTATTAATGTTCTTTTCATAGAATAATGTGTTAATTCATTTACTCTTAAAAAATTGGACGTGACGATTGCAAGTAACTTTAAAGGTAAATTTGGCAGATTCCATCTATAAAAAATCCTGCTACCACAAAAATAGAAGATTGAAACTGCCACTTCTTTAGGGATCCGTCTGCACTTCTGCAATTTCCCCAGGATTTTCTGAGGAAAATGCTGAAATTGGACGTTGAATTCGTCCCAACATGTTAATTAGTTAAAGATGTAAATGCAAGTCTTCTGGTGATGTTATTGCATGTTATGAAGTCGGCCTAACTATTTAAACCCACGTTCAGTCTTTTTTCCTTTTGGAAATTGTTCATCTGTTGGGTAAATTAATTCGATTGCTACAATATAATTTTTCATCACTAGAAGGATATGCTTGATTTGATCTCGATTTTCCCAACTCATATTTGCAAATTAAGAAAACATAGAAGCACAAAATGGGGCATAGTTCTCGTCTTAGGAAAAAAAGAGAATTCTGCTATGTAAAAAGAGAATTCTGCTATGTAAGATTCCTCGAGAAGTATTATATTACGGAGCAATGAAATACCGCGTTTTTTCAAAGCTTCAACGACTTAAATACAAGCATGTATACTAGTCGTTTTCGCTTTCTATCACTGGAAGCTTCAGCGGGATAGTTTCTAGCTTTTCTTTCAACCATTAGGTGATGGTGAGTTACTATTATGCCCTTGTTTGATCCCCATTCTTTAGAGAAAATGAATTCTTCTACAGTATTTTGATATAATTTCAACCACACATTCTTCAATAAAATAATATTACACGCAAATTCAAAATTTTTCTTTATTTTTTAACCACATATTTCACATTAATACACTATTCAAAAATTCATTTTTCGCCTCAAAATGGGGATCAAACAAGAGCTATATTATTAAGCCTTTGGTCCCCCTTTTTTTTTTTCAAATTTTAATGTTTGAAATAGTGTCTTTTTTTAAAAAAAACGCGTGATTGAAAAAAATGAAAAGTTTTTGATTTATATGTAATATTATTTTATGGAAGATTGTGTGGTTGAAAATAAGAGAAGAAAGAAATGAAAGAGAATGGGGGCAAACGAGGCTTAATAAATAGAAATATATTTTCCAACTTTATTAAACAGTGACTTCATAATACAATAAGATGGCCAACTTTTATAATTTGTTTCATTTTTTTCTTAGGTTTATTTTAATTATTATTTTTTGTAGCTCAAACTATTTAAGGTCAATTATCTCCTTTGTCGGTTTAGAGTATTTTTTCCTCGTTAAACTTTTTTATATCTTGAATAAAAATTGAGATATTTTGCGGTATTCTTAGGATTAAATGAACCTTTGATTACTGAATTCTCAGTATTCTTAGAAATAATATATTTTTAGATTTATTGTCTTTATTTCATAATATAATTAGCCTTTTAAAATCGTGTATTATGGAAAAACTTTTAGTGAAAATTGTCAAAGTAAATGAAGTCGTTTTCCACCGCGTTAGGATCAGTTTTGGAAGAATTCTAGAAAGAACGTAGAAAGCCATTGAATTTGGCAGGAGATTTAGCCTTGTTTGGTCCTATTTTTTCAAATTTTAATATTTGGAATAGTATTTTTTAAGAAAATGTATGATTGAAAAAGGAGGAAAAGTATTCGATTTATGGGTAATATTATTTTATAGAAAATTGTGTGATTGAAAATAAGAATGGAAAGAAAAAATTGAAAGAAAAAAGGGGCCAAACGGGGCTTAATTACACGGGGCGTTGGCATGTTGCTCCATATTTCTATTATGAGATTCAAGGAATATCTCATCAAATTCCATGAAAGTAAGCTCGAGCCAATTGCTGCCCCCATCCTTGCGATTACATATTAATTTTTCTAGGAGCTATTCCAGCCGGACCACAATTGGGTCAAATTGACCGGTTTAACTTTGTTCTAAATATAATTTTAACGATCTTACCTCTCAATTTTTTAATTTGGTTCTAATTTATTATATTAACTAGGTCTGGGCATGGTCCGGCTCGGTTCCGTTCTTAGAATCGAACCGGATCGAACCGGATCAGAACTTTTTAGGTATCAAGTAAGTGGAATCGTTGGGTCCAAATTTAATTATAGAACCGTTCGGGTTCGGTTTCATTTGGTTCCCAGATTCTGTATTATAATTATTTTTTTAATATTTACGAAGCTATATTTATTCAATTAATGACATGTTTAATCTTAATTCTTACAAAATAACGTGGTTTAATCTTATGTGTCTTTTGTATATCTCTTTGTTGAGTTCTTCATAGGTTTGATTGTTAGCATCACAGGAAGAGGAAAATAGCGAGTTTACAATAATTAAGAGAGACGCTGTTGAGTTTCAATTCAGTTTGTGCTTAAAATGAAAATTAGAAACATGAAATCATATTTTTGGGTTTGAACTAAATTAACTAGTTAACAAATTTATTTAGAAAAATTAAAATAATTTGGCTTACTTAAAATAAATAAACTAAAAAAAAAATAAGGGAGATTTTGTTCTTATTCGATTATTCGGTTCTTGATCTAGAACCGATAATCAAATCAAACACGTCGGTTCTCGATTCAGATATCCGTTCGGATATTTAACTTAAGAAGAACCGCTTAGTTCGGTTCGATTCAGTTAGAGTCTGATTCCATTAGGGAACTTTGTCCATCCCTAAATTATTAACGTACTTTAAATAATTAACTCTTTTACTTAAAATAGAAAACACGAAATTAAATTCCAAAAATGTAATCAAGAATTTACTGCTTACAATTTTGTTATGAGACATAAAAAAGGGGAATCATAACTAATCGAACCGAAACCAATTGGTTCAAAGTTGTATCATAAATTGGATCTCATCAAATCTGAATTGAGATGAACCAAACCTAATTCTCATATTTATCGTAAGTTCAAATCATATAGCTTCTATGTATCAAACATTAGTTATAGTGATATATCTGACTAGGTAGCGAGGCACACCGTACACGGCATATAGTCGACTTGGTAAACGGAGTGTACAGTTTGTCTTTTGGCCAGAATCAAGTCACAATACTCTTAAAAGTCCAAGTCAATGTCTTCTTTGCATATTATCATGAAGGCATCACAATTCATAAGGCATCACTTAATTAGGTAGGACTAGTGGATGTGACATGAAATGGACGGTACTCAACGTTTAGGTCTACGTTCAATTTCAGAAAAATCCAAGCCCAAGCCATGTCTACCATCAATTAGGGACGGAGCCAGCACTCGAGGAGTCCCTGGGATCAGCCGTGCTGATTCCATTGATTTTTTCCCTTCTACTCGATGATCGCTTGGGGGTTGTTTGTGCTCACCTGAATTATGGATCTGTCATTACCGTCAACAATAAGAACCCTACTTGGTTTTGGTTTGCAATATGGGGGATTTCGGATTCAAATTCAGTGTTTTTTTTTTTTTTTTAAACAACTAACCTCCCTTTCAATGAGCGGGAGATAAGCTAAGTCAGGTGGTTGGGGTGGGAAGGTTAAACTTCCACGAGACGAGGGTGGCATATTTTATTCATACTAAAATAAAATACAAATTTAGAACGAAATATGCAACCTCGTGAAAATATATATGAGGAAAAATTAAGTTTTTGTTTGATAGTGATTAAATTTTAAATTTTAGTTTAAATTAAAGCCAACAAATAGTTTTAAACACATATATTTATGGATCTTACAACTTTTAAACTTTATATTTCATCAATTTTTATTAAGATCTATTAAAAATCTGATATTAATCCCATCAAACACGGGCTAAATTGGCGGAAAACGAAGAAGAGTAATTACAAATTTGTCATTGTTTACTTTTCTTTCCTTCTCATGAAAGGAACGAAGACATGAATTTCTTCGTTCACACCACGCCATTTCAACATTAACATGCCCATTCATATATATATGAATCATAGTAGATCTAACTGCAGCACAAAGCCCATAAAACCATAACATGGCTAACTCAATTATACTGTGTCTGTGTTTCTCTTCCTTGGTAATTCTAGCAGCCATTCAAGGAATCCATGCAGTGGACTATACATTTACAAACACTGCAGCAAACACTCCTGGAGGTGTTAGATTCACTAATGAGATTGGGGAACAATACAGCATCCAAACGCTGGATGCAGCTACGAATTTCATATGGAAAATCTTCCAACAAGACACGACTCCGGCCGACAGGAAAAATGTCCAGAAGGTGAGTTTATTCATCGATGATATGGACGGAATTGCGTACACCAGCAAAGATGAGATTCACGTCAGTGCAAGATACATACAGAGTGACTCTGGGGATGTGAAAACGGGGTTCACCGGAGTTTTGTATCATGAAATGACTCACGTCTGGTAATGGAATGGAAATGGTCAAGCTCCAGGAGGTCTTATAGAAGGTGTTCTCGAATCACTTCATCTAAAAATTTAAACTTTCAGTATTTAGATAGCGTTTATCTAGTTGAATTCTTACTTTAACATCATATTGATGATTGGATAGTTAAATTTCACAACTTTAACAGGAATAGCTGATTATGTGAGGCTAAAGGCTGGTTATATAGCAAGTCATTGGGTGAAACCCGGGGAAGGAGATACGTGGGATCAAGGTTACGATGTGACGGCACGATCCTTGGATTATTGCGAGGGTCTCAGAAGTGGATTTGTTGCAGAACTTAACAAGAAAATGAGAGATGGTTACTGTAACAACTATTTTGTTGATCTTCTGGGCAAGACAGTAGATCAGCTCTGGATGGACTACAAAGCAAAATATAATACCTAATTAAGAGGAATATTATATGTTTTGGGGCATTCAATTTCGAATAATTGATAAAGAATAATCTGTTCCAGAAAAGAAAAATTATATAAAGAATAATCTCAAGCCCTTGCTAACAGTACACTGCTATGATTTCCAATGTATTAAATTGTTTTACTAAAAAAAAAAAAAAAAAAATAGTACTCTTACAATATTTCTCTACATTTCTGGTTTTATTTTTAAATTTTTATTTCTTCGTCCAATAGTAGCCGTGTTTTTACTTGTGTGACGGAATTCTTCTTTCGTTTTTAAACACTGATATGAGATTTTTTCGAGAAATGATGGTAGACAAACTTAGTTTATTTAGAGATTTTTATTTATTTCGACATCATATTTTCATGACCATCCAATCTCAAATAATTTGAGAAGTATAGAAACTTTTATAAGGTTAAATTTTCATTTTCATTTGCAAATTTTTGGTATAAAAATATTGTGAAAAATATAATCACAAAAACTCTAATAGCTTCAATTCAACCATATATTGATGGAAAATGTGTGGTTTAAAAATACAGAAAAATTTTGAGTTTGCGTATAATATTATTTTATTGAAAAATATATGGTTGAATTGAATATAAGGTTTTTGAAATTTCCTCTTCTTGATCTTCTTTCTTTTCTGTCTCTTTTCCTCTCTCCACTTCTCCCCTCGTGCCCTACTTTATGTTCTTGTGTTCTATATTCTTTGATATATCCATTGGTGTCGAAGCTTGCTTCACTTCTCTAACCAAATCTCAATCTAGGCTAATGTTAGTGTTTCTAGTCAAAAGAACAGTGTCCTTTTTAGGTATTTTGTCAGGAAAAAAAAAAAAAAAAGGAAGGAAGGAAAAAAAAAGAATGGCTGAATTGTTTATTCAAGGGGAAGGTTAATAGTGTCGGCAAAAAAGAGTTCTTAGTGCCAATAAAAAAAAAAAAAGGAAAAATTATGTTTGGTGGAATTAAAAAAAGCAGGTGTCAAAGCAATGACGAAGGTTATCAAAGGTATACAAATCTTGGATAATGAATTTCTTGTTGGGGAATATACCGATTATGTGCATATTATATTCATAAAAGCATACCATTTATTTGCGTGAAATCGAAATGTAATTCCGACTTACCAAAATAGAATTTGAGAAGTAAAACAATAATAGTTACCGAATCCGAATGCATGAATATAGATTCATCTTTTTCGATTCTTGAACGAAAGCAAGTTATTCTTTTAAATCAAATCTCGCAGAACAAACATGTAAATAATGTTAATCAGTTTCTGAAATCAAATCATAATTAAGAGAAATAAGAAAATGAAGGAAGAAAGATGCAAGTGATGAATTTTTGGTCGAGACAAGTGTTTGACACTTAGTCCTTAAGATGAATTTGTTCCGCATCGGTGCTAACGATTTTTCGACAATCATCTCTCAAGATACAACGACCATGTCAAGCCATAGGAGCACTCCAAATGGCTTCGACCAGCGAACTCGAACGGAATTCCTTCTCTACCAAGGAAATGCATGAAAATGCTATGAAATTAGAAAGGAGAGAATTGCAAGAGGATAATGAATACTCAATGCAATTGGTGTACCCAAAATCATGTCCACAGGATTCTATTTATAGATATAGAAAGGATGCAAATGAAGTAGTGTGGACCAAAACATGCATCCTTTGAAAAAGTTGCAACACTTGGCCAAAACTTACATCCTTTCGAAAAGTTACAACACTTCATTTCTTCCAACTTTGGTTCGTAATTTCTCATTCATCCGGATTTGGTTTCGAGATTCCAAATATACCACGACGATCTAGTCGACGAGTAGAATAAGTTGGTCTATTTACTTTTGTAATTTGACCATCGGATCAAGTCCGAATATTTGGTCGAAGTTGACATGTAGTCACACCTTTTCATTTTCTACTTTTACACACCTTTTCATTTTCCAATTTTTGGTTAATTATTTGAACCGATTCCTACATTTCTTACTTTTCATTTTTTTTCCCTCCTTTTGCCGTACCAAAATTTTGCCCATTTTTCATTGTCTAAGGTGAGATTGACATTGGAAATGTCCTCATGCATGTCCGAAGTTGTCTCATATCCAAAATTAGAAAGTGACAGAGGTATTTTGCGAGCTTCCTGCATCAGACACGTATCTGAGTGTGTACTACATTTGTTAGACAAAAAACACTTTTGGCTTGGGGAAGTGTCTCAGAGTTATGCAAGTCAGATTGAGTATGACAATATTTGACATTGTTTTCTCTACCTTATATTTTCCTAATGTTTCTAGTACTATAGAATGGTAGATTGTTGTATCATTTACGTGTTCTTGAAAACTTATTATGTGCTGTACTGTGTTATTCACTTATTTGCCAAGGTTTAATGTTGTTATAAACAAAGATACGGTTGATTGATAAGACTTATTTTTCTCTCAGGTTAAATGAGAGGTCAAAACTTTTTGGACTAGTTTGTGACAGCATACTTCCTCATCTCCAGGTTTCTTTGTCTTAGCCAATATCATCAACCCCCATGTCTTCCTTCTTTCCCCTCTTCCCTTATCCTTCTTTATCCGGTTTTTCATCGTTACATGGTGGGGAGGATATTTTGCTGTCTCGACGGTCTCCCTATGAATTCTTTTTAATTTCGTTCTTATTATTCTTGTGGATTCAATTCTTCAGGCATCCTTTGGTGAAAATTATGGAGGAACTCTTAATGTCTCTTCTATCAAGGACTGATGTATTAAAGATATGGTTCTAAACTTCACCGCCGTTGGATTTATGATACAATTTCATAGTTGAAAATACCATGATCGTTGGCATTACATTCTCTTCTAGCAACTGGAATCTGGCCATGACACCTGATGATGTAGGCGAGTCATTGCTGTGCAGGTGCTTTCTGCATGATGATCCTGTTAGCGATGTTTGAAACTGTTTCGCGCGGGTTAGTCGCTAACAATTAAAAGAGGATCAGACGATTGTGTAAGGGACAAACATCTTGAGACAAAATCCTAAAAAGGGGTGTTCTTTTATTGGCGATGACTTTACAATTGGAAATTAAAAACAAAGTGCCTTCAAGGAGCGCAAGTACACGAGTTACTGAAAAAAGTTTAAGTCTAAGCTAAGGAAATTAAAATTACATGTTCTCTGTTCGAGAGTTTTGGATTCGGTCCTTTGCTCTATATTTTTCTCCCTTTTATACTTCATGGACGATCTCTTTGTGATCAACCGCCTAAAAACTGCTTGATCGTCTTATAACTGCCCACTTTCTTCGTAATGGCCAACTTGTCATGAAAACTGCCTTTTTTAACTGCTGCCATTACTCTTCGTTGTTCAACCGCTTTCGATTGAATTCCTTGAATCGTGAAACGTGATAAGGTTGCTTTAATAACTGCTTTGATAACTGCACTTCTTGATGACCACAACGCTTTATGTTTGTTAAGACCTTGAGCGACTTAAAGATTTGGGTGAGAATAGAGTAACAGCTCTGGACGACTATATGACACTCCATTCGCTCAGATTCTGGGCGACTTGCAAACTTGGGCGATGGCGTTACCGCGTTCTTGGGCCTCCCTATTCGGGCCTTCATCTTGATTTGTTTGATTGGGCTTCGTTTTTTGGGCTATCTGATTTGGGGATCCTCCAATTGAGCTTCACTCCTTGGGCCGTTCGATTTGGGCTGAATTTTTATGTGTCAACAATTACCCCCCAATATGGCAGAATTAATAATAATTATTAAATTTTGCCATATTCACTTTGTGTTTCCAGCAACGTTCGAAATTCTCAAGAATTTCAATCATTGTTTTCTTTTATAACTTGAGAAGGTGCGCCGTTTTGCAAACCCTTATAACCCCCAAACACGCCATTTCACTGCACCATTAAATCACGCCTCAAATTTTTGCGTCTCTCTCACGATTTACTGTTCATCTTTTGCTTCCCTACTACGTAACCCTAAAAAACTTCGTTCCTTCTCAAATGGCTACTTCACAATCTCAAGCTGGCGACTCTTTTAGTTTTGATAACTTTCAGAAACTTCTGAGTCGCCCATACATAACTCCGAGTTTTCTCGCGCCCGCCGATGTCGAACGTAATGAGTTCTACTTGGGTCCTTTCTTCAACAATGCAGAGGCAGTTGAACAGGCGGTGGTGGGTCAGCTGTTTCCTTGCACTCAAGGCCCTCCATTTCTAAACTCTCTGTCGCTAGGGCCACTTCGCGAAAGAGGTATTCGCATTTGGCCTAAATATGATGTAGCTTTCCGTAGGTGGCATGCTCGCCTTGTGGGTCATGGTCTTACTAAGGCACTTTTTGATAGCGCTAGGAATTCTGATTTGTTAGAAATCTCTATTCGGCCCCCTACTTTTGATTCAGCACTCTTTTCGATTGCTTTGAGTTTTTGGTCTTCTGAGTATAATACCTTTATTTTCCCTCTTGGCCCCATGTCTATTACCTTAAGGGATGTTGGGGCCCTGGTGAATCTACCACCTTTGGGCGATACCATTTTTCCTGGTATCTTGGTTTCTGGTGGCGCTCCAAAGTTTGGTAAAAACTACACCGAATCTTATTCAAGCCTGCAAACCCTTCACAATCATTCGAGCGCTGAGCCTTCCCATACTGAGCGAGTGGCCTTTCTTCTAGTTTGGCTTTATAAATATGTTTTGTGTGTGCCAAGCATAAAGCCCTCCTTGAGTTATTTACCTATAGCGCACGAATTGGCGCGTGACAGGCCTTTGAATTTATGTTCTTTCTTTTTGGCTGCCCTTTATAGAGGCATGGCCTCTCTTCAAACTCAATTGAAGAATGGTGCATCTCCCACTGGCAGTGGACCTCTTTGGTTCACTCAACTGTGGTTGAGATCCTATTTTCCATTGCTTGGTGCTCCATCAATTTCTCGCTCCTCTGCTAGCTGTTATGGGCTAGCCATGGAGCCCTTGGCTCCTGTAAATATGTCCAGAAGAGACATTTTTTCATTCTTTTATTCTTTGGATTCAATCTCTTCCTTTTTTCCTTTTCCTCCTTTTTTAACTCCAAACTATGTACATCCCCCCTTTACTATAGACAGTACGAGCACCTCCCTGCTTATTTGGATCCAGTTTTTAACCGGGAGGGAGCTATTTCATGATATTTTAACTGGGACCAATGCCAAGGCAAGGGTAGAAATTTATGCTCCCCAATTTTTTGCTCGCCAGCTTGGTTTCGGCCAAACTTGGCCTGTTCCTCCTTGCTATTCAAGAAACTTAATTGACCGTTTTCATACTATTAATAAGGCGGAGGCAGAGGCTATAAATGCTCGCAATCTTCTTTTAACCAGCCATTTTTCATTAGCCCCCTTCAATTCTAACCACGCCATTCACCCTCTTTTTGAACAGCTCTGGCCGTCAGTGAAGCGCAGATTATTTGCGACTGACGCCAATCGTGCCTTTCATTCACTAGACCAGCCGAGCATTTCTTCCCCTCCTCCTGTTTTAGTCACTCCTTTGTCTGTTCGGAGTCCTTCTCCTTCTCGTCGTACTAAACAGTCTGCTCGTCCATCTTCTTCTCTCCCTGCCAAGCCTACTATAGCTAAGAGTGTCCTAAGCCGCAAATGGCCAGCCTCAGCATCTCCCATTCTGGAGGATGATGTTGATGATGATGATGATGCCCCTCTTATCGTCAGGAGAAAGGTAATTAAATTAGTTTACTCACAAGCATACTTTTCCATACTTGAAACTTTTCTGTGTGCTGATGATCTTTTGGACTTCTCAGAAAAGCTCAGCCTCTCCTTCAATAGCTTTGGCATCGACAACTCCTGCTCCATCATCCTCCGCTGAGGCTGCTTCATCCAAACCGGTTGATGAGGGGGCTACGCTTAAAGAGACATCTTCAGTCCCAGAGTCCTCATCACAACCCATGGATGAACGACCTTCTTCCCAGGGCGTCAACCCCCCAAACATCGAAGCAGAAGGTAATTCAGTCTTTTGATGTCTTACCTTTGCTTGTGCTGTTGGTTTCTGATTTGTTGCTCTTGAGTTTTGTAGATACTCCTATGAGTCCGTCCGTTGTGGCAACATCTTCTCGCTCAGACAAGGGGAAGTCCTCATGAATGGAGGAGTCGTTGGTGGCAGACTTGGCTGGGGACATGCCATCTTCCACGATTGTTGATGAGGTAATCTTTGCTTCACTCTTATTTCTATCTTGTTCGTTGCAGTGAGAATCTTTAATATTGACAATTTTCTTTGCAGGATGCTGACAAGATTGTGCGTTCTATCCAAGACTTGTTCGCTTCCTGGGGGCAAGTCTAGACGTCTCGCCCTACTCCATCTGATCGTCCTGCTGCTTCTTCAGAGGAAAATTTGAAGTTCCTCAAGGAGTCGATATTTGAGTACGTGTCCTTCATGGATATGGACATCGAAAGGGCTAGTGCTGCCAGACACAAGGATAAACTTGAGCATCTGAATGCGAAGTTGGAGCAAGCACTGACGCTTCCGTCGCTCAATCTTTCTGCCGATTTTAAAGCGACGTTGAAGGTTATCCACTCCAAGGTCCTTTCTTTGCTGGCCAAGAATGCTGAACTAAAGGCCAAAAGTACTCAATATCTTCGAGCCGTATCTGAGAAAGAGTCTTTGCGTATGGAGATCAACAAGGCTGAGGACAAGTTGAAGAAATCTCTTCCGAAGTCATGGTTGAAGACTCTTTGATAGTTAATTTGGCTGCTCAGATGAAGGAACTTCAAGCCAAAATGGACGACTGCAGGGCGAGAATGGCTGCTAAAAAGTGCAACGCCTCCAAGGGAATTGAGCGAACTAAGTCCTTGGTTGAGTAGTACAAGAAGTTGGAAGTTGATGATGACGTCGTGGCCAAATTGAACATCACTTCCTCTCAGCAGAATGAGGATTGGGAAAAACTTAGGGAACGAATTCGTTCAGTATGGAGTGGACTGTAATTAAGACATATGATGCCTTTTTCTTTTGTAATTTGATTTTCCCTTTGTAACTTTGTTCATCATTAATGAATATTAACTTCTTGTGCATTTATTTGACGTTTATTTTTTTTTTAGTTGTCAATTCTTCAAGCATTTAACTGATTCGTGCTAAAAATCTTGCCCATTTGCTTTTGATATTTCCACCACTTTTCCTAAGACTTTGGGCTATTTAATTCCATTTACTAGGCAGAAATGTGGCTGTTCATATTCTGTCTCTTCATCTCCACCCCCTTATAAATGCATGGATGCTTCGCATTTTCCATCTTCCATCTTCATCTTCATTTTCTTCTTCGAAACCAATTTGCTGCCATTGTTTGGCACTCTGACAATCAATCCGATCCGAAACCTTCGCCTTTCTATAAAAATAGATTGTTTAGTCCGTCCATTTTACTATTTGCCTTGATGTCACCTTTGGTGTGGGAGGTATAGAAAATATTTTTTGGCCAGCAGCAAAGTTTTTACCATCGAAGTTCTTCCCATCGTCTCTTTGCCCTTTACAAGGAGTCGATGATAGAAGGCAATTTTTGGGATGCTTGCGGGCCATATTGCTTGCTGAGAGTGCTTCTCAGCCTCTTTGCCTGCCACTGCAGCGATGCATTTAGGAAGGTGGTGAGGCCAGTCCACCCTCTTACTCGGCGATCCCACCATTGCAGCGATGCATTTAGGAAGGTGGTGAGGCCAGTCCACCCTCTTACTCGGCGATCCCACCATTGCAGCGATGCATTTAGGAAGGCGGTGTGAGGCTAATCCACCCTCTTACTCAGCGATCAATCGGGAGATTAGCTTACTTTTAATTGTATTTTGTAGAGCATCCATTATTTGTATTTTTGCATTTTTGTAATGAACGTTTGATAATAAAGGACTTCATTTGAACGTATTTCGCTCTGACCTTGTTATCCTTTAATCGTTCAACATATTTTGATTATGCTCTTATCTGTTCACATTCCCATAAAGAAGGAACATATTTTTTCAAATATTTGCCGTTAATGAATCTCACTTGCTTGGTGCCATCTAAATCTTCCAAGTGATACGCTCCATTGGGCAACACACTGTTTATTTTGTATGGTCCTTCCCAATTGGACGACCACTTCCTGTACTTTAGATCCTTGCTATCCAAAGGGAGTATCGTCTTCCAAACTAGTTCACCTAGGCTGAACGATTTGGCTATGAATTTTTTATTATAAAACTTAGCCATTCTTTGTTTTGAACTTGCAATCTATCTAAGATGTCCAACTTTAATTCGTCTAACCCCAATAAATTTTGAACTAGTGATTCGGCATATTCATCATCATTCAACTTATGTTGCAAGCACACTCTAATCGATTG
>NC_036252.1:7843906-7853643 GCF_002742605.1 Olea europaea var. sylvestris
TCTATGACATTCTTTTGGGTGATCTCTTTCAAAGGTATCGCTTCTACCCATTTGGTGAAATAGTCGGTTGCAACTATAACAAAAGTATGTTGCTTGGACGATGGGGGATAAATTTTCCCTATTAGGTCTATCGCCCAACCCTTGAACGGTCAAGGTTTAATAATAGGTGCCATCTCTCGCGCTGGCGCCCTTTGTATTGGACCATGCTTTTGGCATGCTAGACAACTCTTTGCATACTGAACGCATAATTCTCCCATCTTTGGCCAAAAATATCCACTCCTAATAATTAACCATCTCATCCTTTGGCCAGCTTGATGAGCTCCACATATCCCTTCGTGCACCTCAGCCATGATCGTCTTGGCTTCTTGCAAACTTACACACTTTAGTAATACATCATCAGAGCGTTTCTTAAACAACTCTTCATCTATTAGTGTATAGTTCAGCAAACACAGCTTCATTCTCTTACTAATCCCTCCATTAGGTTCCTTAAGGAACCTTTTAATATCTGTTCTCCAATCCATTGCATCTCCATCTTGTATGCAGTGAAGTTCAATATTTCTCGCCCTTCTTTGAGTTACGGGCAATATGATTCCATACTCACAAGTAGACTTCCAATTCAAAGCCTTTGAGTATCCTGAGGCCATTTGGGCTAACTCATTTGCCATGTCATTATATATCCTGTTAACGCATTGAAGTTCTACTTGGTCGAATTCTTCCAACAATTCTTGGGCGATCTCATATTGACTTATAATGGAATCACTTTGGCATTTAAAATCCCCAATCAATTGGTGGATTACCAATTGAGAATCGTCCCTAACGATCACATTTCTTACTCCTATATCTATGATTAGTTCTAGTCCTACAATTAAAGCTTTATATTCGGCTTGATTGTTGGTGCACATTCTGTCTAAAGTGAATGCGAACTTGTAGCAAATCCATAAAGGATTAATCAATGCTACTCCTACTCCTGCACCTTTAGAGATTTTTGACCCATCGAAATACAGCACCGAAGGTTTTAACTCGAACGAATTGATTTCTAGTTCAATTTCTTCAGGCATGTCAAGGCATGGATGATCGGCTAGAAAATTAGCCAAAGCCTGATTTTTGACTGCCTTTTGAGGTATATATTGTATCTCGAATTCTGATAAAGCTAGTGTCCAAAGGCCTACCCTTTGGTGTAAAATAGGGTGCAAGAACATATACTTAACTAAAGTTACTTTAGAAATTAAATAAACAGTTACGGGCCGTAAATAAGCCTTTAATTTTGTACATGTGAAATACAATGCAAGACATAATTTTTCGATAGCAGAGTAATTACATTCACATTTCGTTAACCGTCTACTTAAGTAGTAAATTGCCCTTTCTTCACCAAATTGGTCTTCCTGTGCGACCATTCCAGCTATTGATTCTTTTTCAATCGATACATACACTTTCATTGGTCGTCCTTGGATTGGTGACACCAACACTGGTGGACTTGATAGATATATTTTCAGGCTTTCAAAAGCCTTTTGATGTTCTTCTTTCCAGACGAATTCGTCCTGATTTTTCAGCTTTAAGAGCGGCGAAAATACTTTAGTTCGCCCTGCACAGTTAGAAATAAAGTGTCTTAAAAAGTTTACTTGGCCTAGAAACATTTGCAATTCTTTTTGTTGCTAGGTGGTTTGGCCTCTAAAATGGCCTTCGCTTTATTTTTATCAAGTTCAATCCCTCTCTTGTGTACTAAAAAACCAAGAAAATTCCATGCATTAACACCAAATGCACACTTCAAGGGATTCAACTTTAGCTTATATTGCTTCATTCGCTCAAACGAACATCTTAACTGTTCGAAATTGTCCTCTTCTTTAATGGATTTGACTACTATGTCATCTACATACACTTCAACAAACTTGCATATCATATTATGAAAGATTAAATTCATTGCTCGTTGATAAGTTGCCCCTGCATTTTTTAGGCCGAAAGGCATAACCACCCATTCGAAACATCCTAGAGATCCGGGGCATCTAAAGGCAGTTTTGTGTATGTCTTCTTCAGCTATATAAATTTGATTGTATCTTGAATACCTATCCATGAAAGAATACATGACATGTCCGGCAGTCGAATCTACTAAAGAATCCACCGTGGGCATTGGATACTCATCTTTGGGTGTAGCTATGTTTAAATTCCTAAAGTCTATACACACCCTTAGTTTACCATTCTTTTTTAGTACTGGCACGATATTGGACAACCATTCGACATATCTGGCTGTTCTTATAAAACCTGCTTTCAATAATCGCTCTATCTCTTTCTTGATTTCAGGGAGTACATTGGGAGCAAAACGTCTAGGAGGCTGCCTATGAGGTTTAAAGTTAGGCTTAGTTGGTAACCTATGTTCCACTAAGTCTCTATCTAAACCAGGCATTTGTTCATATTCCCAAGCAAAACAATCTTTGTACTTTTTTAGCAAAGCGATTAATTTATTACTAACCTCTTGATCAAGCATCTGGCTGATGAATGTTGGACGATCTTCTCCTTCATCGCCAATGTTTACTTTGATCAGAGGGTCTTGTGCTTGAGCGTATCCAGGTTTGACGATCCGCATTACTTCGTCGTCCAGTTCCCCTGTGAGTACTTCTTCTTCTAAACAGTCCACCTTGTTGACTTCTCGGCCAATGCTTTGTTCTAACTCGAATACTGCCAACTTGTCCTTCAGGGCTTTTAGGGCTGTCTCTTCCTTCGCCTTGTCATTGCATTCCTTATTGAAAGCCATTAGTCTGGCTTTGAAGGCCTGAATGTCGGCCATTTGCTTTTGTAACTTAGAATCCATTCGAGACTCCTTGATTATTCTTTTGCCAATTACTGGCTCTTCTAGGGCCACTATATTTGGCCTCATCTGTTTGAACATTTCAGTGAGTGCGTCCACTGAGAATGGCTCTTCGCTTTGCGCGACAACTTGAGTTTCTTCCCCATCTTGTACTACCCTGACGGGTCTATAGTTTCCTTCGTACATGAACTTTCCACTGAGTTTGCTTCTACGACAAAAGGCCTATGATCGGCCTGTACCACCTCTGCTTCGCCTTTGTTATTCCAAAAGATCAGGCATTGATGGAGCGATGAGGGTATACAGCGACTTCCGTGTATCCAATCTCTTCCTAATAGCACATTGTAACTAGTAGGACCATTTATTACAAAGAAGACAGTGGTCCTAGTAGTCGTCCCTATAGTTATGTCCAATGTCATAACTCCCTTAGCTGAAGTTGCTCCTCCATTGAAGCTCGTGAGGATGACTTCTGTAGGAATCATGTCACCCTCCGTCTTTGCGAACTTCCTCATCATCCTAGATGGAATGGTGTTTATAGCTGCTCCATTGTTGACAAGCACTTTTGCCACTGGGATGCCGTAAACTAGAGCTTTAACGTACAATGACCTCAAGTGTTTAGTCAATTTCATAGCTGGCCGTTTAAAAATAACCTTTTCGGCAGCCTCTATTTCTACTTCCTGCTTATTTTCTGTCGAATTATCTCTCTGTGATAAGTCGACGTGCAGTATATCACGCTGATCCTCTGTCTCCTGAACTTCCTTCCTACTTTTTTCTAATGCTTCCTCATCAGTTACCCAACTTGTGGGAGGGGGCATTATTCTTGGAGGTGACCCATACTTTTTAGAGCGAGGCACTCTCTTCTTCCTTTTGGGTGTCCCGTACAGTACGTAGAAATCGAAAGGACACCCAGATGGTTCCCCCAACAAGTCTACTTCGCGAACTCCCTCTCGACGTAGTTGCTTCAACAGAGTATTGCGCGATACTCCTCTCTTTCTTCCTTCTGCTTCTAGGTCGATTTCTTCTTCAATGTCTGTCATCCCATCATCTTCTCCATCGTTGTAGGACTCTCTAGAAGTCTGGCTTTCTTCACATACCAGCACGCAAGCTTCGCCTTCGTTGTCCTCCCTCTCTTCTTCTTTTTCTTTATTCTTGAATTCATTGGCCAGTAAGTAATTATTAGCCACGACAGGAGGTAACGTACCAAATTGGATGGTAAGGGGCTGATCTTGATCTTCTCCATCCCTTCTGTTCCGCTCAAACTTTGATCTCCCAGAAGAAGTTTCTGACAGTTCCTTCATTGATTCATCTGTACCGGTCTCTTTACTATCTTTGAGGACATTTTGATTGGCTACCTTGAGTAGTTTAGGCGCTTTAGGATGTGGCACTCTCTGTTGCTACCTCATCATCCGTCCATAGTTTTGTTGGAAACGCCTTTGTTGGGTTCTAGTCATCTCGTCGAAGGGTATTTCCCTTCTTGCATTATACTGGAATGAATGCCATACATTTGGTAGGCGAGGTTGCGGCCTGAATGTTCTTCCATTATCTGTTGGCCTGAACTGCCTCTCAAAAGGCAGTCCTCTATAGAATGATGTACCTTGCCCTCTACCAGGCTGAGTGTTTGGGAAGAAAGTAGGGCGATGGGGATGCTGCCATGTCCCTGGTTTCTCCGTATTTCCATTCACTTCTCTTTTACATCTTGCACACAGGACGTCTTCGTACTTTTTTGGTTCTTTCCCCTTGATTCGTTCAAAGATACTGAGATGTGGTCTAGGATCCTCTTCTCCATCATCTACGACCAACTTGAATTTTGGCAACTTGTTTTTGAAACCAGACATCACCATGTTCACTCCAAGTGGCTGTGGAAAAGGATTTTCATCCACTGCCATTTTCTTCTTATCGTCGAACGTAATTCATCTTGATTCAATGGCATCCTGCAACACATGGCGAAAAACCAAGCAATTGTTAGTCAAATGTGACCATGCATTATGCTACTTATAATATTTTTTACCCTTAATTTGTTCAGGGTTAGGCAATTTGTGCTTATCGCTCAACTTTATCTGCTTATCCCTATATAATTTATCAAATATAAGGTCAGCCTTGGTTACATCGAACGAGAACGTTCTAACCTTTATGTTTCCATCTTTTATGGGCTCATCTTTGCCCGATGGTCTAGGCTTGGCCATTATGGGACAAGCATACGTATCTCCTTTGACCAATTCAGCCAAACACATTTCGGCCTGGTTGTATGACTCGTCACTGATGGTATGAACATCAAAATTTGGGTCTTTGTAATAAGTCCCTTTACTAGAATTTTTCATTTGTTCTTCCTCTCTTATCAGTCGTTCATACCTAATCACATTCGCACTCAACTGGAAAAGGTCAGGAAATTCCTTATCCTGGAATTTCTTTTTTAAATCAAAGCTCAAGCAGCCCTGAGCAATTTTGACAAATTCTTTTTCGGGCAAAGGCACAAAACACTTGCTTCTTGCTGTCTTGAACTTTTGGAGAAAACTTTCTGCCCATTTGTTTGGCATTTGACGTAGATTCGCCAAATCAGCCAAAGTGACTTCAGACTCATTTTTATAAAAATGAGCGTGAAATAACTGTTTCAATTGTTGCCATGTTTGAACAGAGTTCGCTGGCAAGTTGATGAACCAGGAAAAAGTTACTCCTGTTAACGAACTAGGAAAAAGCCTCATTTTATGGTAATCGGTTACATCACCACTTTGCAATGTGAATCGCCCTATGTGTTCTAGAGTAGACGCCTCTTCTAAACCGGTAAACAGTGAGAATTTTGGCACTTTTTACCCTCTAGGCCATGGATATGCTTGGTCTACCCAATCAGGATATGGCTTTGTGTACGTCGGCCTAATGACAGGACGCACCCCAAAAGCCATCTGATCCTGTACGATTTTTATAATCTGATTCCTCAACATGACGTTGGGATCATATGGAATTCCTACAGGCTGATTAACCGGTTGATTTACATGAGGCCTGTTGTTTGGTCCTTGATTGGCAACAAAATTACCATAATTAGGGCAATTACCATTAGCCTGAACATCTATTCTCTCATTAACACGTGGGGTGTGCTGTCCATTGTTTAGGACATTATCTCTTATATTTGGATTACCCCCCCAAGTTAGGCGTACCATTACCATTGTTCTGATTTGGCACTGCAGTACCCCCTTGGTTTGAAGTAGAGGGACCAGAAAGTGGTTCTACCCCTTGATTTGGATTTAGGACTGAGGGATTATGTCCCACAATTGTCCTAGTTTGAAAGTGATTTGCAAGAGGTATAACCGGCTGACATATTTGGCCTACTAACTTATTCATTGTTTCGTTCAAAGTATTTAGTTGTTTGGCCATATTGTTATAGTGTACATTCCCATTTTGGGTAAATCTTTCCATATTATGAATACTTCGAAAATTTACCTGTTCAACGTCTTGTGTGAGTTCTCCCAGTAATGTACGCATGGTTCGAGGACTCAACTCCGTCATTGGTTCGTAACGACTGTTACTGCTCTGATTCTGTCCATCTGTTCGTGGAGAGGCATGCTGCTCCTCATATCGCTCGATCACAGACTGGACTCCTTTCTGACTTGCTGCTTCCTTATTGGATCTCTGAGGCATATTGTTTCACCTTTTGTACTTTCAACACCAAACACCACTGTCCCAACGGGCGTGCCAAATTGTTTCGCGCGGGTTAGTCGCTAACAATTAAAAGAGGATCAGACGATTGTGTAAGGGACAAACCTTTTGAGATAAAGTCCCAAAAAGGGGTGTTCTTTTATTGGCGATGACTTTACAATTGGAAATTAAAAACAAAGTGCCTACTAGGGGCGCAAGCACACAAGTTACTGAAAAAAGTTTAAGTCTAAACTAAGGAAATTAAAATTACATGTTCTCTGTTCGAGAGTTTTGGATTCGGTCATTTGCTCTATGTTTTTTCTCCCTTTTATACTTCATGGACGATCTCTTTGTGATCAACCGCCTAAAAATTGCTTGATCGTCTTATAACTGCCCACTTTCCTCGTAATGGCCAACTTGTCATGAAAACTGCCTTTTTTAACTGCTGCCATTACTCTTCGTCGTTCAATCGCTTTCAATTGAATTCATTGAATCGTGGAACGTGATAGTGTTACTTTAATAACTGCTTTGATAACTGCACTTCTTGATGACCACAACGCTTTATGTTTGTTAAGACCTTGGACGACTTGAAGGTTTGGGCGAGAATAGAGTAACAGCTCTGGGCGACTGTATGTCACTCCATTCGCTCAGATTCTGGACGACTTGCAAACTTGGGCGAAGGCGTTACCGCGTTCTTGGGCCTCCCTATTTGGGCCTTCATCTTGATTTGTTTGATTGGGCTTCGTTTTTTGGGCTATCTGATTTGGGGATCCTCCAATTGGGCTTCACTCCTTGGACCGTTCGATTTGGGCTGAATTTTTATGTGTCAACAGAAACCTTCGAGGGGTGGAGCCTTGAGTTTTTCTATTATTAAGACTTGAGCTGGATCAGTATTGCGATGCAAAGATGGAGTTAAATCAAGAGAATGTGTCTATATATGGACATTTTGTTTTGGTAAATATCACACAACACAATATTGGGAAAATTGCAGCAGAGTTCCCTAGCCAGTTATTAAATTGCAGCAGGGACATTGTGTAATGGTGGTTCTTTTGAAATCTGAAGGTTTGGTAGGTAGAAAATGTTGGAATATTCTGAGTGCAAAAAAATGGTGTCTGTAGAGAATTCTTTGAACATAAAATTTGGTATGCCATTGGAGGACTCCTTGCCTTAATCATTGGTTCCTAAAGGTGGAGTTTTTGAAGCTTCGGGCGGAAATCTTTGGTCTGCGTCAGATCTTTCCATTTATGTTCAAAACTTGCAGCAGTGGAAGGGGTTGGGAGGGAGGTGTTGGCCCTTGATCGCAACGATTTTGCGACTCCCGCGAGGGGCGTGGGGGGGCGGGGAGAGTTGAGTTGGATGGGGGAGGGTGTTTGCAGAAGATAACCTCTTTCCCTGTTCTAGTTTCTTTCCCTCAAATTTCATTCATAATTAATTTTTAAAATTTTGTTTCATAGAAATAATGTATTAATTCATTTACTCTTAAAAATTTAGATGTGATTGCAAGTCACTTTAAAGGTAGAGTAGACAGATTCCATCCATAAGGAATCCTGCTGCCACAATAATAAAAGGTTGAAAATGGCCCTGCCACTTGTTTGGGGATCCGTCAGCACTTCTGCAATTTCCCCAGGATTTTCAAAGGAAAATAATAACAGAGGCGAACCATTTGTTGAGTAAAACTCTACTAAGGCATTAAAATTGGGGTACTTTTAATTTTGACCCGGTCAAAGGAGCAAAATTTCAGTTTGACTTCCAAAATAATGAATATTATGACATTGACCTCTTGTATGGTAAAAGACAAAGATACCCTTAAATGTTTTGTACAATTACAAAACCATATATTGTTGAAAGGACTATACTACCCTTTTACTTAATAATTGAAAACCAAACATTTCCCCACTTATAAAAACTTCAAAACGAGCTTCCAACACAGAAAAAACTCTCATCTTTTCATCTGCTTGAACCTCAAAATCTAGAAGAACTTTGGAACGTTGAAGCTGAAAATTTTTTTCACATCAATTACTTCAAATCGGTAAGTACATTTAATCATGTTTAATTTCGTTTTAAGTAAATTAGTATACGTTAAATAGAGAGATTTTATGTCGACATAGATTTTTTTTAACAGAACCTATCAAAAAAAAAATTAAACGGATGTATAACTTACGTTTAAATTACGCGTGCTTAATTTCGTTTTTAGAACGGTATTCTCCTACGCCAAACTGGTATAACTTAACAAACAGTCGGAAATAGTCTGAAACAGCCGGCTGTTGGATGTTTAACAGCCGGGAAACAGTCGGCTGTTAAATATCCAACAGCCGGCTGTTTAAACAGCCGGCTGTTCGGCTATTAAACAGCCTTCGCTGCAGCTGATTTTTTGCCTTTTTATTTCTTATAATTAATATTTGAAATTGATTAAAACCATTTCCTCATGCAGATATGATAATCCCCGTGTGTTATTTCGGTGATTTCGAATTAAATGAAAATAATCGGTGGGAATGGAGATGGACGAGTGACATACGTGGTTGTATTGCAATTCCCGTAACAGAGAGTACACCATATTTAGAAATGTACCACGATTTGCAAAATAAGCTGAATGTCGATCAATCTCAATACGATATGCAATTGAGATATCTATTCAACGGTTATGGGGATTCATCCATTCCGATGCCACCGGCATTCGTTACTAATGATGCTAAATTGAATTATCTATTAGAATTGAATAAAATGCATCGGACTCCGACTGTTCTTGGTGTGACTTTAATTACGAAGGATGTTATCGAAGGTGAACGTGAAGATTCGGATAGGGCGGATAACAATGATCGAAGTTTTTGGGAGACAGTGGAGATAGTTCCTGCGGATGATGTGGGTATTCCTGAGACAGTTGCTTCTGATTGTGACGTCGCTGTTACGCGCAGAATTCCGTCAACAGTTGAAGACAATGAGAACATAAACGACTTTACAAATGAGAATTTGATTGCTTTATCCCGACAGAGACACGAGCCTGGTGGGAGCTCACAGGTTGGAACAAGTGGATGAGCCTGGTGGGAGCTCACGGGTTGGAACAAGTGGACCGTCCTCGAATTCTTCCCGTGTGGCTCCCGACGATGAGGACTTGCAGGTCGGGCAACTGTTTGAAACCAAGAAAGATTTGCAGGAAGCTGTGCACCGGCTGGCATTAAAATATAACTTTGAGTTCAAGGTAAAGAAATCAAACAAGTCATTGTTGACAGTTGCTTGCGTCGAAGACAGTTGCAATTGGCGCTTGAGAGCAACTAAGATGGACACGAATGAGTGCTTCGTAATTCGCAAGTATTTA
>NC_036252.1:7854256-7885947 GCF_002742605.1 Olea europaea var. sylvestris
AAATAACAAAAAATAATTAAATTTCCAATTTGAATGTTATATTACATTGAACATAAATTTACAATTATTTCATAATTACCAAAATAATTAAATTTACAATTGAAATGTTACATATGTATAACTGAAATTTATGGGTCAGCATTAAATTCGAACAAATCACATGCTAGCTTCTTTCTCCAGTTCTGTATCCACGACTGGTTGATTTCATCAACCTTATGTCCTATACTTAAAAATTCAATGTACTTAATGACAAATATGCCACAGTCGCCGCTGCAATTGAACAAGAATGAATCAGTTTAGTACTGTGTAAATAAAAACTAAATCTGAAAGATGAAAACAACAACGTTCAAACACTTAACTTATGGACTGTCGCGCTGTCGTCGTGTTCCGAACGATCCGCAATCTGTCCTGTACATTTATCCCCGCTCGCCTGGCCATCATAGGAACAATGACAGCCACGGACTCCAGATTTTGCTCCAACTGGCCTTGTGTCAAACATGAATGATCTGGGTCGTACACATATATAGTCGAGTCAGCAAAAACGATCTCCAGTGTAACATAGTGTTTATTGATGCACGCTGGAATGTACATATGTGTACAACCCTCCCATGATTTTCCCCCGACACTCGGTGACAGTCCTATCACCCACTCGAGCATATATTCTGGCACCGTGTACTCGTTACCCATATGTGCGAGCGACTGATACTCTATGGTAACGGCACCCAGGAACTCGGTGTTTAATATAACTCGACCATGGACATCAAATGATTTTGGATGTCTTTGAGCTCGATCTCGCAGCAAGTCCATGACCAGGTCGATGTGCTGTAGCAGGAAACACCGAAAAAGTATGAGTTATTCATTTAATAAACACAAGGTCACATATATATAAAAAACACGAAATGAATAGTTCACTTACATCGTCAGCGAGCCAAGCTCCAGCAGTGATGATATCGTGGAACCACTTGTAAGGGTCCGAGATCGTCCTTTGTCCTATCGTGCGGCTAGCTCTGTAAAAAATAGGGAAATATTAAAAATAAGCGTAGAAGAGTTAGCGTACAGTGCTTTATTAAAATCATACAATACTTACCCGGGGATAATTCTCCTCCACTCTGTCTCGAACGCTTTCCACTTGGCATTGTCCACCTCTCTGAATAAGTTCGGGTACGTCCCATCGATGAACGTCTTCCTCTTGGCCTCAGCCGTGAAGGGGGAAACAACATACTGTGACGGCACTCTCAATCTCTTGCCGACCACCTGCTCCGTCTCATCAACAGCATGTCTCTTACCCTCAATCACGCCGGGCGTCCTCTCGACCTCCGGGGCCACCTTCTCCCCCTCCGTCGCCACCACCTCCGCCCCTCCCGTCGGGGCCTCCCCCTCCGTCTCCACCTCCTCCGCCCCTCCCGTCGGGGCCACCCCCTCCGTAATCCCCTCTCCCATCCCCATCGGGGCCACCCCCTCCATAGACAACCACAAGGACTCCAATGTCTCATCACGCCAAAAATGTGGGTGACCCCCCTCTCCATCACCATCTCTGTCACCCTCTCGATCATGGTCTCCGCCATCCCCTCTGTCCCCCCATCGTCTGCCGGCTAAATCTCCCCTAAGCGCCGCTACTGTATCCTGAAGGTCGACAACGGAAGACTGTAGTATTCCAACATCATGGGATAGATCGTCAACCCTCCCTGTCAACTCTCGTCCCATATCGTCGACCCTCCCTGTCATATAGTCAACCTTTCCTGCCAGATCGTCGACCCTCCCTGTCAACTCTCGTCCCAGATCATCAACCCTCTCCGTCAAATCTCGTCGTAGCGCTCCGACATCCTCCGCTATAAATCCAATCAAACGGGCATACAAATCATCACTGTGCCCGGGAGACACACGGGGGAGGTGTCTGGACGGAGGTGATGCCAATGGCGGGGACGATACTCTCGGTGGAGATGATGCCAATGGTGGCGGCGATGGCCCCGGCGGAGGTGATGCCAATGGCGGGGACGATACTCTCGGCGGAGATGATGCCAATGGTGGCGGCGATGACCCCGGCGGAGGTGATCATCGATCAGCTGGACCGCCCTCCTACATAAATAAAATGAAAAATTATTCAATAAATTTATACGTCGATCATATTCAATAAATTATATTTCATTCACATACCCAATCTCGGTCCAAGCTCGGATCAGGCATCTCCTCGTCTGGGGTGTGCGGAACGCCTAAATCCCGCACAAGACCCCGAGCCTCCTCTTCCATCGATGGCGTCAACTCAGGTATGACTTCAAGCTGACATATTGACATTTCAACTATTTAACGATCATGTAAACAAAATTTTAAACTACATATAATATAAATCACAAATACATAATACTTACCTGAGGATCGTCGAGGAGGGCCGATAACTGCTTCCCGGTGGGACATCCCTCCGCTCGCGATGATCTCCAATGATGCATCCGAGGGCAGCGTGTCTCCCCTCGCTGTGCAAAGCGGGCCCCCAGTACAGGAACTGTCTCATACCCCCAAATCTGTAACACATACACTTATTAAGCATCAATGTAATACACTAAAACTTTAACTTTGATTATATTAAACATTTACCTGCACTGCTAACGGCAATCCGTATGTATCGTATTTACGCATCGACCCCCTGGGCCTCGAGTGTGATCTGGTGAACACATGTACGGTGTCTTCGTAGCATCTTCGGCCCCACGGATAGTTGTTGAACGCATCGATGTCGTCAACAACTTGCAAATGAAAAATGTCGATGACAGTTTTCTTGTGATGACACCTCATCACACTCTCGAGGATGTAGACCAGCCCAAGCTTCAATCTATCTAGCATATGGTCGCACCCCCTGATCGCGGCCATCAAGTCGGGTAGAAGCACCGACCCATGTCCCTGGAAGTACGTCTCGTACAGCCTACTGCTTCTCTCCATGGCTGCATCGTCGCCCGTAATCTTCAGTCCAGTGATCAATGTAAACTCAAACTTCGAGAAACTGACGACCTTGCCCCCGAGGTCGAACTGGAGGGAATCGCCGTCGACTGGACTCAGAAGCCGACATAGAAGTGCATCAATGATCTGTCCTGAATACTGCACCTCTCGCAACTGGTACAGTGGCCACAAGAAGGACTGTCGTAGAATATCTCCGTGCTGATCATCGAGCAGCTCCAATACAACAGTAAAACTCTCAAAGCTAATGTTCCAAGTAGCTTTCCCCGACATCCGTCTCAACTCTGCATCTAAATAATACTCCATCCTGCAAAAATTCAAATGTTATAGCATTGAACAAGAGATAACAAAATAAAGCATACTCTCACAAAATCAAGAGAACCGAACTCTAACTACCATACAATCACAAATATTACATTTGAAAAATATATTTACAAAAAACAACAAATCAAATTAAACGTATTGTCAAAAAAATTAAAGAATATAAATATTATTTAAATAAATTGAAAAAAAATCAAAGATTTTTCATAAAAAAACAATAAAAGGAACAAAACAAATTGTTAATTTCGAACAATATTATGTATTCAATTATTAAATTATATAAAAAAGGAAATTATAAAAATTAAACAATTAAATAAAATAATTATTATTTGGAAAATATATTTACAAACAAAAAATTTCAAATTAAATACATTTTCGAAAAATGTAAAGACTATTTATATTATTTAAATAAATTTGAAAAAATAAATTAAAGATAATTTCATAAAAAAAAATGAACAACACAAAATTGTTAATTTTAGAATATTTGAATTATTAAATAAAAGACAAATATAAAAATTAAATAAATAATTACTTTACCTTTTTCTAAAATTTAGACTATTCATATTATTTAAATAAATTTAAAAAAATAGATTAAAAATAATTTCATAAAAAAAATAGAATCAACATTGTTAAATTTACAATATTTGAATTATTAAATTATATAAAAGACAAATATAAAAATTAAATAAATAATTACTTTACATTTTCAAAAAATGTAAAGACTATTTATATTATTTAAATAAATTTGAAAAAATAAATTAAAGATTATTTCATAAAAAAAGAATCAACATTGTTAATTTTACAATATTTCAATTATTAAATTATATAAAATACAAATATAAAAATTAAATAAATAATTACTTTACCTTTTTTTAAAATTTAGACTATAGATATTATTTAAATAAATTTAAAAAAATAAATTAAAGATAATTTCATAAAAATATAGAATCAACATTGTTAAATTTACAATATTTGAATTATTAAATTATATAAAAGACAAATATAAAAATTAAATAAATTTGAAATAAAAAATTAAAGATAATTTCATAAAAATAATTTTAAAAAATAAATAAATAATTTTGAAAAAATAAATTAAAGATAATTTCATAAAAAAATAATCAACATTGTTAATTTTACAATTTTTCAATTATTATATTATATTGACAATGATAAAAAAAATTAAATAAGTAAATAATATAATTACTATTTAATCAAATAAAAAATTTAATTAATTACAAAAATTATAAAAAAAATTAAAATTAAAATATTATCTAGGCCGGATCACCGGCCCAGATACTCTACTGTTACGCGACGTTGTTGGCCGTTCGTTGGCCCGGTGGCCGGGAAACGGCCGGAAACCGTCATTCCCGGCCACTGAACTCCAAAAAATGGCAAAAAATCTCACTTTTCACATTCCAGCATGCCCACAATCTAGCTACTCATGCCCATGGATCTAATTTCAACCAAAATTACTAAGGATGCTAACTATGAAAAAAAGCATTCGAACTGAAGTTTTGATCAGAAAACTAACCGGTTCTTTTACTTCCACTGTAGATGATGATCGTTGATTGCGACGTTGGTGTAACTCCGGTGGTCGGTCGGTCGGATTTCTCCACTGGTCGATCGGTCGGTCGGTTCGGTCGGTGAGAGAATTATCAAACAGTTTGAAGGGTAAAATGGGAAAATACTGTGAAGTTTTCTTTTTAACTTAATTTGTTTTTTTTTTTAATTCATTTAATTGGTCAAAGGCCAATGTCAATTTTTGCTACAGTGTAAGGGTCATTTTTGTGTATTTTCCCATTAAAATTGGATGCTGAATTCGGTCCAACATGTTAATTAGTTAAAGATGTGGATGCAAAGTCTTCTGGTGATGTTATTGCATGTTATGAAGTCGGCCTAACTATTTAAAGTTAAACCTACATTTAGTCCTTTTCCCTGTGAATACTGTTCACCTGTTGGGTTAACTAATTCAATTACTACAATTTAATTTTTCAACACTAGATTTATCTTAATAATAATAAAAAAAGTAGATATTTTCAGGAGCGGACACGGGCTATAGCACGGTTGAGCCCGTACCTGGATCCGCCAGTGTTTGAACATGAAGGAAAGAATGTGCCGGTTCTGGAGTTGATAGTAAAATTATTTAAATAATGCTATGTAGATCGTTAGGTGATAGTGAGCCACTATTGTATTATAATACAATAGACGGCCAACTTCTATAATTTGTTTCATTTTTTGTAGCTTAAGTTATTTAAGGTCAATTTTCTCCTTTGTCGGTTTAGAGTATTTTTTCCTTGTTGATCTTTTTGATATTTTGAATGAAAATTGAGATATTTCTTTGAACTTTGTTAAATTTGCGGTATTCTTAGGATTAAATGAACCTTTGATTACTGAATTCTCAGTATTCTTAGAAAGAATATATTTTTAGATGTATTGCCTTTTATTTCAGAATATAATTAGCCTTCTAAAATCGTCTATTATGGAAAAACTTTTAGGATGCATTTGATTGTCAATATATTTTATGGAAAATATATTTTTTTTCATCCAAATTCATACTTTTATGTTGTTTGACTGACTTTTTTTCTATGTAAAACATTTTCCTACTTTTGTTCACCTGATAATATTTTCCTCAAAATCAAGGAAAATATTTTCCAAGAAATTCACTCTATCTTTCTCTCTCTCATCTATTTGAATTCTTTCATTTACTCACCAATAAAAACCAAACAATTATATTATATTCTAGGTTGAAAATTAAATCAATTACACACATTAAATTGACAATTTTCATACAAATAGGTTTTAAACAATTGAATTATCTAAAATTTATTTTCTTTCCCTCCAAAATTCATACTCGCAATCAAATTGCAAAATTTTCAAAGTAAACGAAGTCGTTTTCCACCGCCTTAGGATCAGTTTTGGAATTCTAGAAAGAACGTAGAAAGTCATCGAATTTGAGTGGAGATTTAATTACACGGGGTGTTGGCATGTTGCTCAATGTTTGGATTATGAAATTCAAGGTATATCTCATCAAATTCCATGAAAGTAAGCCCAGATTACCTTAATTTAATAAAGACTGCTTTAATAATTAAAAAAAATAAAATTGAGATTACATATTAACTTTTCTCGGAACTATTCCAGCCGGCAGCCGGACCACAATTGGGTCAAATTGGCCGGTTTAACTTTGTTCTAAATATAATTTAAATCCTTGTTTAAGCCCCATTTTTTGGAAAAAAAAATACATTTTTCAGCAGTGTTTTGATACCATTTTAACCACACATTCTTCAATAAAATAATATTATACGCAAATCCAAAATTTTTCCTTATTTTTAATCACACATTTCTTATCAATATACTATTCAAAAATTCATTTTTCCCACCAAAATGGGGCTCAAACAAAATGATCTTACCTCTCAATTTTTTTAATTCGATTCTAATTTATTATATTAACGTACTTTAAAAAATTAACTCTTTTACTTAAAATAGAAAATTCAAAATTAAATTCCAAAAATGTAATCAAGACTTTACTGCTTACAATTTTGTTATGAGACATAAAAGAATCATAACTGATCGAAACAAAACCAATTGGTACAAAGTTATATCATAAATTGAATCTCATCAAATCTGAACTGAGATGAACCATACCTAATTCTCACATTTATCGTAAAGTTCAAATCATATGGCTTCTATGTATCAAACTGGGGTTGGGCAAATCTCTCGAGCCGAACCGAATTGAACCGAACCCGATAGTTCTTGTCAAATCAAATACCCGAACGAGTATCTGAATTGAGAACCGACGGGTACAGTTCGATTTTCGGTTCTAGATTAAGAACCGAAAAATTGAATAAGAACCGAATCTTTTTAATTTTTTTTATATTGAGTAAATCAAATTATTTTAATTTTAATTTTTTCTAAACAAATTAACAAATTAACAATTTCTAAATCAAAATTTTTGGCCCAATAATTTGTTTCATTTCTAATTTTTTAATTTTTGACCCAATTACCCATTTTATTGTTTCATTTCTTAGTCCAACAAGATCCAATCCATTAAATAACCCTAAACACCTACACTAAAGTACATAACGTTGTCTCGATTCTCGCAGCCTCGCCAATATTCCAAAACCTATACAATCGTCGGCAGACACTGTGACCTCCGATCGAAACTGTGACATCCGCTGATCGAAACTTTGACCGTAGCGATTATTTGAACAATGTAGTCTATTAGTCTCTGACATTCCAAAACCATTGAATGTATCATTAGTTGTATTTATATAATGTTGTTATAAATGTTAAAAAATTTAATTATAGTACAGAACCGAACCGAACCGAGCGGAACCGAACCCGAACGGTTCCATAATTATATTTGGATCTGATGGTTCTATTTACTAGATACCCGAAAATTTTGGTTCGATTCGGTTCTCTTTAGAACCGAACCGAACTGAATCGACTCGTGCCCACTCCTATATCAAACATTAGTTATAGTGATATATCTGAATTGATAGCGAGACACACTTGACTTGGTAAAAGGAGCTTTTATTCCCTGACTTGTTGGGGCATATCTCGCGATTTACCTCCCTCACAAAGTTCTAGGGACGGGACAGTGGGGGCCCTCAAAGTTGGGGTTCAACCTTTTTTTTTTTTTTTTTTTTGACTTGGTAAAAGGAGTGTACAATTTTTGACTTTTGGCCAGAATCAAATCACAATATTTTAAAAAGTCCAAGTCAAGGTCTTCTTTGGATATTATCATGAAGGCATCACAAGTCCGAAGGTTAAGGATCACTTTAATTAGGTAGGACTAGTAGATATGACGTGAAATGGACGGTAAACGATTAGGTCTACGTTCAATTTCATAAAAATCCAAGCTCAAGCCATGTCTATCATCAATCGGGGATGGAGCCAACACCTGAGGAGTCCCTGCAGTCGCTTGTGTTGACTCCGTCGATTTTTCCCCCCATCATACTTGACGACTACTTGGACGGTCGTCCTTGTTCACCTGCATTCCTAGATCTGTCATTACTGTAAATAGTAATAACCCTACTTGGTTTTGGTTTGCAATATGGAGAATTCAAATTCATTTTATTTGTTTTGCTCTACTAATTTCTCTCTTTCAATCAACGTGAGATAAGCTAAATCACAAGGCTATGGTGGGAAGGTTAAACTTCAACGAGATGAAGGTGGATTAAAATTAAAGTCAACAATTAATTTTACCCACATATTTTATGAATTTCACAACTTTTCAACTACACATTTCATCAATTTTTAGTAAAGTTTATTAAAAAAATGATTTTAATCCCCCAGTGGCTAAAAATGCAGAAAAAGAAGAATAATTACAAATTTATCATCGTTTACTTTTCTTTCTTTCTCATAAATGGAACGAAGACATGAATTTCTTCGTTCACATCACGTCATTTCAACATTAACATGGCCCATTCATCTACATATATGAACCATAGTACACCAAACTGCAGCACAAAACCCATAAAACGTTAACATGGCTAACTCAATTACACTGTGTCTTTGTTTCTCTTCCTTGGCAATTCTAGCCACCATTCAAGGAATCCATGCAGTGGACTATACATTTACAAACACTGCAGCAAACACTCCTGGAGGTGTTAGATTCACTAATGAGATTGGGGAACAATACAGCATCCAAACGCTGGATGCAGCTACGAATTTCATATGGAAAATCTTCCAACAAGACACGACTCCGGCCGACAGAAAAAATGTCCAGAAGGTGAGTTTATTCATCGATGATATGGACGGAGTTGCGTATGCCAGCAACAATGAGATTCACGTCAGTGCAAGATACATACAGGGTTATTCTGGTGATGTGAAAACGGAGATCACTGGAGTTTTGTATCATGAAATGACTCACATCTGGCAATGGAATGGAAATGGTCAAGCTCCAGGAGGTCTTATAGAAGGTGTTCTCGAATCACTTTATCTAAAAATTTAAACTTTCAGTATTTAGATAGCGTTTATCTATTTGAATTCTTGCTTTAACATCATATTGATGATTGGATAGTTAAATTTTACAACTTTAACAGGTATAGCTGATTATGTGAGGCTGAAGGCTGGTTATGCACCAAGTCATTGGGTTAAACCCGGGGAAGGAGACAGGTGGGATCAAGGTTATGATGTGACCGCACGATTCTTGGATTATTGCGACAGTCTCAGAAGTGGATTTGTTGCAGAACTTAACAAGAAAATGAGAGATGGTTACAACAACACCTACTTCGTTGATCTTCTGGGCAAGACAGTAGATCAGCTCTGGATGGACTACAAAGCAAAATATAATACCTAATTAATTAGAGGAATATTATATGTTTTGGGGCTTTCAATTTCCAATAATTAATAAAGAATAATCTGTTTCCAGAAAAGAAAAATTATATAAAGAATAATCTCAAGCCCTTGCTAATAGTGCACTGCTGTGATTTCCAATGTATTAAATTGTTTTAATAAAAAATAAAATAGTACTATTACAATATTTCTCTACAGTTCTGGTTTTTATTTCCTCATCCTGTAGTAGCCGTGTTTTTACATGTGTGACGGAATTCTTTCATTTTTAAAGATTCACATGAGATTTTTTCGAGAAATGATGGTAGACAAACTTAATTTATTTAGAGATATTTATTTATTTCAATATCATATTTTAATGTCCATCCGTAATATTATTTTATTGAAGAATATGTGATTGAAATGATATCAAAACACTGCAAAATAATGCATTTTCCCAAAAGAATGGACCTCAAACATGGGCTAATTGGTTCTTGATTTCACACTTGGAAAATATTTTGTGTTTGGAGACCATCTTTTGACATTTGTCATGTTCTTCGAAAAAGAAGATTAGCACTTTTGGAGGAGTTCAATTTCAAATCAACAAAATCAGCTGTGCTAGTTTAACCAATCCAAGAATTAAAAAAAGGTTGAATTCCAACTTTGAGGGCTCCCACCGTCTCGCCTTAGAGTTTTTTTGAGGAAGGTAAATCGCGGGATGTGTCCCAACAAGTCAGGGAACAAGAGCTGCATGTACACTGCGCCTACAAGGAGTCCAATTTCATGTTTCAAGAATCGAACCCCTACGCTGCGGCTGCCAGCAAGGCAACCAGTCCAAGAATTGATTTTACAAAATGTTGTCAATGTTGAAAAAGTGAGTCTCTATTTGTTTAAGCCGAATTTTGTCTTCACGTGTTTTAACTTTTAACGCAGTGCATTGTTCAATATATATGTTTTTTACTTATTTACTAAATTAATAATTTTCGATAAATAATTAAAAAGGAATCTAACATATTACAAGTTTTAAAAGTATACAACAAGGTGGATCTGGTAGATCCAATTAGACTCTAATCGTCTGTTCAATGGATAAAATTTATTCAGTAATAAGGATTAAATTAGAGTGGATAACTTATACGGGTGTTCTGAAAATCAGTGTATAAAGTAAGCAAGAATTTATTTTTTTTCCTAATAAAAAGAAAAGGATAATGAAAAATCCATGCATGCTTGGATTTGCTTATCTTAGACATAAACAATAAATGTGTGACTTAGATTTAATACAATCCACCTATAACTAAAAAAAAAGTCATATTTTTAGATCTTATCTTTAAGATAATTTACTCCAAACAAAGTCTATTCTCAATTTTCTTTTCTTATCATTTTTAATGTAGAACTCTGCTATGTGTCCATAAATTTTGTACAAATATGTATAATACCTAAAAAGAAAGGACAAAGGTTCTACAGAGGTAGATATTATTATTGAATTGTCTGACTTTGTCATAAAGTGCTACATTTTTTCCTGGCCACAATAAAATCACCATGTTCGTAAATGAGAAGGTGACTTAGAATGTCATCTACTGGAAAGATGGAGACACTTAGCTAGTCAATCTTTATTAACTTTATGAAATACTTATAAAATAATAAATATTTTATTTTTTAATTATATAAACATTGTTGAGTCTAGTTTACGAAGCATATTCTTATCATGTACGACAAAATAAAATTCTAATGGGAGAAATCTGGTTTTTCCCCCTTACCCTTGAGACTATTCTGGCGATCAAGTCCAATTTGAATGCTGCAAGTCTGCAACGACTTTGACGCATTAAATTTGGATTGGTCACATTTGACTTGTTATTATCAGACAGTTAAGTTACATATCTGAACATCAAGGCAGGATGTTCCTACCTGTTGTTATTTATTTATTTTTCTCTTCACAATCTAAAATGAAATTGTAATCGTTAAAAAAAAAAAAAAAAAGCCATCATGCTAGATTTCTCTCTTCAAAGGAGAATCCTTTGATTCTTTAAAATTTTATGTATATTTTAACTGGTGACGGCTTTGTGGATGATTGCTGTGTGCATGGACAATACTTATATGTCGCCTGTGAGCAATCCTTGTACTTGACAAACTTGGGTAAGTAAATTCATATTAAGGTTATGACGAAGAGTAATTTGAATTATATAGAACTTTATCTCTAACGTGCATGATTACTTTGATTTTTGCTACGTCTCTTCTATTGAGATTCTAGATTACGATCACATGACAGCCAGTTAACAAGTTCAACCATGTTCACACTCTACATCACTGTACCTTGTCGAGGTGAGGCCACGCATGAGGTAGCTGAACTGAAGCATTATCTCTGCTAAGAAGTCATGAATAGGTCGACTCTCCATGACTTAAACAAAGTGCTATAACCTGTTGCGGAAGGGATTCGAGGCGATCAACCTCTTTGTTGACAGAAAGCATTTTCCACTTCATTGCTTTCAAGAAATCTTTCATGCAAGATATTTTTATGATTTGATTGATGTAACATCTTAATAGTAGACGCCTCAACAATCAACTTGTTAGTCCATTTTTCAAATATCGAACCCAAGCTCTAGAATGGCTACTTTTCATAAATATTAAATGTCGATCAACTTAAGAATGCTGGAGTGGCACTTAGGAGGAGACACGTCGACATCGGAATGAGATCACGTGTCTTTTCATCCAACGGTGCAATCTCTTCTCTTTTACGAAAAAAACTCACACTTATTACCATTTGAAAGTAATGCAATTTTACATACTCAAAGTAAGGTTGCTCTCTCTCGTTTCTATTATCTTGTGAACTCCTAGTACCCATATTGACTAACTTGTTTCACGTCTTTCGATCATCTCACACCCAAATATGCTTGTACCATTGACTGACTTGACTATCGGGGCGCACGCAATCATCTTCCCCAACATCAAAGAAGGCCAAGTATTTCTAGCAATTTGTCCTCGAAAGTGAGTGGAGTCTGAATCTATTGACCACGCCACCCTTGCAAAAATTGAGGTCAACAATTTTCAATATATTAATTCGATTAAAGAAAAATCAAAATAAAAAACGTAGACATTTGAATTTTTTTAATTAATTCCTCCTATTTCATACAATAGTGGTGTCTGCTCGGTGAGTCGTGTTTTTACTTGTACGGTCAAATTCTTTTTTTTTTCAGTGATATACACATGAATTATTTTAATAATACGGTTGTTATGCCCCTAATTGAACTACTTAGGAACATCAGGCACACCACTTCCCAAAGCTCCGCATCTCCATCCAAAGTGGTTCCGAAGTGATCCGACGACCCGATCCACTGAATCAGCCGAAGCGTCCCCTGACGCCAAAGCGTTAGACACTCTGAAGTGCTCCTTTAACAGATCCCTCCATCGCCACTTTTAAAAAGATATCTGTTTCAAGATCCTCTCTGCCTCCAAGGATTAATTGATGTGACGTCTCCATAGGTCTAGTTGATGTGACGTATCAACTTTATGTCAACTCAACTCAGAAGAATTAATTGCCCGCCTGCTTTAGACACTGCTGATTGACTCCTATGAGCGGACACCTCACACCGTTAGATGTATACACGTGTTCCACATTCAACGGTACTCTATGTCCATAAATACCCAAGGTTTGGCAAGAGACAAAGGTAATGAAACTCTCACAACTTAGCTCTCCATATTAAGAAATACATATTCTCCTCTCCACTCTCTTGCATAACTCGAGCACTGTTCCGATTAACACTGACTTGACCATTGGAGTGTATGCGGCCGCTGCCACCCTCGCTGGTTTCAGCCGTGTGCTTCTGATCGTGCGTTGTTGTGCACAGGGAGGATTACGTGGAGTGACTATCCGTTGGCCAAGTGGAAGGTCCAATTCACGAGGTCAACAGATTGTCGCCCTCTATGGGAATCTTTTCCAGTCCAAAAGTTTCAAATTTTCCACTAGAAAAGCCACCGGCAAACCGTTGACTTACCTTAAAAAAGGGCACATTCTTGAAAAAGAACAAAGTCAACCTACAATAAAAGTTCTTGACACCCTTGAAAAGGTAAACAAGATGAGTTATAGTAATGAAGATGCAAATTTTGAAGGGCATAGGGATCCCTCTGAAGAAGAAGTGACCTGGACCAATGTCATGCATCAGAGACCCCATCACCCGTGTCACCAAGGCAATAGGACAGCAGCGCTCACTGAAGGAATGACTCAAATAGCTGTAGGCATAAGGGAGATTGCAGCTCAAATGTGGTGATGCGTGAATTTTTCATGCAGGCCCGAGGTCATTAGGGCTTCCAGATGCCTCAAGGATCTTACCCAGCTCAAGAAATCCCTCCATCTCAAGGCCGAGGCCATTCGAACCAGCACTGGAAACACCCCCTTGAAAGAGAAGTGGGTGTAGATATCACATCTTACGCGCAAGGGAGCCAACCAGCAGAACCATAGCTAGGAGAGAACTTTCCACCAGAATATGAACCGCAAAGGTCTGTCAGCGTCTTTAACCAAATAGGGCAGAACCCTAGCAATAGGGTTCGCTCAGTGCAAAGATCAGCTCGACAAGAGTGGGAATAAGAACAAGCACCTCCTCTACCTAGAAATAGACGGGAGAGACGAAACCTAGTGGATTGGAGTAGTCGAGGAGGGGCACCTCTACCTCTCCAAAATGAGTCGAAGGGGGAAGGCTCTGAAGGGCCATGCCTTTCTTACGAAATTGATGACGATGATGACAACCTCCCCTTCTCCAGAGAAATCCGAAGCTTCCTGATGCCTACAAACTTCATGCCCCCTAAAATCCTAAGATATGAAAGAAAAGGGGATCCACAAAAACACCTAACTAAGTACATGACGCAGATGAGCCGCAGAGGAGCCTCGTTGGCATTGAAATGTAGGGCCTTCCATCTAACCCTCACTGGAGTTGTTGAGGTATAGTACAACAGCTTACCACCTCTGAGCATTAGGAGTTGGCCATAATTGAAAAGACATTTTTGAACCAGTATCTCTCATGAAGAGAGGGAGAGGCTCAGTGCAACGCCTGCAAGATATGAGGCAGGCCCTTGGAGAGACGCTGAAAAGCTAACTCGTCAGGTTTACTGACGAAATCACATACTGCGAACAAGTTACTGACAGGGAGGCCCTTTCAGCCTTGAAATGTGGACTCAATATGAACACTTAGTTCTGGAGGGATGTACGCAGCAAGAATCCTACCACATACGACGAACTAATAGAAATGATAAGAGTGAAGATTATCAATGAAGAGATGATTGACCATCGAAATCGTGCAGCGCAGGGACCCCCTTCGCCTCAGAGCTAGTTAGGTCAAGGACCAGTAGCGCACCTCATCACCCCAACAATGGACCCAAGCAGGACACACAATAGTTCCCACATCTGGACAAGCGTTGGCTTCTGCCACGCTATATGCAGTGCTGGTACTGGTATACGAGAATGCCCCTACCGAGGCGGTACCATCCAAAGGCACAAACAACAATCGAAAAAGAAGAAGAAGCAATCAAACAGGCCCCTGGAAGGGGCAAGGTTCTGCATCTTTCACCAAATTTACGTACATGACACCAGCGAATATAGGATACTCCTCAATCCTTGAATCGGAGTAACCCACGCTCTTCGAGAAGGGATGAATACCCCTACAGGTCCATCTCTCCAAATAGGGAAGAGAGGCAATATAGAGACTAGTCACCCCGGATGAGAGAATCCAGGGACAGAGGAGAATCCAGGCATAGGGATCAGGCCCCATCTGGAGGCCAAGTTATCAAGAAAATTGATATAATCATTGGAGAACCTCACATCGGAGGCAACACCAGGAATGCCTAGAGGAACTACACGAGGGAAGCAAATGATCCACCAATGATTACTTACATTGTTAATCAGACCCAAAAGGCCAACAGGATGGCCCCAATCACTTTCTCTCAAGAAAATGCACCAGGAGTTCACTACCCCCATTGTGATGCGCTAGTGGTAAGAGTCGTAGTGGTGTGTAACGGACTCAAGCACATGCTCGTCGACAATGGCAGCTCGGTGAACATACTGTTCAGATCCACCTTTGACAAAATGTAGATAGAACATGGGTTGATCCCCATGATCGAACCACTGTTCGGATTCATCGACGATAGCATCGTTCCATGAGGACGAATTACCCTACCTGTAGAAATGGGGTCAGCCCCCCTAGTGGCCCACCACTTTATGGAGTTCCTGGTGGTAGACCACAGATTGGTTTACCATAAAGTATTAGGTTGACCTGCCTTGAAGGATCTTTAGGTAGTCCACTCCATCTATTACTTGTGTATAAAGTTCCCAACTGATCATGAGATTGCTACAGTTCGAGGCGACCAGATGGGCTCAAAAGCATGTTACCTAAACTCTTTACGAAAACTCAAGCCCTGCACTGTTAATGTCATTATAACAGAGAAGTCGACATGGACGTAGAAATGCTCGACGCCTATGAACAAGGGCATACCTCCAAACAGGAGAAAGACGTCGATATGGTAGAGGCCCCTAAAGAAGGGCACCCTCTTGATGAGTTGGACCCTCGAATTATCGAGTCTGAACCAAATGCAATCCAATGGAAGAATTGAAAACTTTCCCCACCAATCCTGAAAACCCCACCCAGGTCTTGTGGATAGGGAAAGCACTACCCCCTCCCCCCTCCCCCCCCGAAGTGACACAAGAAATGATGAACTTTCTGAAAAGGAACCTGGATATCTTCGCCTGGAAGCACGAAAACATGGTGGGAATAAATCCAAGGATCAGTTGCCACCACCTAAACATCAACTCCTCCTGCGCCCCGCATCAATAGAAAGATAAGCCCTCAACTCAGAGCGATATGAGAAGCTAAAAGAAGAGGTCGACAAACTCAACCGTAGCAGCTTCATCAGAGAAGCCATCTATTCGAAGTGGATATCCAACCTAGTCCTCGTAAAGAAATCTAATGAGAAATGGAGAGTGTGTGTAGACTTCACAAATTTGAACAAGGCATGTCCTAAGGATAGCTTCCCTCTCCCAATGATAGACCAACTGGTGGACTCCACTGCTGGACATGAGCTCTTGAGCTTCATGGATGCATACTCAGGGTACAACCAGATACCCATGTTCCGATACAATGAGGAATCAATATCGTATATCACTGACAGAGGACTATATTGCTATAAGGTGATGCCCTTCGAATTGAAAAATGCCAGAGCCACATATTAGAGGCTAGTTAACATGATGTTTGCCGAAACTCATTGGCAAAACTGTGGAAGTCTACGTGGATGAAATGCTAGTTAAAAGCCTCCAGGCGAAAGAACACGTAAGTCACCTCAACCAGACCTTTCAGATTCTTAGAAAATATAAAATGAAATTGAACCCTCTCAAGTACACCTTCGGGATAGCTTCGGGTCAATTTCTGGGATATATTGTAAACCAAAGAGGAATTGAGGCGAACCCAAAAAAGATAAGGGCCTTACTAAAAATGAGGTCGCCTCAGAAGCCAAAGGAAGTCCAAACCCTTAACGATCGAATAGCCGTACTCAACAGCTTCATCTCCAGGGCCATTGACAAGAGCCTACCCTTTTTCAAAGTCTTGAAGCAAGAAAAAAAGTTTCAATGGACAGATGAGTGCGAGAAAGCCTTCCAAGCGCTGAAGAAGCACTTAGGAGAGGCAACCCTACTATCCAAACTTGAACCACTGCTGCTGTACTTAACGGTGTCAGACGAAACTGTCAGTGCAGTCCTTGTAAGAGAGGAAAACGCGCATCAATTGTCAGTGTACTATATTAGCAAGGCACTACTCCTAGCAGAGACGCGCTACCCCGATATGGAGAAGCTTGCACTCTCCCTTGTTACAGCATCAAGGAAATTGAGGCCATACTTTCAGGCCCATTCAATTGAAGTTCTCACCAACTTTCCCTTGAAATAAGTGTTGCAAAGAACAGACGCTTCAGATCGTTTGCTAAAATGGGCAATCGAACTCAGTGAGTTCGACCTACTGTTCAGACCTCGAAACTATCAAGGGTCAAGCCCTCGTAGATTTTGTGGCTGAGTTTGCCAAAGCCCTAGAAATGGAGGCGACAATGGAACCAGTCGAGCCCCCAACATGGAACCTATTTATGGATGGATCGTCAAGAGAGACTGGCTCCGGAGCAGGAGTAGTTTTGGAAAGCCCAGAGGGCCATAAGCTAAACTACACAGTCAGGTTTGGTTTCAAAGCCTCGAACAACGCTGCGAAATATGAGGCCTTCATAGCAGGCCTTAGACTAGCAAAGGAAATACAAGTCAAAAGGCTCCTAGCAAGTAGCAAATCACGGCTTGTGGTAAGTCAGGTCAACGAAAAATTTGCATCCAAAGATAGTGGCATGGCTGCATATCCAAAATTGGTTCTGAACGTAGTCCCTCACTTCGAGAGATTCAGACTGGTTCAAGTTTCACACCTCGGAAATACACACGCTGATGCCCTGTCCAAGTTGGCTAGCAGCACGAATTCGGAGTTGTTAAAAATTGTCCCAATTGAGCGTCTACCGAAGCCCTCCATCTTTGAAGGTGAAGAGGTACTATGGATTGAAAGCACCCCACTTTGGATGCAACACATCTTAGCCTACCTCAAAGATCAATCATTGCCAGCCTCGAAAAGTGAGGCGAAGAAATTGAGAAGGAGGGCTGCCCACTTTGTTCTCCTAGATAATGTTCTTTACAAAAGGGGCTTCGCCTTGCCGTTTCTCCGATGTGTGGGAGGGAAAGAAGCTATGTATATACTCAAGGAAATCCATGAGGAAGTCTGTGGTAACCAATCCAGAGGAATACCTCTGGCATAAAAAGTACTTCGACAATGCTACTTTTGGCCAACGCTGAAACGGGACTCTTGCCAATTCATTCAAAAATGTGACAAGTGCCAATGCTTCTCAAATATTCAAAGGCAGCATTCTCATAGTCTCTCCGTGGTCACCAGCCCGTTGCCGTTCGCCAAGTAGGGCATAGACTTTATTGGCTCGCTCCCAAAAAGAAGATGAAGTACTACTTTTGCTATTGTTGCTATTGACTACTTCACCAAGTGGGTCAAAGTTGAACCTCTAGCAAAAATCACCGAAGCGAACACCACAAAGTCTGTCTGGAAAAACATCATTTGCAGATTCGGCATTCCTCACTCTTTAGTGTCTGATAACGGAAGGCAATTCGATAACAAAAAGATGCGAGATTTGTGTGACGAACTCAGCATAAGGAAGGACTTCTCAACACCTCATCACCCCCAAACAAATGGGCAGGTTGAGACAGTGAACACAACTATCAAGCATACCCTGAAAAGGAAGCTTGACGCCTCGAAATGGACGTAGATCGATGAACTTTCCCATGTCCTCTGGGCCATTAGAACAACTAACCGAATCACAACAGGTGAAATAATATTTTCCATGACCTACGGATCTGAAACCATAAGTCCTGTCAAAGTGGGAGTCCCCTCTCATCGTCGAATACATTTTAATGAGATTGGCAACGACGAAACTCGAGTATATGAACTTCACCTCCTTGAAGAAAAGAAGGATTCCTCCCAAATAAAATTGGCTAAGTATCAAAGAAAGATGACCCGTTATTACAACTCCAAGGTCAGAAACTGAACTCTTCGTCTGAGGGACCTCGTCCTCAGAAGGGTCTTCCAATTATCGAAACCAACTGGGTCCGAAGTTTTTGGACCGAACTGGGAAGGTCTTTATCGCATCTGCAAGGAGTCCCGACTCGAATCTTATGAAATTGAAGACATGGCAGGGAAAGTGCTGCCTTATCAGTAAAACATTGAACACTTGAGGAAATACTATCAGTGATAAGTATATGTTCTGATCCGATCTCCATTTTGTCCAGTCTAGTGTAACATTTCTATCTTTTTAAGTGCTGAAACTGCCTTAGCAAAAGATAATGTTGTAAGCTCTAAGTTATAACACCTCAGTTCTCCATTATGTTATATGGGTTAATCAATTAGTGCCTCAGTTCTTCAGTATTTTATATGGGTTAATTCTTCCGTCATCGACTGGTTATTGTTGATGAGTGGTGCTTAATATTTACTTATCATTCACTAATCAAGAGACAAACAGTTCAACATAAAAGTAAAGAGGAGAAACAACAACACTTGGAAAAATTTTGATTTCATTAACATCACAATAAATTACAAAAGGTGGGCCGAAACCATTACAAGATGTTCCTATTCTACTCTAGATGCATCTTTAGCTCCGGCCTCCGGCTCTGCCTCTAGGGGCTTCAATGGCTTCCTCGGTGGCCCTGTCAGGTTGACCTCCGGTAGGCCCACCGAACTCTACTTCTAGGGAAGTTAAATCCAGAGTTAGGTGGACCTCCCTCAGGCGATCCAACATTGCCCCCCGGGTATTCCACGACGCCCAGAAGTTGGCAAAGTCGTCATACAGTGGGTGTTCTTCGAAGTGATCGATGAAGTTCTGCACTGCTGACACCCAAGCCGCCTTTACTTCGACCTTCAGAGATTCAATCTCCTTAGCCTGGGCCTCTGCTCGACCTTCTTTTTGTTGGAGGCCTCAAGAGCCTCAGTGGCGAGCCGGTGGTGTTCGTTGGCATGATCAACCCTCCTTGTCATAGCAGCCACCTGGCACTCCACTTCATAGAGCTCCTATTTCAACCTCTCCATCTCCTCATTGGCCCTCAATAGCCGGCCCTCTGCCTCTTGCCTCCCCTTCTCCGCCTCAAAGGCCTTTTCTCGGGCAGCCCGCACTGCATCCCAATAGTGCATCGCTTCCTCCAAACGCTTAGCTAAGTCCTCCCTTTTGGCATTGAGATCCTTCACCAAATTTTTGAGTTGGACGCTTCTACTAAGGGCCCGGTGATACGAACCCCATAGCAACGTTGACTACGAAACCCACAACGAGATTTATGAACTCAAGAAAGTCAAATTAATCCAAAAGTTTAGGATTAATCCAAAAGAAATTCGAACCAAAAAACCCAACAAGAACGAAGCTTGAAAGACCCCTTGATCACATAATCTAAGAATTAAATCCGGTTGTTTGAACGCCTCAAATTAACACTTGATAAGTTCGAAGTTGTTCGATGAAGAATGATGAAGAGAAGACAATACGCCTCACTTTAATTCAATGTCAAATATGTCAAAAGTTGTCCTTACAATTGAATGAAAACTTCCATTTATACTAAACCCAAAAACTAGGTAAAAATCGTGCAAAAGTTGAACATAATTCTCAAAGTATGGAAAAGAATCAAAAACTAACAAAATATGAAAAAATACCAAAAATAGGAAATTCGCCCAAAAATTGGCCTATGTGACTGCAACGTACAATTCCATGCGGTTGCATGGTTCAAACCAAATGCCTTCTTTGAGTTTCGGTAGACCACCGTGTGATTGCGAGCGTGTATGCCTGTGCGACCGTATAGACTTAAAATTTCCCTCCGGTTTCGGCCTTCAATATTAAATTGATCCAAGTTGATTCGGCATTCGACCCGAACACGAAAGTTGCTCCATTTTGAGACCCGAACATGGTGTCTTCAATCGTTGCCTTGACGAGCAATCCCATCGCCTCGTTGACTCGTCTCGTCTTCGATCGTGTCATCGATCCGTCATTGACTATCAACGGGTCTCGTCTCGCACTTGCCTTCGTCGGGCTCGACTCCTGGGTCATATCATCCCCTCTCTCTTCAAAAGGATTCGTCCTCAAATCTAAACATGCATCAAACAGAGAGAGATCAGATACATTAAAAGTAGCCGAAACATTATACTCACCTGGAAGGTCCAACTTGTATGCATTATCATTTATTTTTTCAATGACTTGAAATGGACCATCGCCCCTCGGTTGCAACTTGGACTTCCTTTGCTCCAAAAACCCTTCCTTCTTAAAGTGCACCCAAACCTAATCTTCTGGCTCGAATGTCACGCGGTTCCTACCTTTGTTTGCCTGTGACGCAAAACTTACTTTTGTTTTCAATTTGCGCTTTTACCTTTTCATGGAGTGACTTAACCAATTCTACCTTCTTTTTACCATCTAAACTACCACGTTCATTCACAGGTAAATGAATTAAATCTAAAGGAGATAGTGGATTAAAACATATACAATTTCAAATGGAGAATATGACGTAGTAGTGTAAACAACTCGATTGTATGCAAATTCAACAAATGGTAGACACTCCTCTCAACTTTTCAAATTTTTATTGATTACTGTGCACAACAATTGTGTCATGGTCCTATTCACTACCTCGGTTTGCCTATCCGTTTGTGGGTGACAAGTTGTGAAAAATAGTAATTTAGTGCCTAACTTGACCCCACAAAACTCTCCAAAAGTGACTTAAAAATTTAACATCCCGATCTGACACAATGCTTCTAGGAACCCCATGTAAACACACAATCTATTAAAAAAAATAAGTCAGCAAACTTCGTGGCATTGTCCATTTTGTAACATGGTATAAAATGTGTCATTTTGCTGAACCTATCTACAACCACAAAAATAGAATCCCGACCTCTCTTAGTCCTAGGTAAATCCAAAACAAAGTCCATCAAGATATCAACCCAAGGTTCACTAGGTGTAGGTAAAGGTGTATACAAACTTGAGATAAAATCTTAGATTTAGCCCTTTTACAACCTATGCATCGACTACAAATTCGCTCAACATCACTTTTCATTTTAGGCCAATAAAAATGCTCTTTCAATACATGTAAAGTCTTTTAAACCCGAAAGTGTCCCATCAATCCACCACTATGTGCTTCTCTTACTAATAACTCCCGAATAGAACAATTAGGAACACATATCCTATTTTCCTGAAATAAATACCCCTCATGCCTAAAGAACCTATCAACTGCCCCTTTAATGCATGACAAATAAATATTCGAAAAATCAACATCTTTTTCAGACAATTCCTTAATATATTCAAACCCAAGTAACTTAAAATCAAGAGTAGTTAGCAATACGTACCTTCGCGACAACGCGTCCGCCACCACATTTTCCTTACCTTGTTTATATCGAATGACGTATGGAAACGTCTCAATGAATTTCATCCACCGCACATGTCTCTTGTTCAATTTACCTCGTTCTCGCAAGTGCTTTAGTGACTCATGATCAGTGTGTATTACGAACTCCTTCGGGTATAGATAATGTTGCTAAGTCTCCAAAGCTCGAACAAGTGCATAAAGTTCTTTGTCATATGTAGGATAATTTAAAGTAGCTCCACTCAATTTCTTGCTGAAATATGTAATAGGGCTCCGATACTGCATTAAAACTGCTCCAATCCCATTTCTGATGCATCACACTCAATCTCGAATGTTTGTCAAAGTTAGATAATGCCAAAACAGGTGCTTCACACAATCTACCTTTAATAGTATTAAATGCAAGTTACTGTTCATCACCCCAATGAAAACCTACACTTTTTTTAACTACTTCCGTGAGTAGTGTCTGCCAAACCATGAAAACTCCTAACTTCCGTTATGCTTTTAGGTGTCGGCCAATCTCTAATGGCTTTTATCTTCTCATCGTCTACTTCTACCCCATTAGCACAACTACAAATCCAAGAAATATAACTCTATCCATACAAAACGTGCATTTCTTAAGATTAGCATAGAGTTGTTCTTTCCTTAAAACAATTAGCACACATTTTAAATGTTCCAAATGCTCTCTTAGGTCTTTGCTATAGATTAAGATGTCTCAAAATAAACTACAACAAATTTTCCTATAAAGGCACGTAAAACATGATTCATTAAGCGCATAAAAGTGCTAGGTGCATTTGTGAGTCCAAACGGCATAACCAACCATTCATATAAACCATATTTAGTTTTAAAAACCGTTTTCCATTCATCATCCTCCCGCATACGAATTTGATGATACCCGCTTTTTAAATCAGTTTTAGAAAATATGCAAGCACCATGTAATTCATCAAGCATATCATCTAACTTACGTGTAGGGTGACGATACTTTACCGTTATGTTGTTGATAGCCCTACAATCCACGCACATTCGTCATGTTTCATCCTTTTTTACACAAGCAAAATTGGTACCGCACAAGGACTCATGCTTTTCCTCACGTATCCTTTGCTCATCAACTCCTCCACTTGCCGTTGAAGCTCCTTAGTCTCCTCGGGATTACTTCAATAAGTCGGTCGATTTGGAATGACAGCTCTGGATATGAAGTCAATTTGATGTTCAATGTCTCAAATAGGAGGCAATCCACTTGGTGCATTCTTCGAAAATACATCGTCGAATTCCTGCAACAAAGACTTAGGCAAACTAGGGAGGGGTGGGTTAGTTTTCTCAAAATTGAGGAGTGATTCCTTATAAACGAACAAGATCATCTATTTTCTTTCAACTACCACCCTTCTCAAATCACTATCTTTTGCAAAGAAATTTGCTCGTGTTTTCTCTCTTCTCTCGGAACACTCTCTTTCATTTCTCTCTTATGATTGCTCTCTCTTTTTCTCGCTAGTGGCTATCTCAACATTTTCTCTCTTTTTCTTTAACTCACCACTTTCTCTCATTTTTTCTAACTCCTTGGCTCTTCTCTCTTCCTCACTTCTCAATTTTAATTGGTCCTCATAGACTTGCGCCAGTATTAATGGCACAAGAGTAATGGTCCTTCCATCCTTAATGAAACTATATTGATTTTTGTACCCATCATGCATAGCCTTCCTATTGTATTGCCATGATCGCCTCAATAAAATATGTCCCGCTTGCATTGGCACCACATCACACACTAACTCATCCTTATAACTCCCAATCGACAAATTAATTAACACTCTTCGATTCACCCTCAGCTCGCCACTCTCATTCAACCATTACAATTTATAAGATCTCGGGTGTCTCAACAATGTTAAACCCAACTTTTCTACAAGAGATACACTAGCTACATTAGTGCAACTACCACCATCAATTATAACACTACATACCGTATTGTTGACGTGGCATCGAGTGTAGAAAATGTTCTCCCGTTGCAACTCCAAGTCATATGCTTTGACGTGAGAAGTAAGAGCTCGTCTCATGACTAGTAGATCCCCAACTGGCCCTTCAACTTTTTCTTCTTCACTAACATCTTCCAACGCCGGCTGTCATCAAACTCGCCATCACTATCGCTCATTATCTCCCCATTATCCCGCAACACCATCGCCCGTTTGTTTGGGCATTGAGAAGCAATATGCCCCGTTTCCAAACAACTAAAACATTTGATGTCCCGATTGCGCAACGGTTGTGCCTCCGATTTTGATATTGGTTTGCTAGTGTTTTCATCCTTACCCTTTTGCCAATCACTTTTACCTCTAGGTGCAGCCCCCTTTTTGTTGTTGTCATCCCACTTCGATTTCCATGTTGAATTAGAATTCAAAGTACCCAACGATTGCCTAGACATCCCCTTCCTCTTCAATTGCCTCTCGACCTTCATTGCCACATGTAACATGTCCTCGATTTCCACATAGTGTTGCAACTCTACAACGTTTTCAATATCCCGATTTAACCCATTCAAGAACTGAGCCATGGTAGCTTCCCGATCTTCCTCTACATTAGCCCGAATCATAAGAATTTTCATCTCCTTATGATAATCTTCTACGCTTTTCGACCCTTGATACAAACCTTGCAATTTTTGATGGATTTTCCTATAATAGTGACTCGGAACAAACTTCCTCCTTATCAACGTCTTCAACTCATCCAAAGTGCTAATTGGCCTTTCCCGACCCCTATGCCGTGATTAATTACTTGATCCCACCAAGATATCGCGTAATCCACAAATTCAAGCACCGCCAATTTTACCTTTTTCTCCTCCAAATAATTATAGCACTCAAAAATCATCTCAACCTTCCTTTTCCACTCTAAATATGCTTCCGGATCGTTTCTCCCCTTAAATTGTGGAATAGTCATTTTAATACTCCCTAAATTTCCATCTACTTCATCTCCCAAGTTATTTCTACCCCGTCTTTCCATCCTATCGCCCCTATGCCTCGCTTGACCCATATCAATGTCATTTTCATCAAAATCATCCTCATCACTACCATACTCATCCCGCCTTCCTCTCCTAGATTCACGCCTACCCGGCCCCCTAGCATTAGACATCTCCACTTGTCCCCAGCTAATATTAGCGATTGTGGTACCTATTTGCGCCATCCATTCCCCTTGCCTATCCACCTTCTCCCTAACATCACCAAGTACCCGTTCAAACCTCCGTATCATGTCCTCCAATACATTGTTGTTATTACCGTTTTGGCTTGAGTTAGAACATTCTCTTTTCGACATCATATCACACAAATTTATATGCCTCACAAATATATCACTCGAAAACACTCAAATGGCTTTTTCCTTTTATTAAACTCACCACTCGGCCTCTTACCACTCAAAGTCTCCCTCCAAGCACTTCAAAGAACCAAGTGAACTAAATTAAGTGTTTTACCAGGAATTCAACAAATCGAATAATAACCAAGAACCACGAGACTCAAGGAATTGAATTAGGTGGAATATATGATTGTTTTGTCAAGAATATGTGAATAGACTCAATAGTAAAGTGAAGAATTGACACAATGGAATAGCCCAAATCACACAATTCGAGAGTTATTTTTTTGTTGATAGTAAAACCAAGGAATAATAATATCAATTTTTTTGTGTACTGTACGGATGAACAGTAACCGTATGATGAACACTACTTTTTTTTTTTTTTTACCTTTTTTTGTTTTTTTTACCTTTTGTAAAGAAATATGATTACACTACCAATAACTCAAAGAATTGAAATTGACGATAATTTAACGACACAAGAATGACTCAAACGACGAAGAACACAAGAACGACGAAGAAGAAATAGAAAGACTTAACGACACGAGGAACGGAAATAGAAATTGGGAAGAATGAAGAAAACAAGAAAAGACTTAACAAGTTACAAAAATATATAACCTTCAATTAATTTGGAGCTGGCTCTAATACCAACTGATGCGAACCCCGTAGCAACGTGGACTACGAAACCTACGACGAGATTGACGAACCCAAGAAATCCAAATTAATCCAAAAGTTTAGGATTAATCCAAAATAAAGTCTAACCAAACAAGAACGAGGTTTAAAAGACTCCTTGATCACGTAATTCAAGAATTAAATCCAGTTATTTGAACGCCACAAATTAACATTTGATAAGTTCGAAGTTGTTCAATGAAGAACGATGAAGAGAAGACAATACGCCACACTTTAATTCAATATCAAATATGTCAAAAGTTGTCCTTACAATTGAATGAAACTTCTATTTATACTAAATCTAAAAACTAAGTAAAAATCGTGCAAAAGTCGAGCATAATTCTCAAAGTATGGAAAAGAATCAAAAACTAACAAAATATGAAAAAATACCAAAAATAGGAAATTCACCCAAAAATTAGCCTATGCGACCGCAACGTGCAATTCCATGCGGTCGCATGGTTCAAACAAAATGCCTCCTTTGAGCTTCGGTAGACCCCCGTGCGACCGTGAGTGTGTATGCATGTGCGGTCGCACAGGCTTAAAATTTTTTCTCTGGTTTCGGCCTTCGATATTAAATTGATCCAAGTTGATTCGGCCTTCGACCTGAACATGAAAGTTGCTCCATTTTGAGTCCCGAACATGGTGTCTTCAATCGTTGCCTTGACGAGCAATCCCATCACCTCGTTGACTCCTCTCATCCTCAATCGCGTTATCGGTCCGTCATTGACTATCAACGAGTCTCATCTTGCACTTGGCTTCGTCGGGCTCAACTCCTGGGTCATATCACCTGGGCGATGCATGCACTATTGGCTGTAACGAGGTCCTTTGCAGTGCAGGAAGCAGTGTGGTCCCTCCACTTTTCGGTCCAATATTTGTGGTGGACCATCGCCACTGCAGCGGTCTCCGGAGGCAGGGCTTCCAGCACCTCCTTCACGGGCTCGTCAGTGTTGACGCCCAAAAAATTTGCCTTCTTTGCGGGGCGAGCCCTCATCCTATTTTGTTGCCCCAGTACTTGGAAAATTGGCACTGAAGGGAGTGGAGCTTCAGCCGAAGCAACAGTAGCAAATGGGGAAGCCTCGGAAGGGAGAACAGTCTTCTCTTGAATGGCCACCCTGATAGGTATCGTGGTCTACTTTAAAATCGGGAGAGCCTCGCCATGGTTGGCCTCTTCGAGGAGCCAACAGCCTTCTTACCCTTCATTAGCAAGTTTGCCTCAGGGTCTTCTGCTTTTTCCTCCTCCGCCGTTGGCTGAAGCAGCTTGCTTGCAATCACCAACTCCTCAGTTTGCTTCTTATAGGCAGAGAATGAGGTCTTCAAGGCCCTTACCTCAGCCATCATTTTTTGGATGATCTTAAAATCATGCCTCAGGGGCCTTTTCTTGTTGAATTCATCTGCAGAGAACCGAGAAAATTAGTACAAGTATATGGAGTTCGGAACCCTACTACGATAAAGCCACTTCAAATATTCACCTTGAGAGACCATTAGGTCGTGCGTAACGAAGTGTGTTCTTCTTGATCAGCTCGTGACAAGATCTCCTCTTCAGTGGAAACTGGTAAACAATGCAAATTATATAAAATTCCTCAATGGATATCTCACATCGAGAAAGAGTGCCTGCAAACAACAAACACAGGTCAAAAACCAAATAGAAACTCAAAAGAAATTTAAACACGGGGCATCAGCACTCACTAAGTGATGAATACTTAGTTGGGACTGTGAGGGGCGCCAGGGGGTCCCCCTCCATTGTGTCCCACCTTCTGGACGCCCAGCACCACAACGTCTTCCAGTCCTTTATTGAGCTCGACAGGTCTATGACAAATGGAATATGGGTCCCCCAGGAGGTTAAGTAATATCACCCCTTAGTCTTATCCTCCCCTCCCCCCCCATCCCTTAGTCTTGCCCCTCGGTCTCCACTTTGGGGATGTACAGGGTCTGGAAGACTAAAAAGAGCATCTCTATCCTAAGAGATGGCTCCTTCCACAACATTTAGAGCCCACCATCTGGCTCCAGGAATTCGGGTTTAATTGGGTAGAAGCTAGCCAATATGATCTAAGGACATACCAGAAGAAATGATGGATAAGCAACCTAAGTCCAGCACTAAAGAACGCCTCGCTCACAGCTACACACCTTGGCCTAGGGTAACGGGCTCGTTCATTAGGCTCCGACAATATAAACGCTATCAGGGATCCTATATTCCACCCTAAGTCTATCCAGGTCAGCCTCTCTCAACTATGGATAGTCAGAAGCCCCCCAATGTTCTGATGTGTCTACCGGGCTATCAAGCCTCCGCCAAATGTTCTTCCCTCCTAATATAGCCTTAGCCATTCACTGGACATCTAGGCTCATCTACCCAAACTACACCCAGTTCCCTCCCCGAAGCGTCACTACTCTTAGAAGCCATCTTCAGAGTTCAAAAAATGTGAAAAACTAGGGAGATACTTACTGAAACGACTGGATTGGGGTTTTCTATGGTCGAAAAACAAGAAATGGCCCTCTAAAACTCACCGAAAACTGAAAATGTCATCGAAAAACACTTGAAGATCGCCGAAAATCGCAAAGAATTTTAAGAGCAAAGAGAGTTTGATTTCGTAAAAGTGAAAACCTCTCAAAACCCTCAAGTCCCCCTTTTTATAGAACACTCCAGATAATCTCCACCGTTGAATTAAAAAACGATCGATCTAGGCCGTCCATCGCATTACAAATCTAGGTCGTTAAAATAAAACGCCAGATCTGATCTATGGCTAAGATCTAGATGTGACCCTCACGCACGCATAAAACGCGTCGCCTCGATTCCCATCAGCCATCTATAATAAGTAACCGCAGTAGCCTTTCCTGGGAATAGACATCGCATCCAACTGTTGCCTTGAAAATACGCGACAGCTGTCAAATTAATGGTCGCCTCAGATCGAACTCTTCACCCAGCTTTACAAGTTTCGGCGAAACTGACATGGAGTCCTCTGTGGGTCACCTTCTCGATCGTTGTGCTCCCTCTATTTTTCAAAGCTTAAGTCATCTCCCAACGCGTCCTCCCTTGTGGGTCAGCGAATCGGTGGCAGATGAGCTCTTTACCCAGCTTTATAAAGCTTCAACGTACCTAACGCGAAGTCCCCTATAAGTCATCGTTTCGATCGCTGCATTTCCTCAGCTTTTTAAAGCTTTAGTCATCTCCCACTGTTTCGTCCCCTGTGGGTCAGTGCATCAGTGGCAGATGAGCTCTTCACCCATCTTTACAAAGTTTCAACACACTTGACGCGAAGTCCCCTGTGGGTCATCGCCTGGGTCGCTGTGTTTCCTCAGCTTTTCAAAGTTTTAGCCATCTCCCGACACGCCGTCCCCTGTGGGTCAGTGCCCCAGAAGCAGATCCCCACCTCCCCCAATAGAATCACAACCCAACAATGCCTCGGTTATCACTAAGCATAAGCCGGCAGGTGTTCGAAACATCTGCTTGATGCGCCCTTTACATCAGGACTTCATTAGAATTCGCAGTCCTTACACTAAGCTCGCATACAGAATCGGGAAAACAAGTCCACTCATGATATGAATATTCATGCTTGAACTTGGGGAGACTATTGTTACGCTCCTAACTGAACCACTTCAGAACATCAAGCACACCACTACCCGAAGTTCCGCGTCTCTATCTAAAGTGGTTCCGGAGTGATCCAACGACCCGATTCACTGAATCAGCTGAAGTGTCCCTTGACGCCGAAGCATTAAGCACTCCGAAGTGCTCCTTTAACAAATCTCTCCGTCGCCACTTTCAGAAAGATATCAGTGTCAGGATTCTCTCTGCCTCCAAGGATTAATTGATGTGACGTCTCCATAGGTCTAGTTGATGTGATGTAGCAACTTTACATCAACTCAACTCAAAAGAATTAATTGTCTGCCCACTCTAGATGCGGCTGATTGACGCTTATGAGCGGATGTCTCACACCATCAGATGCATACACGTGTTTCATATCCAACGGTGCTCTACGTCCATAAATACCTAAAGTTTGGCAAGAGACAAAGGTAATGAAACTCTCACAACTTAGCTCTCCATATTAAGAAATACATATTCTCCTCCCCACTCTCTTGCATAACTCGAGCACTGTTCTGATCACCAACACTGACTTGACCATCGAAGGTGTATGCGGCCGCCACCACCCCCGCTGGTTCCGACCGTGTGTTTTTGATCGTGCGTTGTTGTGCATAGGGAGAATTATGTGGAGTGACTATCCGTTGGCCACGTAGAATGTATAATTCGCGAGGTCAACAACAGTAATGAAATTTAACCAATATGTTAGCCCTTTATTTGATTCAGATACCATATTTAACAACGACCACGTTCAGAAATTCAAAGACAAAGTATACAGACACATATAAAGGGTTAAAGCTTTTGTTTTTCACTTGCACATCTTGATGCTGATTTTACAATATTAAATAATTTGTAGAAAATATAATTATGAAGTTTTTGACGTTAAACATATCAAATTATTCTTGTTGGCCAGGACACATGTGCCCTGGTTTTCCAAGGGACATGTGTTTAACTTAGTTATTAAAAAGTTTGGATAATTGGTACAATATCCCACGTACCTTTCATTTTAATATAAAGTCCCCTTGAGAATACCTTAAAAGTTTTCTTGATCTCAGTCAAGTTATAGCATCGATCAATTCTAATACAACACAAAACCCCCGTTTGACAACCATACTTTTAAAAAAAAAAAAAAAAAGTTTTGAGTAGTGATTTTCAAGAGAATGTTTGTTTAAAAGGCAGGAAAATTTTTGAATTTACATAAAGAATATTTTATTGTGTGAATGTGTGATCGAAAATGAATATATAAAAAAAAGAGTTTGAAAAGTATGATTGTCAAACATGGTCAAAGTTTTTAAAGATTTATGGTGATAATACGTCAGGTACGTGTTGTTAATTATTATCGCTTGGACTCAATTATTATGCACGTGCCCAATTCAGGTTTCCCAAATTCATCTCTCATTGAACCCATAAACTTAACCCTAAATCTAGCTCGACCAATCGAACACAATCTTGTGAGAGATAAATCGTGCGCTTAATACATAAAAAAGTTTATAGGTGTAAAACAAGTCAAGCTCGATAGGCAAAGGCCAAGAGCAAAACATGACAAGCGGGATAGGTGAGTGTTTTGTGTTTTTTCGAGTTTTCGGTTACATGTTACTCTACGAAAAGGAAAATATTTCTCTCTCTCTCTCTCTATTTTCTCCCCCCCCCCCCCCCCCCCCACAAAAAAAATGC
>NC_036252.1:7885997-7897896 GCF_002742605.1 Olea europaea var. sylvestris
AACGTAGGCACTAGAAAGCATTCTAACCTGTTATTACTTATTTTATACTATTAAGGCCGGTGCCCACTAGACATGGATACAACAATTTACAGGTTTGTGTACTTTAATTAGAGGATCAAACTCGCCTTTGCATCTTTTTGAGAGGAGTTATCATCATTAGGATTGTGAAGCTACAGACTTATTAATTTTTATTAAATATATTCAAATTAGAAATGTTGATTTTTTAACTTGTGAGAAAATTCACGGTGAATTTAGGCATGATACAGCACTTTGTATTGTCCACTAATTTTTTGTTGCATTTTGTTGTTTTAACGGACAATTTTAGTATATTTAGTGTCTGTTTGAGCCCTATAGATCCTATATTGTACAAGACAAACATAATTGATGGTTAGGCCGCTTTTTGGACCATTTAGTACATGGGCATAGATTAGCTATATCTACATATTCATCTATAGTGTGACCGTGTAGACAAACCTTCACCACACTTTTATTTCCGAGTTTGATTAGCAATATTTGTCGAGTGGTGGGATTCATTTATTACCTAAAAGGTTAGTAGCTAATGTGGATGTACCGATACCGATAGATAAAATGACTATGGTCAATTCACTGCAATTGATTAGACGGAGGAGATCTAAGGATCCAGTATCTCAAAAAGGTTAAACCCCAACCTTGAGGATTCCCATCACCCCACTCCTAGAGCCTCACCTATTTTTTTGGACCATATGCCCCCAGCATCGGAAAATATGTTATATGTGATGGTTGCTTCTCTACCATCTGCACGTTGATTGGAGGAAAATGAAGCCTCAGCTACTTTTATCAAAATCGCAGAAGTCGAGACGCTTGGATAACAGGAATAATTCTTCTAATTTCTACTCTTCTGGGGGTAAATTCTATTGATAGAGACCCAACAGCATCATTTATATTTAGTTGAATTGCTACCATACAGCTTACTGCTTTCATCGGTTACTCACTTGCTCTAGTGGATTTTTTTCATCTGTGTAGCTCAATTTTTTTTTTCTCGTAACCACTTGAAATTTATTCAATAATATTAGCTTTTGGTCAAATATCCAGCATGTAGTTGATCTAGCATTAACTGTAATTAGTTTTTGGATTATATACAAAGTACTGTAATTTGAGCTGGTTGGAATTTTGATGGCAACTGAATATAGTTTATCTGGAGAATAAAAGATATTCTTTGTCCATTTTTATAAAATCAACTGAAATATATCTTCCCAACGACAGTCTCAGAAGTGGATTTGTTGCAGAACTTGACAAGAAATGAGAGACGGTTACAATAACACCTACTTTGTTGATCTTCTGGGCCAGACTGTAGATCAGCTCTGGATGGACTACAAAGCAAAATGTAATACCTAATTCAGAGGAATGTTATGCTTCTCCCAATGAGGCTCTCTATGTGGCCCGCACAATCGAACCCACGTATGTGAACCCATGTGGTTGAACTCTCATGCAAGAACCTCGGTGAGCGGAGGCGAAGCCAAGGAAAGAATCTGCCAGGAAATCTAGTAATTAAACCTATTGACGTGATTGATATGACAATTTAGGGAAAGAATCTAGCTGGAAACCTTGTAATTAAACCAATTGACGTGATTGGTGTGACAATTTTCTGCCACTGTCGCCACAATCAACCTGTTTAGTCAAGTCTACTACCACAGGCTAAGATTTATGAATGACAAAGATGTTTTAGCATTTATGTCCCGTGATTAATTGATGCCCGTTAGAGGAAGCTCCAATCGCATGGATGAGGTCACGTATCTTTTCATTTGACGGTCTATATTCATTCTCCTATAAAAGCTCACACTTGATATCATTCGAGGGTAATACAAATTTAGACTTTCATGTTATAACTTTGCCCTCTTTATTCTCTATATTACTCTCTAAGTCGACCCCATTTATTTTGGAGGCTCACGTTTAAAGCTTTCCCACACTCATATATTTGTTCTCCCAAATCTAATTTGACCATTGGAGTGTGCGCGACCCGTCTCACCCCCAAAAGAGAAGGCCACATGTGGCTAACGATTTGTTTTAGCGTACAGGAACAAAGCTTGTGTGAACGTGAGAGGCTTTGAGATCTGTTGACACGTCAGGGCTACATTTTTTGAGGTCAACAAGAAAAATTATATGTTTTGGTGCATTCAATTTCCAATAATTAATAACGAATAATCTGATCTAGAAAAGAAAAATTATATAAAGAATAATCTCAAGCCCTTGCTAACAGTGCACTACTATGATTTCCAATGTATTAAATTGTTTTGATAAAAAAAAAAAAAAAATAGTACCCTTACAATATTTCTCTACATTTTTGGTTTTTATTTTTAATTTTTTTTCTTTATGCAGCAGTAGCCGTGTTTTCACGAGTGTGACGGAATTTTCTTTCATTTTTAAAGATTGACATGTGATTTTTTCTCCCCGTAATAATGATGGTTCACAGACGATTTTTATTTGTTTCCATATCATATTTATTGACCAATCCGTCTCAAAAAATTCGTGAATTATAGAAACTATTAAAAGGGTTAAAGTTATTCTTTTTTCGGACGCAAATAAAAAATATAATCACAAAATTTGTGAGAGAAAATATGTTTCAGCCTATAACAGAGATGATGTTGAAGGGTATTGAATCAAGAAAATGTATTTTTTGTCTTGTCTACGAGGTTTTATATGTATACTAATGTGATGTACATGCGATAGAATAAGAGGGTTTTATGGAAGCGATATTTTTTATAACAGTACTTATTTTTTTTCACATGTTGAGATATTTTTGGCCAATTATATAACATTGTTAACTTAGGTTACTAAATGGGTTTAAAAAATATTTTAGACAATTTTTTATTCATATATATATATATACAATCACTTTAAAAACTTACTTACTGGCTTTTATATGTTGTGTATTATCTCTTGGCCTTCCCGTCTCACAGCAAATGGAAATATTGCACTTAAAACATAAAAGAGTTTGTAGGTGTAATAAGATAGGCAAAAAGTTAGCAAAAGTCAAGACGAGTGAGATCGGTGAGAGTTTTTGTGTTTTTTTCAGTTTTTTGGTTAATGTTTTTCACAAAATGAAAAAGAGTTCTCCTCTTCACCACAATTTTTCAGGCAATTTGATTTAGTTAAAAATCAAATTTGTAGAAAATTTTGATTAAAGAATAATGAAACGTGTAATTAAAAAGTTAATAAAAATTGGGAACCTTTAAAATATATGGTTGAAAAATGAGTTTGCAAAAAAAGTCGTGTACTTCTCTCGTAACTTAATTTTGAAAGATACAAATGCAAATAATTTTAATCAAAATAGATAAGAAAGACAAGGGGAAAATGGGAAAATTACAGTCGAGGTATCAAACCTTTAGTTTATTAGCAAACTTAACTACAATCTTTCATTTGTGTCATCCACGGTATCAAACATTACAAAAATTCGCAGTTGAAGTCCAAATGGATGAAAAATATTAATTTGACCAAATAATTAACAATGACCTGAATTTTGACTAATTTTAAAAGGATAAGATGGTAACTTTATATTTTTAAGCAAATAAAATAATTACAATATATTAATAATTAAATAAAAAAAACAAAAATACTATTCATTTTCTTTTCCACTCACCCCCTTCACACCTATGATCCACCCACATCAAACCAAAACCCACCAAAATTGGCCATAGAAAACACATTGTTCGACCCACCATTCGAGCAAAAAAATGACGAAAAAGAAGCCAAGGAAACAGAAGAAGGGGCTGGAGAAACAAATGTATCAATTATTTGAGGATTAATAACGAAAACTGAAGATTGGGAAATAACAAGTTTATCATGACCAGGGCTATGATCTTCCTTGTATTTTTTCTTTGATCTACATTTGCTAAAGCAAGTATCCATTCAATTTGGAATTTGAATTTGAAAATTTCGAAGAACCAAACCATATAATTTTTTAAAGGTTTAAGTTGAACACAGAGAAATGTGATGTCAGTGGCTTAACTTTTTGTCTCTCTCGTTCCGACGAATTCAATTGAATCAACTATTTGCTTTACAAGAACTATAGTGAGTTTTTTCAAAAATGAGGAGGACCTATCTGGATGGGTGTTGATTTTGGTGGGTTTTAGTTTTGGGGTTGGTGGAGAGGAAGATGAATAGTGTTTTATTTATTTATTTAATTATTAATATATTGTAATTATATTTTTTTTGTTGAAATATGTAAAATTTGCATCTTATCCTTTTAATATTAGTCAAAATTCAGGTCAATGTTAATTATTTGGTCAACTAACGGTCAAATTAACAGTTTTCATCCATTTAGACTTTAACTGCGAGTTTTTGAAAGGTTTGATATCGTGGTTGGCACAAATAAAATGTTTAGATCAAGTCTGCTAATAAAAAAAAATTTGGTACCTCGACTGCAATTTTCCCAAAATAAAAAATAGCAACCCGACCTGAAGTAGGCCGGAATTTGGTTCTTAAAGGAGGCCCAGTTTAAATATAGGACGAAGTTGGGCGCAGCTAGAACCTACGTATGGAAAAATTAACACATTTAACACTGGAACCGAAAGTTAAAAGATCTAGCACTTCTATCCTCTAAAATTAATAAAGAAACTTGCCAGATTTCACGTCAATTTGAAAACCAATATATTGGCTGTACTTCTTTACTTTCTCTCCTGCTTTATAATTGCGTCAATGAATTTTTTATTTTTTATTTTGCATCTTTTCAATTTCTTTTTAGAAAAGATACTTTTGTGACACATATCTATCCACCATCTGCATTTTTTAAGCTATAATATTGAAAAAGCTAATAGGCATTCTAAGACCAAAATTTCGATGGATAACTATTTTATTTCTTATGCTCAGTGCATTTTCACATGTATCATATGGATTGTTAACATAAACGTTAAAAGACTTTAGGTCTATGTAGCATTGATGTATATTGAATAGATTTTAAGTTCAAAAATAATTTGCAACGTACTTTGCAGATTGATATCTATGGGAAGTAACCCGTGAAAGGGCCAAACCATAATGGACATGGTGAGGAGGTATGAGGCGCTGTAACCATAGTCTAGGAGAATATGGGGGCATGTTCCTTATAAGATTTTCTGTAATTGATTGATGTGGCATTTCTGCAACAATCATCTTGCCAAGTCAACATGTTAAGTCTTCTCCTTACATGTAAGGCTTAGGCCATATGGTGGGTAATGATCGAAAACATTAAATGCACGTGATCCTTAGATTAACAGAACAACGCTTTTAACAAGACGTCTCGACTGTTAAGATGAGATCACGTGCCTCTTCATCAAACGGTTATCATTTCTCCCATTCTATTGTAAAAGCTTACACTTAGTGCTATCTAAGTTGATACAATTTTACACATTCAATGGTAACACTGCTCTCTCTCTCTCTCTCTCTCTCTCTCTCTCTCTCTCTCTCTCTCTCTCTCTCCCCCTTTACTTTCTATAAATTAGCTCTACCCAAACCCTCGGTATCTAAACACCCTTGTAGCTCACTTCGAAGCATGTCGCATGCCCAAATATACTTTTATAAGCGATTGAGTAGATCGTCGGAGTGCACGTGACTGCCTCTCCTACCTTCGAAGAAGGTTAAACGTTGCTAACAATTTGTCTAAGTGTAAAAGTAAAAAGCTATGTGGACATAAGTGGAGTCAAGATCTGTTGGACACGTAACCTGTGTAGCAAACTCCAACTATATTCGTTGTTCTAGTGTGGATATGTGCAAAGTCTTTGTTATTGTGTAGTTTTATATTCAAAATTTGTCTGTCATTTTTGCATATAATTGGATAAGAATCACACATAGAGCTTGTTTGGTGGAGCTTTTAAGCAAATTAAAAATCAATTTTTTGATCGTTATCTCACTATTCCAACCTTTTTTTTTTTGAATTCTTTTCTCATATGTAGGATTCACTTTATCTCTAACGGTAAAAAAAAAATCAATTATCAAAATCCTACCAAACAAGCACATAATTTCATATCTGATTATCAAACTATGATAATATCTGCTATTCATGTATGTTTTAGGCCTCGTTTGATGTCCATTTTTTTCAAAATGCATTTTTCTTTTTTTCTTTTTTTAATCACACATTCTTTATTAAAATAATATTACACGTAAATAAAAAACTTTTCCTTCTTTTTCAATCACATATTTTCCATCAATTTACTGATCTAAAATACATTTTTACATAAAACTAACTCTCAAACACCCTCTTAATATTTAATTAAATCAAATTAGAATTATTCCTCTTTGAAATCAGACAAAAACGGTGAAGACTGTTTTATCTCCATCCATAACAAGTTCAGTTCATTGGTGGTGATTTCTGGTTGCATATTTTATACATTGTCAGAGCTCTTTTGTAAATAGGTCTCGTGACGAGCATGTTCAGTAGGTTACACAAAAATCGACAAATACAATAAAAAAAGAAAAATCAGTTTCTTTGACAAATTTAATAATTTTATTAAATCTAAAAGGTAACTACGACCAGAATTTACATTTCAATTTTACCTTGCCGTGGATCAAATCTAACTTTTTTACTTTCATTTTTCCCCATGCGCGAAAATATTAATTTTTGCAAATTATGAACCCTAGATCTCAATCTTTCCCTATTTTAGTTTTAGAAACGTCAAAATTGTGAATATAAAATTTTACAAAATAAACATCAACTAGTGGTTAATATGAGTGCGAAACGAAATCGGTCACTTCTAAACATTAAATAAGGAGTCGTACTCTTTTGCGTGTTTGACATACTTTTTTCTTGTCTTTAATTTCTATTTGTCATCAAGCAATACAAATTGAGAACCACGTTAACATCAATTTAAGCAACTTATGTGTCTTTTTTTTTTTTTTTGATTGGACCTCTTCAACTTATTATATTTGTTTCCATCTATGGGTAGAGGAAGATCTTTCATCGACTTTTAAAACCTTCTTATATTTATCAAAAAATATGTTTTAGGTGTGCCACCTTAATTTCTAAATCGTTGCACCCAAAAGAGAAGCAAAATAATCATTTCCGACCACTACTACATATAATTTATCAAAATTTTGAATAATTTCTAAAGTTAGTGCATAGTCATCAAATATGTATAAAAGGAAACAAGCACCCAAACTCATAAAAGGACTTCCGCGTTTAATTTAAGCAGTGTGATTACGTGTTTGGCTGAGCTTAAAAAATTACTTATAAGAATAAAATAATTCCTTATTGATCAAATTCAAAAATAAGTAAATTTATTTTAAATGTTTAGTTACTGTAATTGAGTTTAATGAGTCACTTATATATATTAAAGTCATATTTGATCTCAATATCATCATGAAGCACCTTCTCCCGAAAAAAAAATGATAGTCAATCTATCTAATTAAGTTCAGTTGCAAAGATGGCCATAGACCTGTATTCGACTTATGGCTTCTTGATGTTGGAAAATAGATAATTAAAAAAAAAAAAAGTAATTTTTATCCATCTTTGACCAAATAGTTAGATGGGTCTCGTTACTGGAATTTGGCAAAAAATGGGTCGAACACGTTCTACTTCTTGAGTATATGGGTTTGGTATATTTGGAAGTCAAAAATATTTTCGGATGAATGAGAAATTAGTGAATGAAGTATAATTGAGAAACATCATTTTTGAAATAATTAAACGAAAATTCAAAAACCTAAAACGACTACTCAAACGACCGCCTTGTTTGCAGCAAGTGGTCTAGTTACTCAAAAAACTGCTCAAGCGGTGAGGCTAGCAGTCAGCGAGCGGTTAGTGAACCTGTGCAACCTTTTGTGAACAAGTTGATTTTTGGGTTGTGTCTTATCGACCGCAATCAATCAATTTCTATAAATTGGACTCCTAGTAATTGGTAAGAAATTTTGTGATGGTAGTGGTTTGTGCGAATCATGGGATTGGATTGGGTGGAGAGCCACAAGAAGTCGAAAAGACCTTTCTTTCTCTATTTTCTAATTTTTTATCAAGTTTATTAAATTTTGATATATTTTTATTTTTTAAAAAAATTTAGGGCTCATCACTCATGCTTCTATTTTCATTTATTTTATTATTAGTTGTGCGTATTTAAAGAATGAAAATTCATCATTTTACATGGTTTTAATGATCAAAATGAACCAAAAGCACTGAGTTCTAATATATTTATAAAAGTAAAAATATCTATTACTTAAAAAGGTTAAAAGATAAATTAGTAATCATTTCAAGATTGACAACAAAAAGTGTAACATTTTCAAATCTAGATACCTAAATTTGAATGTATTAATATTTCATTGTCTCTTAAAATCATAAATGTAGAAGCAATTAAATTTTTCTTCATTATGACGAACATCGACTTCATTTATGAACAAGGGCAGACCGAGGGGTCCCATAGGGTCACTTGACTCCCAAGTTTTTGGGGGGGTTTTTTTTAAATTAATTTATTAAAAGTTAATAAAAATAGAGACAACTCACAAGTCGCAGCAGGCCATTCTCTTTCCCTCCCTCCCTCCCTCCCTCCCTCCTTACGCCTTTGCTTAGGGATGTCAATTGGGCCGAGCCGGCTCGCGGCTCGTTGGCTCGGCTCGTGGAAAAGAGGCTTATGGGCGGCTCGGGCTAGTGAAATCACGAGCCCGAGCACGAGTTGAGCGGACCTCGCCGGGAGCCGAGCCCGCTCAGTTCGCCATTTAGACGAGCCGCTCGTGGGTGAGCTCGGCTCGTGGCTCAGTGAGCCAGTGACCAAAACGGTCACAAAAGTGACCGTTTTGGTCACTTTTCAGTGACTGTTCTGGCCGCCAGAACAGTCGCTGAACTTTTATTCAGTGAGTTCAGTGACCGTTTGGTCACTGAATTTTATTTTTATTTTTTTAATTCCCCCTCCCCCTTTTTCTACTATAAATACCTCCTTCCCCCAAAGATTTTTTTTCATATCAGTCGCTCTTCCAAGATTACAACCCTCTCAACTCTCTTTTATTATATCAATTATCGAGTTTTTACTCTCTTGTGCTGTAAAATATACAATATCAATTCAATTTTTACAGTTTATTAGTTACGATTTCAATTCATCCAATTCTCAATTCTCACAATCGCACTACATTTATATTCATCTAGTCAAGATTTTATCATAAATAATCACAGAAATTGATCAACATTCATTTGTTGAGAGCTTGTTTGATACAGGATGTGAGCCACATCATGGAGAATCGCCTAGGACAAAGTGATCTTATTTGAGAAAACCAAAGAGAGAAAATTCTTGAATCACTCAATGTTGGTAAAATATCAAGCGAACGAGGTCTCGATCAAGAAATTACACTTTAGCGTAGGGATGTCAACAGGGCGAACCAATAAAGTGAGCGAGCTTTTTTCCGAGGCCCGAGCTGGCTCGGCCAAACAAATTAAGCTCAATTTGAGCATTCAGCTCAGGCCTTGCAGGCTCACTTTTTGTTGCTCTTTATTTTTTATTATTTTTATTATTATATTAATAAGGCATCCGCCTATTAAGGCAGCATTTCGCTACCTTTAAACATGCATTGATAACTATTATTAAACAAAATGCATGAGCCCATTTACATCATAAATTTACTGTTAATTACAAAAATTATTTGGCAAAATAAATAAACTATTCTTGTAACTTAATGAGAGGCTTGAAACGTTTCATAACGATATAGTAGAGAGGAAATACTTTAGGCGTGTTGAGTTGTTCTTTTGATTGCAATGAATTAAGAATGATTTATAAGTAAAGGAAGGTGCAAAAATAATGTCTCTCTAGTTTTTAGTGTCATTAATTAAGGATAAAATTATACTAATGGAGTAATTAACAAATCTGTTGAGTTGACTTCGCTGCTGGTGCAATTCATCTTTATAATAAGGACCGGTAACATGTCATACCAATAGTTTAGACAGATACATTTTTTTAGCAGCCTGTCTGGCCCCCATTTTTAGACCATGTTTGATTGGTTTAGATTTTATGGAAAATGAAATTCGAATTCCACTTTCTTCCAATTTTGTTTGTTTGATAGGTTTTGAATTCCACGGAATTTGGTTTCTTGATTTTCCTTGAAAACCAATTCTAGTTCCCTGTTACATTTTATTTATTTATTTTTATTTTTTTGACAATGGAAACAAATTTTAAGAATTATTGTAAAAAAATATTTCACTTTAATTGGTAATTTTCATGTAAAATAAAGTCAAACGAATACCAAAAAAATTATATATATATATATTATTAATATTTTTATTTTATTTATTTATTTATTTTTTTGCAATGAAAACAAATTTAATTCTCAATACCAATAAAATTTATTCCTTTAATTGACAATTTTTATGTAAAATAAAATCAAACGAAAACTAAAAAACACCTTTATTTTAACATTTTTCACTTAAAAAATTATACTAATCAAACACAATAATTTACAATTTTCAAAAAAATTATTTCTAAATAATTCAATTCTTTAAAATTCGTTTTCACTTCACCTCAATTTCATATTTGCAATTAAATCGGCCTGTTAATTTTTTCTCACTTTTCAAGCATTTGTGGGCCCCAAGGTAAAACAACTTCCAATTAATTCTGACAATGTACATTCCGCATGGCGTCAAAAAATGGAAGTGACAGTTGCCATATTTTTAAGTCCCTATCAATGCCCATCAATTTTTGTGCGTTGGGTGTCATGTGTACATTTCCAAGTAAGATCCGAGGGCAAAATGGACAGTCCATCTCAACGGCATTTCACTTAAAAAATACATTCTGACTCAATTTTGACCTCTTTTCATGGATTGTCATGTTGCTACTGTATAAAAATGAGAACCCGGTAAAAAAAAACTCATTAAAAGGAGTGTCAAACGGGGGCCTATAAAGCATGGTTAGATACAACGACGATAAATAATTATATTAATTAAACATTAATATATAACATTAATATATAATATAGATGCAACTTTCCACATTAATTTTCAAATTTGTGCCGATTACGTAACACATGATACAGTTACGCACGTCTCAAGTTTCGATGCTGCGAAGTAAGAACAAATTATTGTTGTGGCCGTGAAAGATCAGCCATGCATCCTGATAATCTCGTCTACAAAATCTTGCATATTCTTATCGGAGGACCCACCGGCTTCCACCGCCGCCTCCGCCGCTTTTTTGTACTTGAGTGCATTTATTTTGATTTCCTCCGCCGTCGAGCCGCTCGTGGCCTCACGCAAACATTTCTCAACCTCATCTCGAGGAATTATTCTGTTCTCGGCTTCACCTCTGCACATTCTAATTCCAACTTTGAACACATCCACTAGGTATTTTGCATCAGTAACTTGATCACCCCATTGAGGAAACGCCACCACCGGAACGCCGCTGGTGAGCGCCTCCATGGTGGAGTTCCATCCGCAGTGGCTTACGAAACAGGCAACAGATGGGTGGTTCAAAACCTGTTCTTGTGGACTCCACTGCACTATCTTGCCTGTTGAAGACCAAAGTTATACACTTGATCCAAAAAATTAATCTTGACTGTATTAAATTTTAAGATGAGATGATACGTGTCACCTTTATCACCAGCTTTTTCCAAAAACTTTTCCGGCAAAGCAACTCCAGGGAGGCCTAATTTTTCCCGGTGCGGCTTCATGACCCACAAAAATGGAACTTCTGAATTTAAAATCCCGTATGCTATTTCATCAATTTGTTCTTGCTTCAAATTAACAACACTGCCAAACGAAATGTACACAACGGAAGACGGCGGTTTGGAGTCGAGCCAATCAATACAATTATCGACGGCAACGAAGTCACCACGAACATTTAAGATTGAAGTTTTAGGGTCTTTGAAAAGTGGTCCCACAGTCTTTATGGGGCAAATCTTGGACATGTAAGCAATGATCTCCTCTTCGAGTTCTTGAAAAGTGTCCATCAGTATGCAAAAGGGTTTCGAAAGATTTTTATACTGTCCTAAAATT
>NC_036252.1:7902570-7908850 GCF_002742605.1 Olea europaea var. sylvestris
CCCCTTTATTTTTTTTTTTTTTTTTATACATTTTCAAAATTTCGAGTTATATTATAATTAGAGAATAAAATACAAATTTAAAATGAGTCTTTAGCGGGTAAATTATCTAAAAATAAAATTATTTTTATTCTTTTTTATTATCTCCACGGGTTCGCCCCGCCCCCACCAATCCATTCGGGACGGATTTTTTTGCCCCATTCGAGATGGGATGTGACGGAATTTTTTGTCATCTCTATGTTAAAGAAAGGAATATTGCACGTTAATCAAAAGAATTAGTTTTCTGCCATCACGAGGTTCATTGCACACATTTTTTTGTACCCCATAATTTCTCTTCCCAGTAAAGTTACATATAATTTTCTCTTTTTTTATGCGTGCATTATATATATTATTAAACATCGATACTTAATGTATATTAAACACCAATGAAATGGTGAAGTTAATGGTAGATCTCATGTATTTAATGATTCACCAATTAAATGGTATGTCATATTATCGATAACATAAATTAAGCACCAATACTTAGGAGATCATTTGCATATATATAGAAGTGGCTAATTAATTGTGATGAGGGAGAGAGTTTCTTTCATTTGTAAGCTACCCTTTTCCTTTTAGAATTTATAATGATTTAAAAGTGGCTAATCAACTTTCTGGAAGTAATTAACTTGACACAAATTTCATTTCTATATTGGAGGAAAAAACATTGTTGTTCATAATATGATGTCTTCTAATTTTAGAGGTAAAACCGAAGTCCTCATGAATGAAGAAGTCTTCCAATTTTCCAATATACGGAGATGTATATTATCCCGAATCTTTAAAGAAAGTCTTATTATGAAGAAATTTAATAGGTAGTATGCATTAATCATGTAGTTTTCAAACTAGATTATTAAACTTTCAAAACGAAATCTCACTGGTTTAGAATTGCTTAGAATTATTTCCTTTGAGAAAAAATAAAATCTGTAAAAGTTTGTCTTAATAATAATAATAATAATAAATTGGAAAGGATTTGAAATTAATACAGAGATAATAACAAAATAGTTGAATAGCATCAAACCCTATCAACTTTTGTATACCGTCTAACTCAACTGCACACTTGCAAATTAAGGTTACATTTTACACGTTGGTGCCAAGATGTCAATGGATTTTTCAAATTGACAAGTTGATTCACCACGGAAGATGAAAATTATTGTACGCAACTCTCTAATAACCACTAACATTTTATATCCTCTCTCTTAGATTTAAAGAGAGAGAATTTCCAAAAGGATGGTAGTAAATTTAACAATTTTATCATTATTGAAGATCAAAAGAATAATGCTAGTTAACATCGCGTGGCATTAAACAATACGTTCAATTAGATGTAAAAATATGTGATCTTTTTAATCATGCATATCATTTTGTGTCAGTTAAACTAATATTATAACATTATTGTAGTTGAATAGCATCAAACCCTATCAACTTTTGTATAGCATCTAAATCAACGGCACACTTGTTACATTTTACACGTTGGTGCCAGGATGTCAAAGGATTTTTCAAATTGACAAGTTGGTTCACCATGGAAGATGAAAATTATTGTACGCAATTCTCTAAAAGTCACTAACATTTTATATCCCCTCTCTTAGGTTTCGTTTGATTGCAAAGATGGAATTGAATTGTCTAGAAAACGAATTTTAGGGAATTGATTTGCCTAAAATTATTTTCCTGGGAAATGTAAATTATTGTGTTTGATTGATATAATTTTTCACGTGGAAAATATTAAAATAAAAGTATTTTTTGATGTCCGTTTGGCTTTATTTTACATGAAAATTGTCAATTAAATGGATGAAATTTACTGGTATTGGAAATAAAATTTGTTTCCATTGCCAAAACCAAAAAAAACAAAAAAACAAAAAAAATCATCTATTTTTGAGTGTTTGTTTGGCTTTGTTTTACATAGAAATTGTTAATTAAATGAAAATATTTTTTTATAATAATTCTTAGAATTTGTTTCTATTACCCAAAAAAAAAAAAATCCAAAAAAAACTTGCTACAGTGCTTGGAATTCCAATTCTCACCATATATGGTGAGAATTGGAATTCCATAAAAATCAGGAATTGCCCAACTTTTAACAAAAGCAAAAATTGATTTTCATGGAATTTAAAATGCTATCAAACAACTAAAAAAGGGAAAAGAAGGAATTGAAGTTCCACGGAAATGAAATTTCATGCTATCAAACGGGCCCTTAGATTTAAAGAGAGATAATTTCAACAAAGATGGTAGTAAATTTAACAATTTTATCATTATTGAAGATCAAAAGAATAATGCTAGTTAACATCACGTGGCGTTAAACGATGCATTCAATTAGATGTAAAAATATGTGATCTTTTTAATTATGGGTATCATTTTGTGTCAGTTAAACTAATATTGTAACATTATTATTGTTAAATAACATTACTCATGTCAAAATAGTTAATTAATGGCGAAAGAATAGTCTTTATCCATTTTCTAAATACCTTTCCATTAGAATCAATCAAAATGCGTAAGTTTCGTAAGCAATGAACTAAAATAATTACATATTTTTGAAGCGTAATTGAATACAATAGTGTAACACTCGTAGAATTCTTTTAACTATTTTTTCTTTGACGGAGTGGTTAGCATGTTTTAAATAATAACCTGACAAAAATTGTTCAGGATGGTGGCTGGTTCAACTTGACAAAGGTCGTTATCATAGATTGTTCAAAAGCACAAATCTTTCTGCATAATCAACCTAACTTGGACAATTTGGTTTAACTGAAGATGAGAGTTGGATTACTTTTTCTTATTCCTAGTAAATATGTCACTCAAGATGGTGACAGAGGAGGAGTTTAGGCCTGTATAAAATGAAAGACAATGCTTTATTTGTGTAGAGCCCCTAACTCACCTGGGCAATGATTCTTAACGCACATTTTGTTTGAGGAAAATAAAATAAAATATTGCAATCCACTGAAAACGGACGCTTAGAAAAATTGTATCACGTAAGGCCACTAAAGTGACCCACCGAATTCATTTTCATGCACCTAACTAGACTTTATTCTTTTACGAATGATATTACAATTGATGTTGTGTGTGTTGTTGAAAATTTACTTAATCATGCACAGTAAAAAAGTAAAATAAATTTCAACTCCCACAAAAAAATTGCTTTGTATCTAGATAGAAATTGTGATAGGAATATACTTTTGTTGAATTCTACAAATTCCTTTGTTTTTCTTGAACTTGAACAATCATGATCGGCAATTCACATCAGTTCAATTGTCCAGCCTCAAAGCAGGGGATCTTGCACTATTTTTCACCCGAAGATGCAGATGCACTAGCTACATGGGAAATGATTGATTTTGGCACGAGAAATTGGTCTACAAACTATGGAAGCATAGAGTGGTTCCTTGAGATTGATCCTACCTTTGAACTCTAATTTTAGTTTAGCTCATAATGAGTTTGTGTTGTCTGATATTGTAGCTTTATATGATGAGGGTAGCAGTGGGAGTTGTCACTACATGCCCCTTGAAGGGAATAAAGTGGTCCACGAGCTAGCTTTGTTTGCTATTCTTGGTCCAACGATTAGCACATATTCTAATTTTATCAATTTTTTATTTTTATTTTTTTCATTTCAATGGTTGTTCAGTGGTGATCTTCATTAATTAATGATTATGATTTGATTTTAAAAAAATATCTTGAATTAATTGGTTGGCAAGCTCATTTAATCAAATTACAAAGGTTTGTAAATTTTGATTTCATAACTTCTATCAAGTAGAAATCACTTGAATACATCGAAATACTTTTGTCTTTTTAGTTTTGTTTCCTACACTCTTATCGGTTGAAAGAATGAAATAGACCAATAAGAGGAAAAGAGTGCTAGGTTAGACTTTAAAGAAAGGGATAGATGGCTGAAGATGAAGATACTGGAGTACACATGTGACGGGTGAGGATGGACAAAATAAAATGATAAGGATAAACTATTGTTGGCATCATTTACAAAAGCATTGTCAAGAATGTGCATAATTGAGAACATGAAGATCTGACAGCAAATCATGACAACATATTCAAATTATTCTAAATTAAAAAAAGGTTGAACCCCAATTTTGAGGGTCCCCACTGCCTCATCCCTAGAGTATCGTGAGGGAGGTAAATCGCGGGATGTGCTCCAGCCGGTCAGGAAACAAGAGCTTGCCTTTATATTGGTGCCCACAAAGAGTCCAATTCCATATATTAAGAATCGAACCCTCACACTGCGACTACCAATAAGGCTGAGACAACCCCACTCTTGTTCTTTGCACTACTGAATTTTGCATCGGGGGAATTTTTTTTTTTAATTCTAAATTATTTGTAAGTAGAGAATGTTATTTGAGGAACAAGACACATCATATCCAAATATCATATAAATTAGCTTCAATAAAAGATAATCTAACGATAGTGTATAAAGGCAATGTAGCTGATATTGAGCTTTAGAAAACTGGTGATATCAGGTTCACTCAGGTAATAATGTGAAAACTTATTCATAGAAGTATCATTGATGTTTATATTCAAGAAATTGGATCACGAAGTATGAACACATCGACTCAAGAATATTCATTGATCAACATGAGGGAAGTAATTTTACTCTTTTCCATTCATTCAAGTTTTATTGAAAAGATTTAAACAACATTTTGTAAAACTCCAAAATATCTATATTTTTTTTTTCATTTTTTTAATATTTTTCTCTCATTGAATTTTCATCAATTAAGACTTTTAACTTGACTAATATCGTGTGATTGATAATTCAAGGATAATTATTGCAAATTACATACTAACTATTGAATAACTATTGTATCCCAACAACCATAATTATTATACCATATAATCATAATCCCTACGTATAAATATAGAGTTTTGATTCTCAATAAAGTACACACAAGTTATTTAGTTTAAACATAAAAATACTATTTTATTATGAAGCAACACGTGTACAAATTTATTATATATTATTATGGATAACGTGCATTGCACGTTGGTTGGTTAATACTGAAAATAAATGCACGTAAATTTTGGAGAAATTCATTCAAAAACATGAAATCTATTCGTGAATTAGGTCAAATGAATTTACTTGTTATCTAATATTTTCAATTCTTCATATGAACATTTGCTATTAATTTTATTGAATTTTTTGTCACAAATATATTCTTAACTAAATATAAGCAATGATTTGATGATTACCTATCATTTAACAATGGTAAAGTATTGTCAATCAACAATTCTTTCTTAAAATTCTTCTCACAGTTCTGCAGGCCAAAGATGCTTAGCATGGATCTTGTTTTCGAATAGTTCATATCTTTAGTTGGTGGTTGTGGGAACTTCTGTCCTAGCTACATCAACTAATATTTAAATTTTTAGAACATTTGAAAATAGAGATATTCAAGAAGAAATATATATTATTGCGATCATTTGGATCCTTCTCAAGACCTTATTTCTATGTCAAAAGTTGGTACAAGACCATTGAACAAAGTTTTCAAAATGAAGCAATTTTTTTGACAAGATTTAGCATGTTCCCATATTTAGCAAACTTGGGGGCATAAATTCAATTAAAAGTGAGGATTTCCCCCACTTAACAATCACCTGGAAAAGTTTGCATTGAACGAGTACAAAGAAAAGACCAGAAGTAACAGGATTTGCTACCTCATTTGGCCCACACAAGAACTTCTAACTTACACTTTGCTGGATGAAATGCAAGAAAACACCCTCTTCAAATTTGACTCTGGATCTCTCTCGTCAAAATTTACTCTGAATCTCCATTGACCTATCACTCTCTTCAAACTACCTCACAGTATATAAAATGGGAAAACAAGTGAGCAACATGCTATTAAATTATGAATTTAACCCCTTTTCAATACCCAAGCTGGTGGTGATTTTATGATGAGGTAGTAAGTATTAATTGGAAACCATGTTACCAATGTGATAGGAAAAATGCTTCTTGTATGGAAATTTGATTACATATAGAATTGTGAAAACCTATAAAGTAAAATTTACTAAATGGGACCATGTATCGCTGAGATCTCTTCTAGTTAATGTCATTGAAAGTAGATTTTAAGAATCTCATACATTCATTAGATTATACATAATATAAAAATGACTGACTATTTGCAGTTAGTGTATAGCAAAAGAACTCTATGGCCATCAGAAGATAGAAAGGTTGAAATGAAGAAAATGAGACACTTACAAGTATGCAACCCCAACCCATATTGAAAAATAATACCAAGTAATACAATCAAAACTTAAAGAAGTAGAACTGTAATGCATC
>NC_036252.1:7912778-7965655 GCF_002742605.1 Olea europaea var. sylvestris
TCCGAAGCATCCCATCAAATTAAGCAACTAAATCCTACCAAAAGATAGTTTTATTTAACCAAATGAAATTGTAAAAAAAAAAATGTGTGTTAAAAGAATCTGATTTGAAGAGGAAAGTGGAAAAATAGGATGGAAATAGATTTTTCTGCACTACTGTACGGATGGTTGCATGAGAAAGGAAAAAAAAAATTCATTTGACAGAGCATTAAAGAAAAAAAAAGATAAATTTTTTTTGCATGCATGGAGGTTTATTTTTAGCTCCATGCACTGCACAGAGCTTTAGCTCCCGGTTTTATTTTATTTTTTTTATTTTTTGTGTTGCCCAAAAAAATGTTATTATTTTTATTATTAGTATAAACACAGTAATCAAATGAAAACTTAAGGGAAATGAAGATTAATTCAAAAGAACAAAAAATAAAAAAAACATACTTACATACAAATTAGAGAAATTCAACTGCTCGTCTTGATTGCTTGTTGTATAAAACAGTCTATGAAGAAGCTTGATCATGGGTGCTGCAATTTTTTGTAATCTTAATCGGAATTGGAGCAATAACAACTTGTACGAACTCTTTAAAAGAAGGAGAGAAAGAAAATTGAGAAATCAATTACTGAGAAATAAATTTCAATTCACCATCTTGTTTAATTTTTATGATCTTAATACATTTTTTGTGAACAAGATTACCAGCACCTTATTTAATTTATACAAATCAAATTACAAGATCTGAGGAAATACGTATACAAAATGTCGCTTCATAGAGTGAGTATTCTTGCTTCAGATAAAACTAAAGTCTTCAAACTTTTATTTGCCTCCTTGAGTGCAAGCTACTATCCATACAAAAATGTATATAAAAATGATGATTAAATCAAGAGAAAAATTGAAAAGCAGAATTCAAAAAAAAAAAAAAAAATAGAAAACAAATGGTTATTTGAAAGTACAATAAACATATACTTACATAAAAATTACAGATATTCTGATTTAAAATGTTTTCTGATAATACGTGACCATGGAACTGCTCGTCTGCAGCTGTATAAACAATCTGTGATGGAGTTTTGTCGTGGGTGTTGCAATTTTGGACAGAATCGGATGGAGATACGGCCGTGCGTACAAATAAGCTTTTGGATTGATCAATTATGGACAAAATTAGATGGAGATATGACAGTGCATACAAATAAGCTTTAGGGTTAGGATTTGTTCAAATTTTGGAGGTATGGGATTGTGGAGTGGGATGAAGAGATGTTTGAGTTGATGGTTACGTGAAGTAATGAGAGAATGAAAGGGGAAAAAAAGGAAGACGATGGGAAATTGCAACACGTGTCCAGCCAAAGTTTCACTTTTTTATATATGTAGGAAAACAAACACGACTTATCACTTATTATTGGGCACTCAAAAATTTTAACATGACGCATCACCATACCACTTTATCTCACATTTCATACGATCAATGATAAAGTACTATATGACATTATGATAACCATTATGTTATCGTAGCACAATTCTTAATTAAGTGGGTGCTTGAGCCACATTATTTTGGTAATAATGAATTCTTGAATAGTGTATTAATAGGAAATGTGTAGTTAAAAAATAAAAAAAAATTTGATTTGCGTGTAATATTATTTTATTGAAGAAAGTGTGGTTGAAATGATGTCAAATCACTGTATAAGAATATATTTTTTGGGAATAATGTGGCTCAAACATGCTTTAAATGATCATGCTGGGGACTTTTCAATTGACTTTGCTTACTGGTATTTGGTTCTTTCTCTCATGGGAATTATTTGCTGACAGATTCCTGAAACTTGCACAAAGATACTTTAATAATTGAACCGTGCTTCACAGGCTCCTGACAGACAATACATATGGTGGGGCCCTGATAAGTGTGTTTTTGTATACTTATTTAGGTTACAAATATGACTGAATAACGAGCAAAATGATTGAATTGTGACTTAATCTCGTTACATTTGTGAATTGTAGGGAACAACGATGAACATGGTGAAATTAAGGAGAAAAGACACGAAAAATGACTAAAATGACGCAAAGTGAAAGTTCAGGGGCCAAGATACAATTATCCAAAAGTTGATTCAATGAACAAATCGAGAAATTGATTAAGCCAATTGCCAATTGATGATATCTTGAGATGATGAAATGTAAAGAATGAAGAAAAGATGACAAGAAGTGAAGGATTCAAGTAGGAGGACCAAAATGAACATCTTTCATAGTTGATGGCACCCTCTATGCGGTCGCATAGAGGCAAACCCAAAGTAAATAGCCACAAAATTTTTACTCTATGCGACCACATAGAGATGCTCTATGCGGTCTCATAGAGCAATTCTAGGGCAAAATCACAGTTTCCTCTTTCTCTCGGAACTCTTATGGAAACAATATTTTTAGGATCCTATATAAACAAAAACTCGACCAGAACGAGGGGGCGCCCTTTTTACAAGTTTTTGAGAGATTTTGAAGGAGAAACGAAGAGAGAACAAGAAGAAAATATCTCGCCAAGTGAAGATTCGATTGAAACTTGATTCGGGTGATGACGTTTCTTCAACTATTTTTGTATTTTCTTCTTTTTAGCATATTAGGCTAGATTTTTCATTGCTAGGAGATCGATGGACCTTGTAATACTATGTTCGATTTTTGATTTGGATTTTTGACTTATTTAAACTCATGTTCCGAAATTGAATGATTTATTACGTTTTTATTTCCATATGATTATTGTGCACGTAATTATATGATTGTGGTGACCTATTTTATACATTCAAAAGGAGGAAAATAGGTTCGACATAGTATAAATCATCATAGGGGATAGAAATATACCTCTATGCCTTGTGTGAATTATTGGATATTCATGAATTTATAATGCATTTCGGTATGTTAGTATTCGTCATAGAAATATAGTCGAATCACATATTGGGATATGTTTGGCATTGCTCGAGAGAGATTGCTAAATTAAAATAGGAATATTGATTCATCTTTTGTGGAACTGTGTGTCAAATTTGCACGATTGAAAATTGAACGGGTATCGCTTGGAGATTCGTGATCCTAGTGCGTTAGTAAATTCATTAATTCCATAAATTCTAGCAAATTGTGTCCAAGTCATCTGTATTTAATATATTTCTTTCATTCATAATCCCATCATAGTTACATCTTCTTTAGCTAAATCACAACACATCAATTTTACTTTCGTGTTTCGGTTAAGGTCATAATAGGTTGATTTGAACTAATTCAATCCTTATGAGATCGATACTTGAACTCATCTTCCATTTTACTACTTGTTGACGAACCATACACTTGCAGTGGGTTTTGAATCGAAACAAATAATTTCGTGAACAAGTTTTTGACGCCGTTGCCGGGGATTGAAATTTAGTTTTAATTTTATCTCTTGTGACACTAATTCGAACTTATCTAGATTAGTAGTAGTTAGCTTACTCGGTTTAGTTTATTATTTACTTTAATTTAATTTTGTGTTAATTTTGCTATCTAAGGGCTTGTATATAAGGAGCACCTGATCGAGACTTGGTTCTCGTAGATCCAGAGATCGAACGCACATTTCGTCACAGGCAAAGAGAGGCAAGAGCGGCACAACAGATGGCTAACGAACAAAATCTACCGGTAATTCAACTCAACAAAGGCTCGGGGGTTGAAGATGACGGGAATACAGTACTTGGGGACTTCATGGCACCGTTGGTGGTCCAAAGTCAATCTAGCATTGTGTATCCTCCATTTGGCAACCGAACTTCCAGCTGAAAACAAATGTGATCCAACTATTTCAGAATGGGCATCAGTACCACGGGATGGCTAGTAAAAATCCGCATACACACATATCTCGATTTCTGGACATGTGCCAACACTTTAGGTACCAGGGTATCTTAGACGATGCTATAAGACTGCGTTTGTTTCCACACACTTTGCGGGATAAAGCACTTGAATGGCTGGATTCACTTCCCGTCGCAAGCATCACCACTTGGAACGAGCTAGCCCACAAATTCTGCACCAAGTTAATCTTGCTAACTAAGGTAGCCAAAATGCGGCATGACGTCTCTATATTCAACCAATGCGAGTCCGAATCATTTGAGGAGGCATGGAATCATTTCAAAAATATGTTAAGGAAGTGTCCTCAACATGACTTTGATAAGAAGACACAGATCCAATTTTTCTACACTGGACTACTTCCATCCTTCAAGAGCATGGTGGACTCATCATCCGACGGGTCTATCTCCACAAGAACAATTGACAGAACATGTGAGATGTTTGAGAGAATGGCTACAACTTCAGCCATGTGGTCTACAGATCGAGTGGTTCAGAAGAGAATGCCGGAGGCTTATGAAGTAGATACTTACTCAGCATTGTCCGCAAAGATAGACTCTTTGTTCCATAAGGTTGAGAACATTTCACAGACCGCCACTGCAAAACAAGTCAAGAAGCCAAGCTATGAAGAATGTGGAGCAGACCACAATACTGTCAATTGTCCAATCCTCACACCAGGGGTCGAACATGCAGATTTTGTGCAATGGGGTCAACACCAACAGAACAACCCACATTTGGAAACCTTCAATCAGGGCTGGAGAAAACACCCAAACTTCTCGTGGAGTAATCAGAATCAAACAAACCACAAGGTCAATTTCAGCAGCAGGATAAAAAGCCACCATTGGAAGAGATGTTTGAGAAGTTCATGGCAACAACTAATCAGTATATGGAAGCCAACAACCAGTTTATGCGAAAGACAGATGCAACTCTTCAAGATTAAAGTGCAGCAATAAAAAATTTGAAGACACAAATGAGACAGATGGCACTCTCCATGATAGGTAGAGCACCGGAAAACCTACCCAACAACACTGAAATTAACCCTAAGGAGCACGCAAAGGCTATAACAACCAGAAGTGGAGTACAACTACCAGAGATACATGTAAAAAGACCGGTGGCTAGCAAGGAATCAGCACCAATCTCAGATGACGATATTGTGGAACAGACTGAACGAACCATAGGGGATGTTGTCAAGACGAATTCCAATATACCACGGGGTACAGCTACCAATCTTATCAACTCTCATGAGCCTCCTATTCCATTCCCGCAGAGGTTGAAAAAGCACAAATTGAATCAGCAATATAGTAAATTTCTTGAAATCTTCAAAAAACTACACATCAACATCCCATTTGCTGAGGTATTTGTTCAGATGTTGAGTTATGCAAAATTTCTAAAGATATCCTCTCTAACAAGCGAAAGATAGAAGAAAACGAAACAATGATACTAATTGAGAAATGTAGTGCCAGAATTCAGAAAAAGCTGCCTCCAAAACTAAAGGATCCTGGGAGTTTTACTGTACCTTGCACTATTGAAAATTGTCATTTTGATAAAGCGTTGTGTGATTTAGGTGCAAGTATTAATTTAATGCCTCTTTCTATTTTTAGAAAACTCGACTTGGGAGAAGTTAAAGCCACAACTGTCACCTTACAGTTAGCAGATCGATCCCTTACACATCCAAGAGGGATCATTGAAGACGTGTTGGTAAAAGTGAAAAAGTTCGTATTTCCAGCTGATTTTCTCATCTTAGACATGGAGGAAGATAAGGATGTTCCACTCATATTGGGGCGACCTTTTTTAGCTACTGGAAGAGTGATTGTCGATGTTCAGAAAGGGCATCTTATATTGAGGCTTGGTGATGAACAAATTTCTTTAAACGTGTTCAAGGAAATGAAATTTTTCACTGAGTCAGACAGCTGTTTCCAGATAGATGTAATTGACAGAATAATTCAAGATACATTTCGGCTACATCATCCTTCTGATGCATACGAGACATGCATTGCACAATCTCAATCCACTCACACTGACTCAAGTGAGATTGAAACATGTGCGCGATTTTTGGAAACTAATCCACCATACATGCGCAAACGTCACTTCGAAGAGCTGGGAACTAGGAATATAAAGTCAGTGTCATCTATTCAGCAACCTCCCAAATTGGAACTCAAACAATTGCCACCACACCTTCGATATGCTTACCTGGGGGAATCTTCTACACTTCCGGTTATTATTTCAAATACTGTCAGTGAAGTGGAGGAAGAGAAACTACTTCGGGTGCTAAGGGAGAATAAAACAGTCATTGGATGGTCAATTGCAGATATCAAGGGGATTAGCCCGTCGCTATGTATGCACAAAATACTCATGGAAGAAAAATTCAAGCCAAGCATTGATGGCCAGGGGAGATTGAATCCACACATGAAGGAAGTGGTTAGGGATGAGGTATTGAAGTTGCTTGACACAGGCATCATCTACCCAATATCAGATAGTGTATGGATCAGTGCAGTACAGGTTGTTCCCAAAAAGGGGGTATCACAGTGGTGGAAAACGAGAAAAATGAGTTGATTCCTACAAGAACAGTGATTGGATAGAGAGTTTGCATCGATTACCGCAAACTAAACGTTGTTACTCGAAAGGATCACTTTCCACAACCGTTCATTTATTAGATGTTGGAGAGACTAGCAGGGTACTCACATTACTGTTTTCTGGATGGGTACTCCGGGTATAATCAGATTCCAGTAGCACCTGACGATCAGGAGAAGACAACTTTCACCTGCCCCTACGGTACCTTTGTATACCGTAGGATGCCTTTTGGTTTATACAACGCTCCTACCACTTTTCAGCGCTGCATGATGGCTATCTTTTCGGATATGATTGAGAAATTTATCGAGGTATTCATGGACAACTTCTCAAGTTTGGGTCTTCGTTTGATGAGTGTTTGGAGCATCTGAGTCTTGTGTTACAGCGGTGTACAGAGACTAACTTGGTATTGAATTGGGAGAAATGTCACTTTATGGTACATGAAGGCACCGTGTTAGGACACAGAATCTCAGCAAAGGGTATTGAGGTGGATAGAGCAAAAATTCAGGTGATCGAGAAATTACCGCCACCAAAATTAGTGAAAGGTGTTCGTAGCTTCCTTCGGACATGCTGGGTTCTACAGAAGGTTCATCAAGGATTTTTCAAAAATTACTAAACCACTGTGATGTTTATTGATGAAGGAATCCACATTTGAGTTCACAGATGGGTGTTTGCTGGCTTTTAACACCTTGAAAGAGAAGTTGATTTCAGCACCCGTGATCATCACACCGGTTGGAATCTGTCATTTGAATTATTGTGCGATGACGGTGATTTTGCTGTTGGGACCGTATTGGGACAACGAAGAAATAAGATATTTCACTTGATCTACTATGCAAGTAAGACCCTGAACGACGCTCAACTAAATTATGCCACTATAGAGAAAGAGCTCATTTCCATAGTCTACGCCTTTGACAAATTTCGATCATATCTTGTGGGGTCAAAGGTTATCGTTTACACAGATCACGCTGCTATCAAGTACTTAATGAAAAAGAAGGATGCAAAGTCACGTCTCATTCATTGGATATTGTTGCTTCAAGAGTTTGACTTGGAAATCAGGGGTAAAAAGGGCAGTGAAAAGTGGTGGCAAACCACTTGTCTCGATCGAGATCATAGAGCAGACAGAACCGTGAAAATCAACGAAGTCTTCCCAGATGAACAGATCTTTGGTGTGGGGGAGGCACCCTAGTATGCTGACATAGTTAACTACTTAGCCAGGTCTATCATGCTGCCAGATTACTCAAGTCATCAGAAGAAGAAATTTTTCGCTGAATTGAAGTATTATTTTTGGGAGGACCCCATTCTATACAGGCGGGGAGCTGATCAAATCGTTCGTCGCTGCGTACCTGAGGAAGAAGTGCATTTGATATTAGAACACTGTCATTCATCTACATATGCAGGACATTGTGGTGCTTCAAAAACAGCGGCGAAGATCCTTCAATCAGGTTTTTACCGGCCTACGCTGTTTGAGGATGCTTTTGAATTCATGAAAAGGTGTGATCGATGTCAACGCACCGATAATATATCTAGGAGAAATGAAATGCCTTTGAACAGTATCCTGGAGGTAGAACTATTCGACGTTTGGGGGATCGACTTCATGGAGCCATTCCACCCATCCTTCTCAAATCAGTATATATTAGTGGTTGTGGATTACGTATCGAAGTGGGTAAAGGCCGTTGCATTACCCACCAACGACAGGAAGATGGTGATTGAGTTTCTAAAGAAAAATATTTTTACCCACTTTGGCACACCGAGGGCTATAATCAGTGACAGAGGCAAACATTTCTGCAATCGCCGGTTTGAACAATTATTGACTAAATATGGCGTTAAACATCGTGTAGCCATTGCATAGTATCCCCAAATCAGCGGACAGGTCGAAGTGTCCAATAGGTAATTGAAGCGAATACTCGAAGTCACAATAAGCTCGTCACGAAAAGATTGGTCTAAGAAATTAGACGACGCCTTGTGGGCCTATAGGACTGCATTCAAGACCCTTATAGGAATGTCACCATATCGATTGATTTTCGAGAAGGCATGCCACTTACCTCTTGAGATAGAACACCATGCTTACTGGGCAGTGAAGAAATTGAATGTGGACTTGAAGGCTGCAGGTGAAAAGTGTCTACTACAACTTAATGAGCTGGATGAGCTCAGAATGGAAGCCTACAAGAATACAAGACTCTATAAAAAAATGCACCAAGAAGTGGCATGATATGCATATTCAGAGGCGTGAATTTAAGGTGGGGCAAAAAGTGTTACTCTACAACTCTAAGCTTAAGTTGTTTCCAAAAAAGCTGCGATCGAGATGGTCTGGTCCATATACTATTACACAGGTATTTTCACATGGGGTAGTTGAGATTACTCATGACAACAAGGGAACATTTAAGGTCAATGGACAGCGTTTGAAGCACTATTGGGGTGGCAATTTTTCAAAGGAAAAGTCTATCGTTCATTGTAGACCACCAGAATGACGCAATATGGTAAAATCGAGCTTCGACTATAACCTAGCGCTGGTTAGGAGGCAACCCATCGTATCCTTCTATTTATCTTACTTTTCACATTATTTTCAGAGTTATTTAATTTTCGCATTTACATTTTTCTAGGTCATCGTTCATCCACGCATGTTAATAGGATCAAATTATCGTCCCCATAATTTTCTAGGCATTACACACATCGTCGGTGAGTTTGAAATGATTTTGGGTGTTTGGGATTAAAATTCACGCATTTCAAGGCAAAATGATGTTTTCAAAAAAAAAATTTACTAGAGAATTCAACGAGGGAAAATAAATTTTTGTATCTCTTTATGTTTTGTTTTTTTTTTAAAAAAAAAATTTGGTTATACTATCCGAACACAAAAGAGGGGAAATTGTTAATACTATGCGACCACATAGTTTAGTACTATGCGGCCGCATAGTAGAACCTCAGTCATGGTTTTAAACCATGACCGAGCCAATCTTCCTCATTCCCACCTATTTGCATCACACACTCCACACTTCACACACCACACTCCCACACGAATCACACCCATATTTCACTGCACTCCCTCCCCCATTGACACTATAAATCGACACTCCACACATCCATAGTGAATTCAAGGTATGTTCTTTTTCCTTTTTCCTCTATGCATTTTTTTTTTCTTTAATTTGGTTCGTGATAAGCCAAGAATTTTTGAGCTTGATTGTGGAGAATGGGCAATAGGTAGTCGATGGATTTGTGTATTTCGCACTTGGATTGTGTTGTGGATTGGTGGGACATTATCAAATTGGTATTTTGTAGGGTTTATGAAGCATGCATGCTACATATTCGATAAATTGTCTAAGTGAAGTTTGTAGTGCATTTTGAGCAATCTCCAATTAGAAAATCTGAATATATGCATTCCCATATACGTGGTGATCAAATGCCATAGAAATTGAGCTTGAAACACTCACTTACCAACCACACACATGTAGGCACAAGTGTTAGGCTCACATCACTTCACAGCACCCACTTCGTCCCTTGTGTTTCGTCCCTTGTGTTAAGTACCCGTACATCCAATGAGCATGAAATTTGAATATGTGCCACTTCACACTACATACCTTCATATGCCCGGAGGTTGCTCGGAAAAAATTCGGGTTTTCTCGATGATGTCCGGGGGTGAAAGTGCACACTTAATCACGAGTCACTTGACACATTTTGGATGTTTTGAGCTTCATTTGTGTGTATATTGTTATTTTTCCGTCCGTCTACATTCTCAAGCATGTTTTCTTGAAGTTTGCATATACCACATTCATAAACACATGAAAAGCCATCAAATCCATTTTGCAACACTTAGGCGCATGGCTAGGTCACGGCACCCTACGTCCCCTACTTTACACCGTTATTTGCCACACCAAACGAAGTCCAATTGCTTTGAAATTTGAGTATATGGTAGATCTTATTGAATACTTTCATATGCCTGGAGATTGCCCAGGAAATTTCAATATTTTTTTATGATGTCCGGGGCCGAACATGAGCACTCGATCATGGGTTCAATTTTTCAAATGTGCATGTTTCGGCTTAATTTTTCAGTTTTTCATCTTGGCATACTATTTACACTACCTTGAATGTCATGTTTTGATAAGTGCACACCAAGGAATTCTATATGCATGTCGAAGCAAGTTTGAGAGATTTGTGAAATATATGTCTTGCTAATCTCATTCTCCCTCTCGTTTTTCAAAATGAAGTTTAATGAATGTTACTTATATACCTTTGCAGGACGCCTCCAAAAAGAACATCAAAAGGAAAGCAGAAGATTGGTTCCATATCTGGCACAGCCGGACTAGGGAGCCCAAAGGGGGTGTCAGGCGATTTCTATCTTCTGACAAAGCAGCCCGTTACGTCAATGTTGTCCGTGAGTGGGCACTCATCCCCGAAAGACCAGTTAAGTTGGATGATTTCTCGAGTTTTGAATTGGTTTATTTAATCCACAACTGTGGTTGGGAGAAAGTGATTGAAAGATCACACCTCGTCTATGAAAATTTGGTGAGGGAGTTCTATGCCAACTTCAACACTGAAATAGACACACCTGGATCTAATCATCTGCCGCAAACATGGGTTCGGGGCAAATGGATCATGTTTTCACCTAAAGTAATTCATGACTACTGTTAGCTCAGTTGGACTAATGTAGTCCTAATCCTGCATGATTTCAACTGGGTTGAGGTTGCAGAAGTTTTATTGGGACGTGAAAATGCTTGGCCTCTCTCTACTGCAGATTGGTATCAGATTGACCTCACCCCTTCTATAGTCAGCCTATGGTTGTTCCTCTGCCACAACATCAAGCCCGTTTCCCATAGGACGACATTCACAAATCAGAAGGCGGGGTTCATCTATCACTTAGTTCGGACCAACAAGATTGACTTGGCCACTTACATTTACAACCAGATACACATTACAGGCACACCTCACTGATTTTCCTGAGCTTGATAAGTAGGGTTTGTAGAGCTGTAGGCATACAAGTTCAGCCTGGGGAGGCACCGGAGAAACCAAGTTCATATATCAAGCGCCTCACACTCGAGGCCCAGGACCGGGCTAGAATTAAACATCAACAGAAGTTGGAAACCGAGCGTCGTCGACAGCAAGAGGCTGAAGAAGGGCAAGTAGCTGAGGACTTGGAAATGCCACAAGCCCTGCCACCACCGGCTGACATAGATACCCAGTTATTGAGGTAGATGTTTGCCACTATGACTGGACACAGCCGAGACATGTAGAATCTTCAGCACTCATTTGGAGCACTGAGTGCCACCATCCAGCAGGTGCAGACCGATAACCATCCAGCAGGTGCAGACCGATATGGCATCCACATAAAACTTCGCTTCTACTGCCAGCAGTGAGTCCCTTGCGGCACGACGATAGATAAGTACCTTTGACGGGCAATTGGGCATGTACGTTGGCAGGATGGATGGTATACAATGGCGGGTAAACGACACTTGGGACCGTCTAGGGAGTTTGGAGACAAGGGTTCAGGCTATACAGGTGAAGCAGACCCAGCAGTCTGCCATGTTGAGAGAAATCTTATCCCGCCTTCCTCTCCCTCCTGGAGATGATGATGTCAGACCCAGCTTTTTGATCAGGAGAGTACTGTTTACCCATTTTGATTTTTCTTCTTCATTTTGTCCTTAAAATTATGTCTTTAATCTTTTGTTAATCTTACATTGAGGACAATGTATTAACTAAGTTTGGGGAGGGTGACATAATTTTAAATCTCTATCTGTGTTCATCATTATCTATTTTCCACTGTATTCCATTACTGCATAATGTATGCATGATGAGTGTTAAAAAAATTACATTTTATTTAGTTTGTTTTAATTCTCTTCATGCATGCTTGTGTGGGCTTGATAACCTTGTTAGCTATGATGATATTATTGGACTAGTTTAAACTGCAAAACTTTGGATCTGGTATTAATTAGACTAACTGATACTTGTTGATGCAACACTTGACATTATCTATGCACGCTATTCATGCTTGACATATTAGGTGAATGACAGGATTTTGGGCATAAAGTAGGAAAAGAATGATAACCCTCTATTGAATTAACCCATAAACTATTTTAAGACAGTTTGGTGATAGTTGAGCTATTATAGGAAAGCATTGAGATGAGCGGGGGCTCCATGCATGAACTTTATTGTGTGGTTTGCCTAGACCAGTGGAGTGAAGAGTAAGTGAAAATCTGAAATTGGGAGTTGGTTTTGGAAACTAAATGTCTAGAAAGATAACAAAGGGCATAAAATTAATATGTGAGAATAAAATACTTCTTTTTATGTCTTTATGACTCGAGCAAGTAAACATGTAAGGATATTTCAAAATCTGGTGCCCTAAAGCCAACTGGCCTGGGAGTCACCGGCCTAAAACTCGATACATGGGTCATATAGAAAGTAAGAGGGAAAGAAGTTAATAAAAAGTCATCTGATCGAGCTTTTATAACTCGAGTGAATAAGCATGCAATGATTTAAAACCTGGTACCCTAAAGCCAACTGGTTTGGGAATCACCGAGCTAAAACTCATTACATGGATTATATAGAAGCAAATGAGAAGATGATAATCAATCAAAAATTTGAGAAAGGTGAGAAAAAAAAGAGAGATAATAACATGACGAAAAGCCCTTGGACATTTGGTTGAAGAGACTATACCTCTGAGACGAGGTAAATAACCTAATTTAATCTTGAGTGTCGGAGCAATCAAACTTAGGAGAGCTTTCACTTGTTGAAATGTAAACTTGTGATAGTAATACTAATCCAAAACTACGAGAGGGTGGGGACTACAGCTATGTAAACTCCTAATTTTAAGACACAACCTCGGGATAATTGAGTGAAAAGAATAAGTTTGGAGGTTGTGTATCTCTCGAGCGAGTAAGAATACATTTGAACACTTGGGGTCGGGACTCAAATTTATCATGAACCTGATATGTTGGCATGAATTCACAGACACACGTCAATTTGCATTTAACAGGTAAATGTTGATGTCATGTTTGCATTGATAAATTTTCATAAAGTTAAATACTTAGTCTAATCCCGAGCCACAACAGGGTATTAAGCCATGTTTGTTCATAATTAAGTCACTATCTTGTTTGAGAACAAACAATAGTTCAAGTTTGGGGGAGTTTGATAAGTGTGTTTTTGCACATTTATTTAGGTCACAAACATAACTGAATAACGAGCAAAATGATTGAATTGTGACTTCATCTCGTTACATTTGTGAATTGTAGGGAATAACGATAAACATGGTGAAATTCAGGAGAAGAGACGCGAAAAAGGACTAAAATGATGCAAAGTGAAAGTTCAGGGACCAAGGTGCAATTATCCAAAAGTTGACCCGATGAACAGATCGAGAAATTGATTAAGCTAATTGCCAATTGATGATATCTTGGGATACTAGAATGGAAAAAATGAAGAAAAGATGTCAAGAAGTGAAGGATTCAAGTAGGAGGACCAAAATGAACATCTTTCATAGTTGGTAGCACTATGCGACCGACCCTCTATGCGGTCGCATAGAGGCAAATCGAAAGTAAATTGCCACAAAATTTTTACTCTATGCAACCACATAGAGATGCATACCGGCTAAAATTGCAGTTTCCTTTTTCCGCCGAAACTCTTATGGAAACAATATTTTTAGGGTCATATATAAACAAAAACTCGACCAGAACGAGGGGAACACTGTTTTTACAAGTCTTGAGAGATTTTGAAGGAGAAACAAAGAGAGAACAAGAAGAAAACATCACGCCAAGTGAAGATTTGATTAAAGCTTGATTCGGGTGATGACGTTTCTTCAATAATTTTTGTGTTTTCTTCTTTTTAGCATGTTAGGTTAGATTTTTCATTGTTAGGAGATCGATGAACCTTGTAATACTACGTTCGATTTTTTATTTGAATTTTTGACTTATTTAAACGCATGTTCCGAAATTGAATGATTTATTACGTTTTTATTTTCATATGATTATTGTGCACGTAATTATATGATTGTGGTGGCTTGTTTTATGCATTCGAAAGGAGGAAAATAGGTTCGACATAGTATAAATCATCATAGGGTCCGATAGGGGATAGAAATATACCTCTATGCCTTGTGTGAATTATTGGATATTCATGAATTTATAATGCATTTCGGTATGTTAGTATTCGTTATAGAGATATAGTCGAATCACATATTGGGATAGGTTTGGCATTGCTCAAGAGAGATTACTAAATTAAAATAGGAATACTAATTCATCTTTTGTGGAACTGTGTGTCAAATTTGCACGATTGAAAATTGAACGGGCATTGCTTGGGGATTCGTGATCCTAGTGCGTTAGTAAATTCATTAATTCCATAAATTCTAGCAAATTGTGTCCAAGTCATCTGCATTTAACATATTTCTTTCATTCATAATCGCATCATAGTTACATCTTCTTTAATTAAATCACAATACATCAATTTTATTTTCGTATTTCGGCTAAAGTCATAATAGGTTGATTTGAACTAATTCAATCCTTATGATCGATACTTGGACTCATAGTCCATTTTAATACTTATTAACGAATCGTACACTTGCGGTGAATTTTGAATCGAATCAAATAATTTCGTGAACAGGCCCGACGTAATTTTTTTTTTTTTTAATATATGGGGTCGCCCCTTCAATGAGGAGCCGATAAAACCCTTGTAGGAAAATGCCCTCCTTAATACTTTGTGCCGATATCATTATCACATTCAATTAATAAATATACGGATAATTTTATTAGACAATATGAACAGTAGTGGTTGATGCAGGTGGGGCCATTAGGGCCTCATGCCCCCAATGAAATCTGAGGTTTTTTTTTATTTTTATTTTTTTATAATAAATAAATAAATTAATTAATTGAAATATGCAGTAAATAGAAAATGGTTGTGAAAAATCAACATATAAATTTCAACAACTCCAACATTTATTCACTAATCATCTAAGGGTGTTTTTGAGCCATATTATTTTGGTAATAATGCATTCTTGAATAATGTATTGATGTAAAATCTGTGGTTAAAAAAAAAGAAAAGTTTTTGATTTGCGTGTAATATTATTTTATTGAAGAACGTGTGGTTGAAATGATGTCAAATCACTGTTTAAGAATGCATTTTTTTGAAATAATGTGGCTCAAACAGACCCTAAATATCTAACCTTTATGTCAATCTTGTCAAATTTCAAATAATACTTCACAAACTCAGGTATTCTTCTCATTACTATATATAAATATGATAAAAACACATGGGCGTAACTTTGTTTATATATTTCATGTGTTGCCTTCTTGTAATCGCAACAAATACTCATTTTTTAGTATAAAAAATATAGGGTTTATGATTTAAAAAATGAGTGAACGAATTATTAATATTTTGTGGATTCATTTGGGTTGTGAGAACAATGGATCAAAACGTAGAGAGAATTAGAATTTTATGAAATGATACATTTTATACTTTTAATTGAACTAAGAAAAAATAGCCAATTCATTTACTTTTTCAATATTATTATATCACTGCATCATATGTAAAAATTTTGTTAGTTAACTTATGCAACTACGGAATTCTAGCATGGCTATTCTACTTCTTACTACCACATAATTGTTTACAACCCTTGCTGATGAATAGCATTACAAACCATATTCTTCAATTTAGTACATGATTTGAACAAACAATGTTGAGCATGACAAATTTAATTGCCGAATATATCAATGGTATATTGGAGTACTGCACGTTACTCTTTATCAGTCTAGTAAGTTGGACTCTTCCCAATACCCACTTAACAACATAAGAATTTCTCGAGAAACGATGTGTTTTTAAATTTTTTTGATAAGAGAAATGAATATTTGGACATATATTATGATAAATCATTTTCAACTTTCAAGACTTCATTTTGTATTTGGCATTTTTTGGCATAGCAGCCTTCCAACAGAGCGGTGGGCAGCCTTCCTCTTACGGGGATCGAACATGGACAAGAGTTGTGGAGAATACATATTCTACAAATAAATATTTCTTTGTGCTTGTTCGATGCTATTAATTAAAGATATTTGAATGGTTAACTAATTGGAAGAAGAAAAAAGGGGATATTGACACAAATGTAACATAAATAAAATAAAAATGTGGATAGGTGAGAAATATTAGTTTCCCATTTGTTTGTTTATATATATATATATATATATATTATTTTATTGGGTTCAACTATGTTACTATTTGATCTCCATAATTTTCATTCATTACATCATCAATTCATGCTTTAAGTTATATTTCCAACTTATAATCTTTGCCCTTCGACAACTATTATAATGAGAAATTTGGGTAAAATGTATTTTGAAATAATAGCTTTTAGGAGGATGTGTAGTTTAAAATATATATATATTTTCGATATATGTTTAATATTATTTTATTAAAAATGTATGATTAAAAAGGAAAGAGAGAAAAATGTATTAAAATTTTAAAGGGAATCGAACAAGAGCTTTAATCCATTTTAACTCGGAATTAGGTTACTTGTATTTGTACATCATTGATAACATTTCATGATGTGTAAAAATCGAGGCCATTGATTATTTTTCTTCTTGTTAAAATCAATGGAAAAGCTGTGTGCCATATCATGAAGTGTAAACAAAACTATTACCAATGAGGTAAGTTTAACAAAATTGTATAATTTGTGGATTGATCTTCATAATAATACCCCATCCATTGTATGAATATTTACTACGCCTTGGATAAATACTCCATCCATTGTATGAATACTTAATCTGCCTTGATAACCCTAAGAAATAATTGCTCGATGTGCTGCCAGTAAATTCGGCCAAAATATGAGACCAAAGGGTTCGAAACAGAGACTCTCTTTCTATTGTTGCTCTTCAAATAATAATAATAATAATAATAATAATAATAATAATAATAATAATAATAATTCAATCTAGTGAAAGTACACTTTTTGATGAATTGACGAAGATCAATTCCTTCATTTCCTAGATATTCATGGAATTTCTGGCCAGGAACAAATTCAAAAATTTCAACCACTCAAGTAAATCTTGAATCGTCCCTTTCATCCGTATCATTTTCTTCAATTCCCGAAGTTTCAAATCATCCCTCTTGCTAACTTCCAAATATAAATATTAACATTGATTGTAAAAATTAAAAGATATTTCTCGACTTAGGGTCGAAAATGTCGATCCTTTACACCCAAACAGTTGGGCTTTATGGAGTGTTTACACAGTCCAATCTTAGGTGGTTTTTTTTTTTTTTTTTTTTTTTTTTTTTGGGTAAATGGGCCAAATGGGTCTCATCTGTTCGTAAAAGGTGGATACATTGACAAATGGGAAAAATTCATAAATCATGTATTAACTATGCACAATTCAAAGACCATGTTTTAAGTTTAACTAATGCAAAAATCAGGTTTTATTTAATTAATTAAAAATATTTATTACTTGAATATAATAAAGTCATAATAATACAATTAATGGTCACGTGTACACAATTAAGGTCACAAATTTATTCACTGGTCACATATCATGAAATTAATTGGTCACGAATTATTTTGAGGTCACAAATCAAAATTTTGATAGGTCACAAATTATTTCAAGGTCACAGATCACAATTTATCTAATGATTTTATCGGTCACAATTTATGTTATTGGTCACAAATTCAAAAAATTATAAGTCACAAGTCACATATTTTTAAATTTGATGGTCACATATTAGTTTTTTAGTCACAAAATGATCGAATTTGAAAGTTACGGATTAATAGTCAGTCACAGGCACTGAATAGCTGGTCACAGACACCAAGCACCCAATCCAATCCACCACAATACCACCACCACCTCCACCGCCACTGGCCATCGCCCTCACCCTGTCACCATCGCCACCAACACCAATACCACCACCCAAAAATTGACGACCACCACAGTGGTCACCTGCAACACAGTCACAAACACTAACAAACATCCCTACCCCAGGTCGTCTCACCTACAACCACCGCCACTAACATTACCGCCAATGCAACTGCCACCTCCACCGCAGCATTACCACGTCGTCCCACCTACAACCACCACCAACATTAACGTCGCTTCCACCGCACTAGCACCACCACAAGAAAAACCATCCAAACCCACCACACAACTACCAAATCCACCACCACACAAACACTACACCATCACCACAAAACACCAAGCTGGTATAGAGCTTCGCCTGTGAATAGTCGTCGGAGTGAGTCTGCTTCACGGCGGTGCAGTGAATCTGCTTCGTGCTGACTGGTACAGTGCTTCTCCTGTGAAGATGCTGCTTCGCCGCCGCCACCGTCATTTTATCACTGCAACTCACGAAGATTCGCGAAAGGAAATGTGTGGCGGTGCAGTGATCTGCTTCTTGACGACTTGGTGTATCTTCGCCGTGACATCTCCTCTTCATTACAGCAGCACCGCCACACCGGCAACGGTGCTCCGAGCGGTGGTGGACTCCGGCAGTTGAAGGCGGTGGATTTTTGATGTGGGCGGTGGACTTCGGCAATTCAACGAACAGGGTAGCGAGAGAGATGGGAGAGAATGGAAAGAGGGAAATTGATTTAGCCTAGGGTTTGTAGATATAATTATTAATTTCAAACCTGAATTTTGATTAAATAATCTTTGCACCCGACTTTTGCATTTTATGACGATGAATAGAAAAAAAAAATTAATAATAATAACGATGATAACCAGAACACAAATATTTAAGTAGAAAATTTAAAAATGGAAAAAACGACATGCTATATAAAAACAAGGAAAAATTGCAGCAGAGGCCCCAAATCTTTAAAATATTAGCAGACTTTACCCAAATCTTTAATTTGTTGCAACCGTCATCCCAAAACTTCTGAAACGTTGCAGCGGGGCCCCTTTGGTCGATTTTCATCCAAATGTCTGTCAGTTGACTGAAAATTTGACTTTCATCATGTTTTAAATTTTTTTGAAAGGGTAAAATAGTAACTTTCTATTTACTACATTAAAATAAATTTAAAAATTAAATTTAAAAAAAAAAAGAAAAAATAATAATAAACTGTGTATCATCTTCCCCCGCCATTTCCATCGACCACCGACCAAATATTTTTCTGGTAAAATCATTCCAATATAGTAGCAAAAGAGTGAAAATCGTTGGAAATAAAAATCAGAGACCCTGCTTATCATGCTGAATATATCGTTGAAGTCTAGCAAATAGGCTAGCATAAAAGAGTAATAAAATTTGATTCTGAGATGGAAGAGGAAGTAGATGTATCTATTACGGACTTGGAGAAAGTAATAAGAGAATTTTATACCCTCGCGGATGAGATGATGAAGATTAAACTTGAGATTGAAAAATGAATTCCTTACTCCAGGATTTTTTCGCAATCACGACCTGTTCGTTGTGGCCAAACTAATATGGTGAAGACTTGACGGAGATCAAGGATTGATTGTGGGCAGCGATAGTGAGTCCACCACTCATAGCTTTAGATGGCGTCAATGGAGCTGATTGGGCAGCAACAGTGTTGGCATACTGAGCAATATTGTGGAGGAAGTGACTAGCTAGAGAGGTGTGTAGCCTAGGCTTGGGGCGGAGAATATGGAACTCGAGATACGGTTGCGGGAGGTGAAGGAATGGAGAATTGAGGCTAACAGCCTTCGGGAAGCCATTGCACAGTGTCGATTTCTAGAGACAGGGAGGCTGGGAAAGACGATACACAATTTATTATTAATTTTTTCTTTTTTAATTTAATTTTTAACTTATTTTAATGTAGTAAATGGAAAGTTACACTTTTACCCTTTTAAACAAATTAAAAATATGGTGAAAGTCAAATTTTCAGTCAACTAACAGATATTTTGATGAAAACCGTCCAAAGGGGCCTCTGCTGCAACGTTTTGAAAGGTTTGGGGTGACGGTTGTAACAAATTAAAGATTTGGGAAGTCTGCTAATATTTTAAAAGTTTGGAGCCTCTGTTGCAATTTTTCCAAAAACAATTATACACTTGTAAAGGGTAAAAATTGAGGGGTTCTTGTTGATCTGGCCTAAGCAGCATAACGGGCTAACAAAATACTGGGCTCATGACATTCGGGTCCAGCATAGGTCGTAGGAGGCCCAATTAAACATAGCCCATTAGCTTAAAAGGCCACGTATTCAGAGCCCATTGTCCCACCTCAATTCAACATTAGTAAATGTCAACCCAATGGTCTCGGCTCATTTGAGGAAACAATCAGGCTAGCTATCTGTTCGGCTTGACTAGCTGTTAGCCTACACATGGATGCAAATTACCAACTCAAATTTAGGGATAACAAAAAAATTCGATCAATCCGATACCCACTGGACCCTGCCCCGAGTGAGGTTGGGATTACTAGCCTAAATGGGTAAATGGGGGTGGAGCTAGATGGAGGTTGTTGTCCCGAAACGGGCATGGAAGGGTATGGAAAAGATGGTTCCCAATTGGCTACTTGCACCGTTTAAAGTTAATTTCAAATCTAAATTTTTCATCAAACAAAAAGAATAGAGTTATCATTATTTTTAAAGAAAATACTAGATGTTCTTAACAAATTGAAAAAAAAAAAGTAATAATTTTTAATAGCTAAAGATAGAATAAACAAACACAAAAAATTAATGGTGCAACCCCGAACCCATCCCACCCTACTTTAACCAAGTATAAGGGTGGGACAAGACGACAAAAATAATCAACCGGACGGGGGGCGAAGAATGGCCAACTCACCCCATATCTTTCCTGTTGCCTTTCTAACTCTGAATAAGGAATGAAAAGTAGCCAGAATGTAAATTTTGGATCACACAACACATTTTTAAAAGATTTGAAATCTTAAATGCAAATTACCATTTTTTTAAATAAATTAAGGGTTAAGAAATCATTTTATCCTTTTAAAAAATTTTCAAATCATGATTAAACGCTACGGATTTTTGAATGAAAACTATACGGCCGTTTTTCTGCCACAAAGTTTTGAAAGGTTTGTGGACTATCTACTACGATTTAAAGATTTTGGTATAGTTTGTAATATTTTGAATGATTTCAAACCTACATAAAAAAATTTCAATTTCTTTAATAATTCTCCAAAAACTCCCAATATTATGAAAAATAAAAAACCTTTATTTACGTGTCATTATCGTACCCATAACTTACACATTCTCTGGATTTGGCGTCTTAACTAATTTAGGTAAAATGGCACTTTTCTTTTGTGTCTTAAGTTACTTACTCAAAAGGATTTTTTAAACGTACAATACAAAATATTGAACAGCGACGGATTCGAAATTATTCTTCAGTGGGGGCGAGACAGAAAATTAGCTAAAAAAAATTGTGAAAAAAAATAATCTGAAAATTTAAATTCAACAAGGCTGAATTGAAGGTTTTTGAAAATTCAGTGGGGTGGCCAACCCCATTCATCCCTTACTTGGTCCGCCCCTGATATTGAAATTAATTAACTTATCAAATGAGTCTTACACTCTTACTTAATATTCGAACAATGAAATGCACAAATTAAACTAGATAATATATACTGAATAATGTTAAGAAATAAAAATATGTTAAATTCTTATTTATTGTAGTGTCTAAATTTCAATTATATTTAATACGAATTATCAAACGCCTCTCTCTATCCAAAGAGTTTTAATTCATATCATGCATGCATGGCTGCCGAAAATGACACGAATTTTTGGCATTTTGACATCTGTTTTACGTAAGTTAATAAGCAAGTTGAAAACTGGAGCAATTCCTCGTATCTTGTTGATAGAATCATTTTCCAAACTCAAATATTTTCCTTCTTCACTTCAAACTTCCCAAAATCTATGGGAACAAACCAAATTGATTGATTTTCCCAGCTAGAGTTAAAAAGGAGTTGGTACAAGTGACATGGACTGCAAGCCAAGTGTAAATGTGATTAGTAGACATAGAGATTATTATTATTTTCTTCATCAATATTTTATTTTTATGTCAAAAATAGGGTTACGTCTAGATTTATTTAGTCGAGAGATCCCTTTATTAACAAGGCTTTGAGCAACTCCACATTTGCTCTAAAATGGATAATGATTATCGAACCTCAATTTATATATGAGTTAATCAAATATGATAGGAAGGTGAATCAACGTGAATTCAAGAGTCACAACAAAATAAAAATATATCTCATTATATTGTCCAATTATATTAAGCATTTGTAACATATTTTATAATTTTTTTGATATTGTTTATTAAGTCAAACGAAATATTCTTAACAGAAGCAACTTTGAACCGCCAAAGTTGACACTACATATTTTGAAGAATAGTGCACATTCTCGAAGTCAAAACCATAGGCGCCATCTATAGTAACCATTTCAATACTATAAATTCATGTGCTGAACCTTGTGGAATTTCCATTCTGAAAATAGAATAAACTCAACCCATTATACATATTTAGTGACACTTGACGACATTCAAGTCAAGTCCGGATAAAGGGAAAAGATCACAAGACTTGCATAAAATTATTGGTTGGGTTAAGCACTCTGGACCCAGTCCCGGAGAGGGACACAAAATCGTTCATGCAGCCAATCACCAGTGAATACAATCCATTATTGTGTGGATTTGTTTTTCTTTTCAAAGGTTACGCAAAAATAAAAGGAAAATAAGTTGATGTCAACAAGATATTTACTATTAGAATCCTTGTAATATCTTACATGACACTATGTTCGAATAGAAAATGTAAAATATATTATATAAGCCGTTAGAATGAAATAAATTCCATGCTCGACTTATTATTGTTTACTTTCTTGTTTCTTAGAACAATTGTTGGTGATCACTTTTAAGATTATTTAAGTGAGAAGTCGAAATTGAGTTACAAAAAAGAATTAGTACACATTGCAATTATATAAATCATATTTTTAATGAAAATAGGTCCCCCCAAACCTAATTATGTCATCAGGTTTCAAACTTTTAATGTTTGCACTTACATTTCAAACTTCTTAATAAATGTGCACTCGATCCACTGCATCCAAACTTGTTGGAAATGTATTACTGACATAGTTGCTTCGTTAGACTTTGCACCATAAAGACCGTGGATCTTTTGATAGTTCTCGAAGATCTTCCATAGTAATGAACCTCATTCGCAGCCTATTACTTATACTATAAAATCAAGTTAGAATTATATTATTTTATACCGTCCAATATTACTTAGGAAAAATGTACTTTAATTTTTAAATGGGAATACGGAGAACTCATTCATCTCTCTCAACATGTAACATATCTTTCACTTCTCGCGATTTATCTCCCTCACAAAATTTTAGAGATAGAGCTGTAGAGCCGTCAAGGTTGGGATTCAACCTTTATCCTTCACTTCTCATTTCTCTAGTGTACCTGTATATGTTGTGAGAGGGTTAACTTATTCTATTAAAATAAGCACTAGACATACTTATTTTGAATGATGGCTATACAAAAGAAGTATCCAATAACGATTAAAGTTTAATGATGCAAAGAAAAAAAGTACTCCTAAACATGCTCTAAATTCCAACACGATGCAGCCAAAGCAATAATATTTTTAATTTCCATCAGCTTTGCCCTTTGGATACTACAAGCACAGATCTTCCACCAGCTCCCCCTTCGTATTCACATCCCGTCAAAATCGCCCTTTCCTTCGGCAAGAACCCTCAATCTCCACCAATTAAAGTTTAATGATGCAAAGAAAAAAAGTACTCCTAAACATGCTCTAAATTCCAACACGATGCAGCCAAAGCAATAATATTTTTAATTTCCATCAGCTTTGCCCTTTGGATACTACAAGCACAGATCTTCCACCAGCTCCCCCTTCGTATTCACATCCCGTCAAAATCGCCCTTTCCTTCGGCAAGAACCCTCAATCTCCATGGGCGAATAGCATCGATGCTCTGTCCATCTCGCGATCGGCAGCGGCGCAGGTATAATATCTACAATGATACGTGTTCGAGTTTTAATTTTTTTGGACAATATTTTTAAGTGTACCAAACCCAGTACTTATTCATGATTTCAGAAGGATTTGATAAATTATTTCAAGCAATAATTTTTTCATGCGGTTCATTTCTTGATGCAGTTGCAAATGTGTTGTTGTGGAAGAATTGGTTTGGGAGTGCTGCTCTGCTTATCGGTTCCACCGCCCTTTGGTTACTATTTGAAAGAGCAGGCTATAATCTCTTATTAGTTATTTCAAATGTCTTATTGTTGCTTGTAGTGATGTTGTTCTTCTGGGCCAAATCTGCATTATTTCTCAATAGGTAGCATAAATATGGACGGACTTACGTATCTCAGCACGTGGGATTTAATGCCTTTTAACTTCTTTCCTGATTTGTTACTGTATTCTCCTTAGCTGAAGTTATATCTGGCTAGAAATTATTTCATTACTTGCAGAAACTGTTTGATAGGTTATTTCATTGTTAGGACTGACATTTGTTTCACGTGCCTGCTCACTTGTTTATCTGATGGTTGGTGCTCACTTGTATATCTGATGGTGGGTGTTTCTATGTGCAATGTAATCCACTCTTATATACTTGAATCTTAAAGTTAAATGAATTGATATCATTTCTTGATTTTAGACCTCTGCCTCCTGTTCCTAATCTGGACATTTCCGAGGAATCTGTTGTGAAAGCTGCAGATGAGATGCGAGTTTGGGTAAATCGAGCATTATCCATTGCACACGACATTGCCATTGGTGGAAAGTTGGGACTGTTTGTTCAGGTTATTTACACAGTTTAATTTGTTATTTTCATCAAGCAGATAAAGTTTATTGACCCTGATTGTGTACTTGATTAACTGAGGTTCTTTTCCATACTACGTGTATTTTGCTTGTTAGGTCTTTTTAGGCTTGTGGATGATCTCCTACATTGGAGGTTTCTTCAACTTCCTTACCCTGTCTTATATTGGTCAGTATTTGCTGGATCTACTCTAGATCTCTGTTTTTCCTCATAATATATAGTTGTAATGTGGGACTCTGTTGTCATTATTGCAGCGGTTCTTCTTAGTTTATCACTACCTGTCTTGTACGCCAAATACCAAAAGCAAATCGATGAAAAGCTGATTATAGCGCGTCAGATTATTCAGACACAGTACCGGAAAATCGATGAACAAATATTGAGAAAGATTCCAATGCCTTCAAACAATGATAAGAAGACCCAATAGATTCAGTGTAATTTCCTCATCCTCGACTATCTCTCTGCCCCCTTGTGACCATAGTCCTTTTTTGTATCATTTGTCATGTGTTGATGTACTTGACAAAGTCCTTAAGTGCTCTTGTGCATGCATTCTTGCGTCATTCTTAGACTAACATACTGCGAACAAGCATTATCATGATGGGCATGCCTGTGAGTCGTATGATTTAATTTTACAAAACTTGTGTACAATTGACAAATAAGTGTTCTCACTTGGCATTTCAAAACATTAAAGGAAAAATATTGCTGCTGAATTACTCATACACTTTTTGAATGCGACTTTATGATGAAATCAAGCCATGCATTTTTTATCAACTGTTGATTTATATAATTACCCTACTTTTTGAGGTTAAGCATATATCTCAAGGTGCAAAAAATGTGATCTTCTCTCTGATAATTTTTGTTGTTCTTTTTTCTACAATCAACTAGCTTTAAATGAAGAATGTTATAACCATTAATTTGGGTGCATATTGAGACGGTTGCTGTTCAAAGGACTGAGAGTCTGGGACTTGTAATGTACGACAAAAGGCCCACCAACGTTTATATTGCATCACTAATGATAAGTTATTAAAATATTAAACTGAGTTGCCTATGCTCATCTTTGATTTGCTTTTGACAACTTATGTGGTGAACCTTTCGTTGATCCTATTGGTTTGGCTTGTCTAAAATAAGTATCTTCCTAGAAATTATTTGTAAGAATCCCATTGAATAGCTGAGAGTCCTTTTCCTTCGGCGTTTTCATAAGTTCCTAATATACTTTTCGTTTTACAATCTAATTTGATAATACCAATGTATATTTGTTATAGCCTTTTCATAATTTCTTAATATACTTTGAGTGCATTTAGCACTATATCAGACCGGATAAAGATTAATTTAATTATATCCTGAGTTTGATGCAAGATTCAATTAATTTGGTCAACTTATTCTATTCTATGTTAACCAAATAAAATAATTTAAGGTGGATATAAATCACTTGAACTCACTCACAATTATCATATTCAATCCTTCTAGTTGCAAAAAGAAAGAAAGAAAGAAAAATATGTGTAATAATTCTAAACAAAGAACAAGAAACCGTAACTTACCTATAAGCAAATAAGTAAGCTTTAAAAAAAATAAATGAGCTCTAAAATAAATAATTTTTGCATGAATCAAAGTTAAAAATGATTAATCTTTTCATTTTGACATTGACATAGGAGATACCTAAAAAAGTAATTTTTAAAGTAAAAAGTAAGTTATTCAAAAATGATCATAGATAAAAGTAAATATATAAATTTACTTTTACTTAAGAAACTTTACTTATAAGTAAATAAGTAAGTTTTGAATTAATTAATCTTTTTATGATTGAATTTGAAAGTTACGGATTAATAGTCAGTCACAGGCACTGAATAGCTGGTCACAGACACCAAGCACCCAATCCAATCCACCACAATACCACCACCACCTCCACCGCCACTGGCCATCGCCCTCACTCTGTCACCATCGCCACCAACACCAATACCACCACCCAAAAATTGACGACCACCACAGTGGTCACCTGCAACACAGTCACAAACACTAACAAACATCCCTACCCCAGGTCGTCTCACCTACAACCACCGCCACTAACATTACCGCCAATGCAACTGCCACCTCCACCGCAGCATTACCACGTCGTCCCACCTACAACCACCACCAACATTAACGTCGCTTCCACTGCACTAGCACCACCACAAGAAAAACCATCCAAACCCACCACACAACTACCAAATCCACCACCACACAAACACTACACCATCACCACAAAACACCAAGCTGGTATAGTGCTTCGCCTGTGAATAGTCGTCGGAGTGAGTCTGCTTCACGGCGGTGCAGTGAATCTGCTTCGTGCTTACTGGTACAGTGCTTCTCCTGTGAAGATGCTGCTTCGCCGCCGCCACCGTCATTTTATCACTGCAACTCACGAAGATTCGCGAAAGGAAATGTGTGGCGGTGCAGTGATCTGCTTCTTGACGACTTGGTGTATCTTCGCCGTGACATCTCCTCTTCATTACAGCAGCACCGCCACACCGGCAACGGTGCTCCGAGCGGTGGTGGACTCCGGTAGTTGAAGGCGGTGGATTTTTGATGTGGGCGGTGGACTTCGGCAATTCAACGAACAGGGTAGCGAGAGAGATGGGAGAGAATGGAAAGAGGGAAATTGATTTAACCTAGGGTTTGTAGATATATATTTTTAATTATTAATTTAAAACCTGAATTTTGATTAAATAATCTTTGCACCCGACTTTTGCATAATGAAGTTTAAATACCGGTATCTGTGTAATTTCCCCATGGAAAGAAGTTCATCAAATTTTTAAATATTTATGTTTGCTAAACCTAGCCAAACATAGGTATGGCGAAGAGATTTTAGTTTCCTGATGAGATCTTTGGCAAGATAGCAGTGAGATTGGTGTCCTTCTCAAGTATAAAAATATATTTGAAATTTGAGCCTATTTTTATGACGATGAATAGAAAAAAAAAATTAATAATAATAACGATGATAACCAGAACACAAATATTTAAGTAGAAAATTTAAAAATGGAAAAAACGACATGCTATATAAAAACAAGGAAAAATTGCAGCAGAGGCCCCAAATCTTTAAAATATTAGCAGACTTTACCCAAATCTTTAATTTGTTGCAACCGTCATCCCAAAACTTCTGAAACGTTGCAGCGGGGCCCCTTTGGTCGATTTTCATCCAAATGTCTGTCAGTTGACTGAAAATTTGACTTTCATCATGTTTTAAATTTTTTTGAAAGGGTAAAATAGTAACTTTCTATTTACTACATTAAAATAAATTTAAAAATTAAATTTAAAAAAAAAAAGAAAAAATAATAATAAACTGTGTATCATCTTCCCCCGCCATTTCCATCGACCACCGACCAAATATTTTTCTGGTAAAATCATTCCAATATAGTAGCAAAAGAGTGAAAATCGTTGGAAATAAAAATCAGAGACCCTGCTTATCATGCTGAATATATCGTTGAAGTCTAGCAAATAGGCTAGCATAAAAGAGTAATAAAATTTGATTCTGAGATGGAAGAGGAAGTAGATGTATCTATTACGGACTTGGAGAAAGTAATAAGAGAATTTTATACCCTCGCGGATGAGATGATGAAGATTAAACTTGAGATTGAAAAATGAATTCCTTACTCCAGGATTTTTTCGCAATCACGACCTGTTCGTTGTGGCCAAACTAATATGGTGAAGACTTGACGGAGATCAAGGATTGATTGTGGGCAGCGATAGTGAGTCCACCACTCATAGCTTTAGATGGCGTCAATGGAGCTGATTGGGCAGCAACAGTGTTGGCATACTGAGCAATATTGTGGAGGAAGTGACTAGCTAGAGAGGTGTGTAGCCTAGGCTTGGGGCGGAGAATATGGAACTCGAGATACGGTTGCGGGAGGTGAAGGAATGGAGAATTGAGGCTAACAGCCTTCGGGAAGCCATTGCACAGTGTCGATTTCTAGAGACAGGGAGGCTGGGAAAGACGATACACAATTTATTATTAATTTTTTCTTTTTTAATTTAATTTTTAACTTATTTTAATGTAGTAAATGGAAAGTTACACTTTTACCCTTTTAAACAAATTAAAAATATGGTGAAAGTCAAATTTTCAGTCAACTAACAGATATTTTGATGAAAACCGTCCAAAGGGGCCTCTGCTGTAACGTTTTGAAAGGTTTGGGGTGACGGTTGTAACAAATTAAAGATTTGGGAAGTCTGCTAATATTTTAAAAGTTTGGAGCCTCTGTTGCAATTTTTCCAAAAACAATTATACACTTGTAAAGGGTAAAAATTGAGGGGTTCTTGTTGATCTGGCCTAAGCAGCATAACGGGCTAACAAAATACTGGGCTCATGACATTCGGGTCCAGCATAGGTCGTAGGAGGCCCAATTAAACATAGCCCATTAGCTTAAAAGGCCACGTATTCAGAGCCCATTGTCCCACCTCAATTCAACATTAGTAAATGTCAACCCAATGGTCTCGGCTCATTTGAGGAAACAATCAGGCTAGCTATCTGTTCGGCTTGACTAGCTGTTAGCCTACACATGGATGCAAATTACCAACTCAAATTTAGGGATAACAAAAAAATTCGATCAATCCGATACCCACTGGACCCTGCCCCGAGTGAGGTTGGGATTACTAGCCTAAATGGGTAAATGGGGGTGGAGCTAGATGGAGGTTGTTGTCCCGAAACGGGCATGGAAGGGTATGGAAAAGATGGTTCCCAATTGGCTACTTGCACCGTTTAAAGTTAATTTCAAATCTAAATTTTTCATCAAACAAAAAGAATAGAGTTATCATTATTTTTAAAGAAAATACTAGATGTTCTTAACAAATTGAAAAAAAAAAAGTAATAATTTTTAATAGCTAAAGATAGAATAAACAAACACAAAAAATTAATGGTGCAACCCTGAACCCATCCCACCCTACTTTAACCAAGTATAAGGGTGGGACAAGACGACAAAAATAATCAACCGGACGGGGGGCGAAGAATGGCCAACTCGCCCCATATCTTTCCTGTTGCCTTTCTAACTCTGAATAAGGAATGAAAAGTAGCCAGAATGTAAATTTTGGATCACACAACACATTTTTAAAAGATTTGAAATCTTAAATGCAAATTACCATTTTTTTTAATAAATTAAGGGTTAAGAAATCATTTTATCCTTTTAAAAAATTTTCAAATTATGATTAAATGCTACGGATTTTTGAATGAAAACTATACGGCCGTTTTTCTGCCACAAAGTTTTGAAAGGTTTGTGGACTATCTACTACGATTTAAAGATTTTGGTATAGTTTGTAATATTTTGAATGATTTCAAACCTACATAAAAAAATTTCAATTTCTTTAATAATTCTCCAAAAACTCCCAATATTATGAAAAATAAAAAACCTTTATTTACGTGTCATTATCGTACCCATAACTTACACATTCTCTGGATTTGGCGTCTTAACTAATTTAGGTAAAATGGCACTTTTCTTTTGTGTCTTAAGTTACTTACTCAAAAGGATTTTTTAAACGTACAATACAAAATATTGAACAGCGACGGATTCGAAATTATTCTTCAGTGGGGGCGAGACAGAAAATTAGCTAAAAAAAATTGTGAAAAAAAATAATCTGAAAATTTAAATTCAACAAGGCTGAATTGAAGGTTTTTGAAAATTCAGTGGGGTGGCCAACCCCATTCATCCCTTACTTGGTCCGCCCCTGATATTGAAATTAATTAACTTATCAAATGAGTCTTACACTCTTACTTAATATTCGAACAATGAAATGCACAAATTAAACTAGATAATATATACTGAATAATGTTAAGAAATAAAAATATGTTAAATTCTTATTTATTGTAGTGTCTAAATTTCAATTATATTTAATACGAATTATCAAACGCCTCTCTCTATCCAAAGAGTTTTAATTCATATCATGCATGCATGGCTGCCGAAAATGACACGAATTTTTGGCATTTTGACATCTGTTTTACGTAAGTTAATAAGCAAGTTGAAAACTGGAGCAATTCCTCGTATCTTGTTGATAGAATCATTTTCCAAACTCAAATATTTTCCTTCTTCACTTCAAACTTCCCAAAATCTATGGGAACAAACCAAATTGATTGATTTTCCCAGCTAGAGTTAAAAAGGAGTTGGTACAAGTGACATGGACTGCAAGCCAAGTGTAAATGTGATTAGTAGACATAGAGATTATTATTATTTTCTTCATCAATATTTTATTTTTATGTCAAAAATAGGGTTACGTCTAGATTTATTTAGTCGAGAGATCCCTTTATTAACAAGGCTTTGAGCAACTCCACATTTGCTCTAAAATGGATAATGATTATCGAACCTCAATTTATATATGAGTTAATCAAATATGATAGGAAGGTGAATCAACGTGAATTCAAGAGTCACAACAAAATAAAAATATATCTCATTATATTGTCCAATTATATTAAGCATTTGTAACATATTTTATAATTTTTTTGATATTGTTTATTAAGTCAAACTAAATATTCTTAACAGAAGCAACTCTGAACCGCCAAAGTTGACACTATATATTTTGAAGAATAGTGCACATTCTCGAAGTCAAAACCATAGGCGCCATCTATAGTAACCATTTCAATACTATAAATTCATGTGCTGAACCTTGTGGAATTTCCATTCTGAAAATAGAATAAACATATTTAGTGACATTCTGAGCTTGTCTATCAATAATCCTTTGCTAGCGAATACCCATGAATCCTATGGGAAAGCAATACCACTTGTTGTTCATCTTCTTTTTTCTTTACTCTCTGATATTTACTTCAGTACTTTATGTCACAGCTCGACCATTGTTGAATGAACCAAGCCAGGTAAATCAAATGAGCCCACCAACAAAGTTAGTGACGACATTCAAGTCAAGTCCGGATAAAGGGAAAAGATCACAAGACTTGCATAAAACTATTGGTTGGGTTAAGCACTCTGGACCCAGTCCCGGAGAGGGACACAAAATCGTTCATGCAGCCAATCACCAGTGAATACAATCCATTATTGTGTGGATTTGTTTTTTCTTTTCAAAGGTTACGCAAAAATAAAAGGAAAAGAAGTTGATGTCAACAAGATATTTACTATTAGAATCCTTGTAATATCTTACATGACACTATGTTCGAATAGAAAATGTAAAATATATTATATAAGCCGTTAGAATGAAATAAATTCCATGCTCGACTTATTATTGTTTACTTTCTTGTTTCTTAGAACAATTGTTGGTGATCACTTTTAAGATTATTTAAGTGTAGAAGTCGAAATTGAGTTACAAAAAAGAATTAGTACACATTGCAATTATATAAATCATATTTTTAATGAAAATAGGTCCCCCCAAACCTAATTATGTCATCAGGTTTCAAACTTTTAATGTTTGCACTTACATTTCAAACTTCTTAATAAATGTGCACTCGATCCACTGCATCCAAACTTGTTGGAAATGTATTACTGACATAGTTGCTTCGTTAGACTTTGCACCATAAAGACCGTGGATCTTTTGATAGTTCTCGAAGATCTTCCATAGTAATGAACCTCATTCGCAGCCTATTACTTATACTATAAAATCAAGTTAGAATTATATTATTTTATACCGTCCAATATTACTTAGGAAAAATGTACTTTAATTTTTAAATGGGAATACGGAGAACTCATTCATCTCTCTCAACATGTAACATATCTTTCACTTCTCGCGATTTATCTCCCTCACAAAATTTTAGGGATAGAGCTGTACAGCCGTCAAGGTTGGGATTCAACCTTTATCCTTCACTTCTCATTTCTCTAGTGTACCTGTATATGTTGTGAGAGGGTTAACTTATTCTATTAAAATAAGCACTAGACATACTTATTTTGAATGATGGCTATACAAAAGAAGTATCCAATAACGATTAAAGTTTAATGATGCAAAGAAAAAAAGTACTCCTAAACATGCTCTAAATTCCAACACGATGCAGCCAAAGCAATAATATTTTTAATTTCCATCAGCTTTGCCCTTTGGATACTACAAGCACAGATCTTCCACCAGCTCCCCCTTCGTATTCACATCCCGTCAAAATCGCCCTTTCCTTCGGCAAGAACCCTCAATCTCCATGGGCGAATAGCATCGATGCTCTGTCCATCTCGCGATCGGCAGCGGCGCAGGTATAATATCTACAATGATACGTGTTCGATTTTTAATTTTTTTGGACAATATTTTTAAGTGTACCAAACCCAGTACTTATTCATGATTTCAGAAGGATTTGATAAATTATTTCAAGCAATAATTTTTTCATGCGGTTCATTTCTTGATGCAGTTGCAAATGTGTTGTTGTGGAAGAATTGGTTTGGGAGTGCTGCTCTGCTTATCGGTTCCACCGCCCTTTGGTTACTATTTGAAAGAGCAGGCTATAATCTCTTATTAGTTATTTCAAATGTCTTATTGTTGCTTGTAGTGATGTTGTTCTTCTGGGCCAAATCTGCATTATTTCTCAATAGGTAGCATAAATATGGACGGACTTACGTATCTCAGCACGTGGGATTTAATGCCTTTTAACTTCTTTCCTGATTTGTTACTGTATTCTCCTTAGCTGAAGTTATATCTGGCTAGAAATTATTTCATTACTTGCAGAAACTGTTTGATAGGTTATTTCATTGTTAGGACTGACATTTGTTTCACGTGCCTGCTCACTTGTTTATCTGATGGTTGGTGCTCACTTGTATATCTGATGGTGGGTGTTTCTATGTGCAATGTAATCCACTCTTATATACTTGAATCTTAAAGTTAAATGAATTGATATCATTTCTTGATTTTAGACCTCTGCCTCCTGTTCCTAATCTGGACATTTCCGAGGAATCTGTTGTGAAAGCTGCAGATGAGATGCGAGTTTGGGTAAATCGAGCATTATCCATTGCACACGACATTGCCATTGGTGGAAAGTTGGGACTGTTTGTTCAGGTTATTTACACAGTTTAATTTGTTATTTTCATCAAGCAGATAAAGTTTATTGACCCTGATTGTGTACTTGATTAACTGAGGTTCTTTTCCATACTATGTGGATTTTGCTTGTTAGGTCTTTTTAGGCTTGTGGATGATCTCCTACATTGGAGGTTTCTTCAACTTCCTTACCCTGTCTTATATTGGTCAGTATTTGCTGGATCTACTCTAGATCTCTGTTTTTCCTCATAATATATAGTTGTAATGTGGGACTCTGTTGTCATTATTGCAGCGGTTCTTCTTAGTTTATCACTACCTGTCTTGTACGCCAAATACCAAAAGCAAATCGATGAAAAGCTGATTATAGCGCGTCAGATTATTCAGACACAGTACCGGAAAATCGATGAACAAATATTGAGAAAGATTCCAATGCCTTCAAACAATGATAAGAAGACCCAATAGATTCAGTGTAATTTCCTCATCCTCGACTATCTCTCTGCCCCCTTGTGACCATAGTCCTTTTTTGTATCATTTGTCATGTGTTGATGTACTTGACAAAGTCCTTAAGTGCTCTTGTGCATGCATTCTTGCGTCATTCTTAGACTAACATACTGCGAACAAGCATTATCATGATGGGCATGCCTGTGAGTCGTATGATTTAATTTTACAAAACTTGTGTACAATTGACAAATAAGTGTTCTCACTTGGCATTTCAAAACATTAAAGGAAAAATATTGCTGCTGAATTACTCATACACTTTTTGAATGCGACTTTATGATGAAATCAAGCCATGCATTTTTTATCAACTGTTGATTTATATAATTACCCTACTTTTTGAGGTTAAGCATATATCTCAAGGTGCAAAAAATGTGATCTTCTCTCTGATAATTTTTGTTGTTCTTTTTTCTACAATCAACTAGCTTTAAATGAAGAATGTTATAACCATTAATTTGGGTGCATATTGAGACGGTTGCTGTTCAAAGGACTGAGAGTCTGGGACTTGTAATGTACGACAAAAGGCCCACCAACGTTTATATTGCATCACTAATGATAAGTTATTAAAATATTAAACTGAGTTGCCTATGCTCATCTTTGATTTGCTTTTGACAACTTATGTGGTGAACCTTTCGTTGATCCTATTGGTTTGGCTTGTCTAAAATAAGTATCTTCCTAGAAATTATTTGTAAGAATCCCATTGAATAGCTGAGAGTCCTTTTCCTTCGGCGTTTTCATAAGTTCCTAATATACTTTTCGTTTTACAATCTAATTTGATAATACCAATGTATATTTGTTATAGCCTTTTCATAATTTCTTAATATACTTTGAGTGCATTTAGCACTATATCAGACCGGATAAAGATTAATTTAATTATATCCTGAGTTTGATGCAAGATTCAATTAATTTGGTCAACTTATTCTATTCTATGTTAACCAAATAAAATAATTTAAGGTGGATATAAATCACTTGAACTCACTCACAATTATCATATTCAATCCTTCTAGTTGCAAAAAGAAAGAAAGAAAGAAAAATAATTTCTTAATATACTTTGAGTGCATTTAGCACTATATCAGACCGGATAAAGATTAATTTAATTATATCCTGAGTTTGATGCAAGATTCAATTAATTTGGTCAACTTATTCTATTCTATGTTAACCAAATAAAATAATTTAAGGTGGATATAAATCACTTGAACTCACTCACAATTATCATATTCAATCCTTCTAGTTGCAAAAAGAAAGAAAGAAAGAAAAATATATATGTGTAATAATTCTAAACAAAGAACAAGAAACCGTAACTTACCTATAAGCAAATAAGTAAGCTTTAAAAAAAATAAATGAGCTCTAAAATAAATAATTTTTGCATGAATCAAAGTTAAAAATGATTAATCTTTTCATTTTGACATTGACATAGGAGATACCTAAAAAAGTAATTTTTAAAGTAAAAAGTAAGTTATTCAAAAATGATCATAGATAAAAGTAAATATATAAATTTACTTTTACTTAAGAAACTTTACTTATAAGTAAATAAGTAAGTTTTGAATTAATTAATCTTTTTTTTTTTGGGTTAATCAAAGCTATTTGACACAAATGTAAGAATTATTTTGTTACTCCTCTCTTTTATAAGTTTAGACAAAAAAAATATTATTGTTATGAATTATTTATTTTCAATACTTATATGTTCGCAGTTCTTCTAATATGGTGTAGCACTAAACGCCATGTTATAATAGTGCATCATAATCCACCTAAGTACACTTTCCCCTAATCATATCGCTCCTGGTTCTACCTCACCAGTCCAATATGGCGCTCCAAAAGCTCCCTTTGTGTTTTACAATCAGTTTGATCATGGCATCTATGCTCTAGCTAGTTCTCCTTCCAAGTGTAGCTTGATATTTAAGCCAAATTAAGTTACTCTACAATGTCTTGCTCTATTGCTTTTTATTCTTGATCTTTGTCAAATATTAACTGAATTTGCAGAAAAATCTTATATGTGCTGAACTTACCAGATTTCCTTATAGAGACATGGAAATTTTATATTATAGGCATATTGAAGTTCTAAGGCCTCTTGAGGGTTAAGTGCAAAGTGAAGCAATCTTCAAATTTGTTTTCAGCATAAAAATCTTATGGCTCTACAGTAGTAAAATAAGTAGATTAAATCCAACACAATAATTTTAGAAATTAATCAATATGATGTAATCTGTTAAAAAAATTACACATAGAATAATATAAATTGTAGCACATTGTGATACATTGACACGGACGTGTGCTCAACAGGATATGTGTCGGATACGCCGAGACGCAATTTTTAATAAAAGTACTGGCACGACATGTTGATGAAATTCTTTAAAATTTTTCATTTATATAGTATAACTTTAGTTTTATATTTGATATTAATTTTTCTTGGTGAAAATTTTTAAATAAGAGTACTTATTTGTTATTTTATTAATAACTTTAAGTTAAAAATATATAATATTTCTAGTAAAAAAAGAAAAATGATTATGGTAGAGTGTCTAAGAAGTGCCGGTATGAACACGTGTCCGACTCGTGTTTGACACAAACACGTTACCTTAATTGAAATGTCCGTATTACAGAGGTAGTACGTATACTTAAGCTTAATGCTTTATATGGTAATAATATGCCCAACTCTTACATTTAAGGTATAGCACGCACCGAAACATAGAGGCCCTATTTGGTTTGGCTAAATATCAAATTTGTAGTAGATTTTGATAAATGTTGATGAAATCTGTGATTGAAAAATTAATAAAGAATGTGGATCCCATAAAATATATGGTTGAAAATGAGTTTGGGGAAATATGAGTTTTGAATAATTGGGGCAAGGGTAAAATCAAATAAGAATAATTATATTTTGTAGCTTTGAACATTTTATGGGTTATTTTTGTAGACTATATTCAAATAAGTATGGGAAGGACCGCCTAGTGAATATTTTGCTCTTGATTATTACTTGTAATACCTATTTACCATTGATTGTTTAAAACAGCTGTTAGCACAAACAAGAAAAAACAGCATAAATAATTTGATTTTGGCTATTTTTTTGATCTATTTTGCTTTGAATCCTCCAAAAGTGTAAGAAGTGCTCTCTTGAAGCTATCTCCTCAAACATGAAAAATTTCCAAATGTTGTGCTTCTTTGCACTGTATATCCAGGTGCACAATTTTAAAAACTAAGGCCTTTTATTTTGATGGAGGTGTAGTCATATTTTGGCTATGTGCTCCTCTTCTCTTTGTACACTTAAAAAACTGATAAGTTTTTGGAAGTTAAGAGGACAGCAGCCTTAATTATAGTTCTGCCAGCATTATCGAGGCATCACAGTGTTTTCATCGCATCTCTCTCTCTCTCTCTCTCTCTCTCTCTCTCGGGTGTTTGTTTATGAGTACCTCAGGCATTCCATATTTCTTCGTGGAATTTAAAGTATCAATGTAATAATTCATTGATTCTTCAATTTGTTTTTACCCTGAATTGGAAAGATGAGGAGCTAAGCTTTAAAAAATGCTCTCACTAATTCATTGAAAGAGATATTTTATAAGAGGTTTTACTAGTTCTACATTGCTGAAATCATGCAAGCGTCTCAACTGTTTTTCTTCGCTAGTGAAATTCTTATCAGAAATTCTTTTTGAAATTTGTGGGCAGAAGATAAGGAATCTGTAGTTAAATAGGTACTAAAAGCGCATATGCGAGATCTAGAAGGTTTGTGAATTGTACAAGTGCTTGAGATGCACAGGGGATGAATATGCAAACCATAATTTCTCTCTGAAATGTTTTTTTTATTATTATTTTTTCCAAAAGCATTGCATTTGTATATTGCTTTGTCAAGCCAAGTTTCACATTAGGTACTGTTCCATCTACTTTTCTTTTTGCCAGAAATGAATGCTTCTCAAAAGCCATACTAAATGGACCTTGTGTCTCAATTATAGTCATTACAATCCACCAATGCATGTTTACAAAGTTATAATGCAGGCTACTAAACTAGTCGAGGCTGTCGAGCTATATACATATATCATTTAACGATGTGAGATACAGTTTGGTGTTATTTGTAGGTGGCAATAGCATCAGGAGAGGGGAATTTGATTGAGAAAATTAGAGGAGTGCAAAACGGAATTGATGTCGCAAATGTTGTATGCGTTGAAGCCAAGGGTTTGGAACTCAAGGAAGATAATGTTCATTCAACAACACAAACTGAAGTAGAATTGGGACATGTTGGATGAAGCTTCTCACCCATTTTTTAACAAACCCCCCCCCCCCCCCCCCCCCCCCCCCCCCCCCCCCCCCCCCTCGACTCAGTCATCTGATACTTTGTCAATTTGAATATTATTATTAATATTAGAATATTCTACCAGCGGAGCCATACGTGTGCGATTTCTTCAAGTTAACAAGTCTTTTGAAAGAACAAATTGTCTTTCATTCTGGCAATCTTGAGTCTTGTTTTTGACTTTGGACTGATAGCATATTTATGTTTAAAAAACAACTTTTCGAGTCTTTGAAACTTTGGGTTATTTAGCCCTGTTTGATGGTCATTAAAAATACTCACAAATATTATAGCATTAGAGATATAAATTGGGATTGACTGGATGCTGAAAAGCTGTGAGAGGTTTTACTCTTTAAGCTTGTCCGGTTTTATTTTGTTTTTTCTAGAAATCAACTAAAATAACGGGAAAAAAAATAAATATGTTCAGCGTTAATGGCTAAGTCTTGATGAAAAGCCAAGTTTCTCAAACTCGATCGGGAATAAAGAAACTTTCACTAAGCATGTCAACGCTCTGTTTAATTTTTTTCTGTGACAAATATGTTTATCTATGACATTATTCCTACATTTTCTGGCCGATATGGCCCCTTTAGAGATCTCCTTTTCTTATGGTCTATCCCAAAAGCAGAAAAAATAAGTTATATCTAATTTCTGAAAAGCACATTCCTTTTGCTTGTCATTTAGCCATAATTCAGAAAATGGAGAAGGATGACAGGAAAGATTACTTCAAATTATTTCCCCTTGTGCTTCAAGTTATTAAATGAGCCATGACAATGAGAAAGTGCGTTATGATATGCATCACATATTAGATAGATGTAAGAACAAATGAATGAACAAGTCAATTCTTCATTCCATGATTCCGATCTATCTAAAGCTTTGGCCTCATAACGAGTCGATGATATGAATTTACTTCCGCAGCTGATATGTTAACTGATTGAGAGATTTCAAATTAAATGCACTCATCGCTTACCGGTGAGTATTTTTCTCATTCTTGTTGCTGCAATTAGAGAATATCCTCTACTTCGTAACAATTATGTGCAAAATATATAAGCACGTTATTGCATTTTTGCTCGAAAAAAGCATCAAATGGTACATTGATTATATGGTTGAAAAGACTTCGTTGTCTAGTGCCAAAATGACTTTGAATTTATGCAATGAAACCAAAGTGGAGAATGCCTACAAAAACCCTACCCCATATAAAGAGGTGGCTGGTTGATGAGTTTCACTCATCGTTTTAGTACTACTTAAGCTTGATATTTTGGTTTTCTTTTAGCAATTTAGAACGTGTTGAAGTGTGTTTTAATGTTGTTTTATAGGTAAGATAAATTGGTAAAAATGGTGAATTGTGGAGCTTGAAAATGAACCAAAGATGATGTTGATGACGCGATGAAATAAGCTGAGAAGAAAAGATGGAACAAAAATATGCGACGGTTGCAAAGAAAGAGGCCAAACAAGCATGTGAATAACTTGAAGTGAACGAGAAGTGCAGCAACAAGACGCTACCTCAATAGCGCCTAAGCGCCACACATTGCAAGCCAAAGAAAAAATATCTTCAGCAACTGAGAGCCCAGGGACTCAGTAAATAGAAAAGTTCCAGCAAGCTGGTGCCCAGGCGCCACGAGCCAGCATAGATACAAATCATGAAGCCGCGGTATTGTGAAGCCACTGCCATCGGCGAGAACAAGTGTTCTGAAATTTTTGGACTTCTTCTAAAGCCCTACTCGTCCCTCACGATTCCAACACTTCAAGATACTATATACATAATCCTAAGGAAAAAGCTATTCTACCAGATTTTATGCAAATTACTCACAATGAGATGGGTCTCACACCCACTTGCGTACAAAGCTTGTTCAAATGAATCTGATTTTATAGCACTTCTCTAATCCTAAAGACCTATTTGATGGGGGAATTCAACAATACGAGAAGGCAAGAAACAATGAAGAAATCTAGATCAATACATCGAAGAAGATTGACTCACTACAATGATAGTTTTTTTTTTCTCTTTTCTCCTTTATGTTGTTCTTGATTAATTTGATAGTTTCCATGTTTTTTATCATGAACTAAATTCCATCTCTAGGGTTTAATGTAGTCAAACTTGAGAACATGTTTTGATTTTATATTAGTTAGCTTCTTTCAATTTTTCCATTAAAGTTTATTTGTGTTATTGGTTTAATGCTTTCAATTATCTAATCAATAATTAAATGATTTAATGCTAATCAATTTCGACACTCAAAAGAAGGACATTTAAGCATGATCTAAGAATATTGCATTCTAAATTTTATAGGTTTCGAGAAAAAGTATAAAATCTTTGAAATTTGTTTCACTTAAAACTGCGAACTTGATAATTTCTAGATCTTAATTCGGAATAGAAATATTGAAAGTGAAATAGGAATGATTTCTATTTGTCACTCGAGGGATGGGGTAGAATTAAATTGGAGTCTTGCTTATAAACTTTGGAAAAACTGATTAAAAATAATTATACAATTGAAAGAACATAATTATTAGTGAGATGAAATCATACCCTTTCTCACATTGATATATTGATTTAAATTTGCATTTATTTGTTGAATTCGTTATTGCACTCATCGTTAGATTAGTTAAAACAATTGATTAAAAATACATTCATCTAGATAAAGTAGATGCCAAAATAATTATAATACTTGGTAAAAATTGAATCTCAATCCCTTTGGGTTCAACATCCATACTTAATTATATATTGCAAAACTTGACACAACACACTTGTAGTACAATTATGTTATATAACACGCATAACACTGCTCCAACTTGACAAGGGTCATTATCATAGGTTGTGCAAAACCACATTTTTTCTGAACGATCAACCTATCTAGGACAATTTGGTTTAATTGATCGATGAGAGTTGGATATGCTCTTGCTTATTCCTAGTACTTATGTTACTCAAGATAGTAACGAAGGAGGAGTTTGGGCCTGTATAAAAATAAAAGTCAATGCTTAATTTATGCAGATCTCCTTCCTCACCTGGGCAATGAATCTTAACACACATTTATGTGAGGCAAAAAAAAAAAAAATTGTAATTTATTGAAAAAAGACTTAGAAAATTTGTTTCATGTAAGGCTAGTAAAGTGACTAGCCCAAGTCAGTTTTCGTGCACCTAACTAGACTTTGTACTTTTATGAAGGATATTACTATTTATGTTGTGTGTGTTACGGATAATCAATTTTAACTATATCTTTATAATAATGAAGTTACAATGATGTTGGTCGATATTTTCATTTTTTTTTTTTAATTTCAATGTTTGTTCAGTGATGATCTTCATTATTGATAATTGTTAGGTTTTAAAAAGTATCTTGAATTAATTGTTCACAAGATCATTTAATCAAACTCTAAAGGTTCGTAAATTTTGATTTCCTAACTTCTATTAAGTGGAATTCACTTGAATACATTGAAATGCTTTTCTATTTTCAGTTTTTTTTCCCTATATTCGTATTGGTTTAAAGAATGAAATAGAACAATAAGAGGAAAAGACTGTTTGGTTAGACTTTAAAGAAAGGGATAGATGGTGGTAGATGAGGACATTAGAGTAAACATGTAATGGGTGAGGAAGGACAAAATAAAATGCTAAGTTACGGCATTATTCACAAAAGTAGTTGACAATGTGTATGGATAAGGAATCTGAATATCTGTAAAGTAAATCTCAACAACATCATCTTTGAATTACTTTAAAATTATTACAAATAATGAAGTCTGTCAAAGAATATGACACATCATATCTGATGAGGTTCGTGTGGAAGAACAAACACTCGCATATTTGGAACGCCTGGATTGTCGGTGTTCGAAAAATTGAGTGTAACTTTTGCATACGGTGCCGTTTTGGGCCTATAAGTACTTTTCAGAAAGGTAGCGACCATTTTGGATTGAACTCACAGCTTTGCTGGGATGTATGAGAGATTTTGGCCGTTTGAGATCGTTTGTTGGGTCAAAACCGCGTTTCATATTTATTAGTTCATCTTTTTTAATATTTCTTATTTTTGCGTTGCAACCTAGCCCATTTAGGGGCTGTTGGCCTAGTAGTTTACCTAATTCTTGTCATATTTAAACCTCCAAAAAAACGTGTGTTTGTTTCCTTGGTTGTTGAAGAAATAAAAAAAAGGTTATTATTTTTTGCATCAATCCGTGAGAGCGAATACTTGTTTGAGTTTGTAGATCAGATCTACATCATCTGGTATCAGAACATGGTTCGAGGAAGAGGACGTGCTGGTCGCGGTGGCCATGGTGGCCAGGTCGACGAAGTAGCAGATCTGCGAAACCAAGTCGAGGCATTAACAGTTCGATTCGATCAGTTTATGACGTGGGCGACGGAGATCGTACAGAACGGAGTGCCTCCTGCCCCTCCACATCCTGCCCCAGCGAGTGATGGGGACGGGGGATATGAATCAGGCGAGGCGTCAGATAAGACGTTGACGGAGGTACGTGGTGGTCGTGTTCAACAACCATGTGCGCAACAACAGGACGCGTTTTATTGTTGGGAATCTGGATTCAAGGTGGATCTGCCTGAGTTTCACGGTGGAATAGAGGTGGAAGAATTTCTTGATTGGCTAGCGACAGTAGAGGAGATCTTGGATTACAAAGAAGTGCCCGACGATAAGAGGATACCCTTGGTGGCGATCCGCTTATGGGGTCGTGCTGCTGCTTGGTGGCAACAACTAAAGCAGAAACGAATCCATCAGAGTAAGGTGAAGATCCAGTCTTGGGGAAAAATGAAGAAACGGTTGAAGGCAATGCTTCTTCACTTCAACTACACCAAGACCTTGTACCAGCGCTTGCAGAATTTAAGGCAAGGAAATCATTCTATGGATGCTTATTCCATAGAATTTTACCAGTTAATAGCGCGTAATGATGCGGGAGAGTAAGAAGACTAGTTGGTGGTGCGCTATATTGGTGGCCGACGGTTGAATCTACATGATGTTCTTAATATGTTTTCCCCGGTGTCTGTTTCTGAGGCTTATCAACGTGCGCTTCAGGCCGAGATACAGCAACAACGTCGTTCTGCAGTTGGCAATTCTGGTGGTCCATCTGGAGGTGGGGGTCGAACATTCACCCAAAATCCCACATCTGGTCAGTCTCAATCCTCTTCATTAGGGGGTTGGGGCATTGATCGAAACACTCGGTCAACGGCCCCTCAAACCGCTAACCCGAGTGGCTGGGCTCCTCCTGGTGGACGAGGACATGGTAGTCAATGTTTTGGTTGTGGCGGCTTTGGCCATTTGAGGAGGGAATGTCCATCCTAAGGACAATCACGACCAGGTTTATTCATCGGAGGGGGGGACACAAAACGATATACAGGCTCATGCTCATGAGGTAAGGAGGAAGATGAATCTGAAGTTGTGCATACAGGTGACACGGGTCCTCTGTTAGTAGTACGGCGGGCATGCCTTACACCTAAGGGGTCACCTGAGGAATTGCAGCGAAATAACATATTTATGTCCACTTGTACCATTGGCGGGAAGGTGTGTAGGTTCATCATTGACGCGGACAGTTTTGAAAATGTGATATCCGAGTCGACTGTGCAGAAATTGAAATTGACCACAGAACCCCACCCTGCTCCCTACAGTTTGGCATGGTTGAGACGAGGTAATGAAATTTGTGTTACTAGTCGTGTGTTGGTAACTTTCTCCATTGGCAGTGTGTATCGTGACAGTGTTTGGTGTGATGTGGTGCCTATGGACGCTTGTCATTTGTTGTTGGGCCATCCATGGCAGTTTGATAGGGATGTGTGTCATGAAGGGCGTTGGAACGCTTATACATTCACCTTTTCGAGTAAAAAAAATTGTACTACTAACCTCCAAAAATGCACATTGTATGTCTTCGGTAGGGAACAGTAGTAACTTACTTTCCCGATCCTTGTTTGTACGTGAAATGTTGGCAGAAGGTGTCGTCTTGTTATGAGTTGGAACTGAGGTGATGGGAGTGTTGACAGTTCCTATTACAAGTGAGGAGGCGGATCTTCACCCTAAAACAGCCACTTTGATTTCTGAGTTTCAGGATGTATTCCCAGCTGACCTTCCATAGGGTTTTCCACCTTTGCGGAATATACAACATCAGATTGATTTAGTACTCAGTGCATCACTGCCTAACCGCCCACATTATCGAATGAGCTTGGCAGAGCATGAGGAGTTGAGGAGACGGGTAGAAGAGTTAGTGGAGAAGGGTTACATCAAAGAAAGCCTCAGTCCGTGTGCAGTCCCCACGCTTCTAGTGCCAAAGAAAAATGGGAGTTATCGGATGTGTGTGGACAGCAGGGCCATCAATAAAATAACAATTCGTTATCATTTTTCGATACCAAGGTTGGATGATTTAATTTACCAATTGGCCGGAGCAACAGTATTTACCAAACTAGATTTGAAAAGTGGCTATTATCAGATTCGAGTCCGCCCTGGTAACGAATGGAAAACAGCATTCAAAACACGGGAGGGATTGTTTGAGTGGCTAGTGATGCCCTTCGGACTGTCCAATGCATCTAGCACGTTCATGCAGGGTAATGAACCAAGCACTTCGACCGTTTATTGGTAAGTGTATTGTTGTTTACTTTGATGATATATTAGCCTAGGTTGTAATCTTTTTCATTCATTCAAGTTTTGTCCATTTTGAAAAGATTTAGGCAAATATTTTTCTATACTCCAAAATTATCTTCTTCTTTTTTCATTTTTTTTTCCCATTCTTTTGATATTTTTGTTTCATTGAATTTTCATCAAATAAGATTCTTAACAAGACTAAAATTGTGTAATTGGCGTAGCCTTTAAGAAGTGCGTATTTTATACCGATAGTGTTCTATTTTTGGGGCATGTGGTGTCAGCCGGTAGAGTAACAGTGGATTCGACTAAGGTTGATGCAATTCGTCAATGGCCGCAGCCACATTCAGTTTCTGATGTGTGGAGTTTTCATGGTTTGGCATCATTCTATCAACGATTTATTCAGCATTTTAGCACCATCATGTCTCCCATTACTGAGTGCATGAAGGGAATTAAGTTTCAGTGGACGCCCGAGGTGGAGAAAGCATTTATCGTTATTAAAGAACGCCTGACTTCAGCCCAGTACTTACGCTGCCTGATTTCACAGAACCTTTTTGCATTACATTGTGATGCCTCTAAACTGGAATCGGAGTTGTTCTCAGGCAGGAAGGAAAACCAGTGGCTTATTTCAGTCAGAAATTGGCAGGGGCTCGTGGGAGATACAACACTTATGATACAGAATTTTATGCCATTGTTCAGGCCGTTCGTCATTGGCGACATTATCTATTTCAACGAGAGTTTATCTTATACAGTGATCATGAAGCCCTCAAGCATCTGTCTAGCCAAGATTCCGTGTCTTCCCGTCATGCATCTTGGATTGCCTTCTTACAGTAGTTCAACTTTGTCATTAAACATCAGGCTGGCTCTTCTAATCGTGTGGCAGATGCACTCAGTCATCGGCACGGGTTATTAGCACGCCTACAGGTGGCAGTTACTGGGTTTGAGACCTTTGCCTCTCTTTATGCTGATGATCCTTATTTTGGCCCCATCTTTCACCGTCTACTGCAGGGTCATCATTCCCCCTTTCTGTTAGAGAATGGTTATATGTTTCGGGGTGTTCAGTTGTGTATACCAGATTGCAGCCTCCGTCTGAAATTGATTGAGGAATTTCATGGCGAGGGTCATGTTGGCCGAGATCACACTTTAGCCCTGGTCAGCACTTCATTTTTCTAGCCTACTATGCGCCGTAAGGTAGAGAAGTTTGTTTCGCGGTGCAGGGTGTGTCATGTAGCAAAAGGCAAAGCCACCACCGCCGGCCTTTATCAACCCTTACCAGTGCCTTAAGCTCCGTGGACTGATATTAGTATGGATTTTGTTCTGGGTTTACCGCACACTCAGTGTGGTAATGACTCTATTTTTGTGGTGGTGGATCGCTTTTCAAAAATGGTGCATTTCATCCCTTGTAAACGTCCTACTGATGCTGTCAAGGTTTCGCAGCTATTTTTCAGAGAAATTTATCGTCTTCATGGATTGTCCACTTCTATTGTATCTGATAGAGACACCAGATTCATCGGTCACTTCTGGCGGAGCTTATGGAAGTCAGTGAACACATTGCTCAATTTTAGTAGTGCTTGCCACCCTCAAACAGATGGACAGACTGAGGTCGTAAATTGTTCTTTGGAAGATTTGTTGGGTGCCTAGTTGGAGATAATCTTCGCTCATGGGATCAATGACTTAGCCAAGCAGAGTTTGCGTATAATCATGCTCGAAACAGGAGCATCGGCTTCAGTCCATTTCAGGTTGTGTATAGAATTCTGCCCCGTAGCCCTGGGGACCTACTGACTCTGCCCTCTAAAACTCGGTTGCACGAGACGGCTATTGACTTCGTCCATAGTTTACAGCAGGTTCATGAAGATACACGAACGAATCTGTTAGAGTCCAACCATAAGTATAAGGAGGCAGTTGATCGACATCGACGTTCTGTTGAGTTTGACGTTGGGGATTTTGTTTGGGCTGTATTGACTAAAGACCAAGTGCCATCAACTGAGTATTCAAAATTATCATCCCGCACCATTGGTCCAGTGGAAATTATAGAGAAGATTAACCCCAATACCTACCGCCTTCGACTTCCTTCTTATATACGGACTTCAGATGTGTTTAATGTGAAGCATCTTTTGCCCTACCATGGCGATAACATAGAGAATGGTGCTAACGGTTCTGATTCGAGGACAAATCCCATTGATCCCGAGGAGAATGATGAGGGTCGTGTGGAAGAACAAGCACTCGCATATTTGGAACGCCTGGATTGTCGACGTTCGAAGAATTGAGCGTAACTTTTGCATACGGTACCCATTTTGGGCCCATAAGTACTTTTCGAAAAGGTAGCGACCGTATGAGGGATTTTGGCCGTTTGAGATCGTTTGCTGGGTCAAAACCGCGTTTCATATTTATTAGTTCATCTTTTTTAATATTTCTTATTTTTGCGTTGTAGCTCAGCCCATTTAGGGGCTGCTGGCCCAGTAGTTTACCTAATTCTTGTCATATTTAAACCCCCAAAAAACGTGTGTTTGTTTCCTTGGTTGTTGAAGAAATAAAAAAGGTTATTGTTTCTTGCATCAATCCGTGAGAGCGAATATTTGTTTGAGTTTGTAGATCAGATCTACATCAATATCCAAACATCATACGAATTAGTTTGAATAAAATATAGTCTAACAATATTGTATGAAGATAATGAAACTACTATTGCACAAATCTCATAGATTATGTGAAAAAAGATATGATGAATTATATTTCTCCAAAATTCTTCTATACCTGAGCTTTCGAAGACCAATGATATCGGTGTTCACTCGAGTAATAATATGACAAACTTATTCATAAGAGTATTGCTGACGTCCACATTCAACAAATTGATACACGAGACAGGAATATATCAACTCAAAAATCTTCGGTGAGTAACACAAGGGAAAGTGGTTGTAATCTTTTTCATTCATTCAAGTTTTGTCCATTTTGAAAAGATTTAGGCAAATATTTTTCTATACTCCAAAATTATCTTCTTCTTTTTTCCCATTCTTTTGATATTTTTGTTTCATTGAATTTTCATCAAATAAGATTCTTAACAAGACTAAAATTGTGTAATTGGCAATTCAAAAAGGAATATTGTAAATTACAAACTAATTGTTGTATCCCAACAACCATAATTATTATAATTGTACTTTGTAGCCATAGCTCTCATCAATAAGTACGTAACTTTGATTTTCAATAAAATACACATAAATTGTTAATTTTAAGTGCAAAAATATTATATTATTCTGGAGCAACACTATACAAATTTATTGTATGAAAACAAACATGACTTCATCACTCATTTTTGGGGATTCAAAAATTCTAACATGACGCAGACATTTCACTTGATCAATTATCGCTCCAAACCCTCCACTAACGCAAATCAACAAATCATTCATACGTACACTCATAATATACATAGATCAAATAAAAGCTTTGTTATTGTTACATGTACATCAATGGTTACATAAAATGTAAGTGGCATTATATATATATATATATATATAGGGGGTGAAGACTTGAAGTCAATGGAATTATGGGCTTTCCTAATTCTAGACTATTCTATATTTCAACACACAAGCTTCAAGATGGTATGTGGAAAAGTGACGATAAATTTAGAAATAATATAAAAATAAGAAAACTCGTTAGAGAAAATAATAGTTTGGAAATTTCTCTTATAAATCAATGATGTATATTGATAAATCTATTGGCTCTTTTGATTTTCTTCTTCTTCTTCTTGTTTTTTTCCAATTTATAACAGAAGGTATTTTTAAAATAGTGTAACTTATAAATTAGATTATAGAATAGTTGTATCGCAATGATAGGTATTATAAACATTAAAACAGTATGACGCAAAGAAATAGAGAGTATGACTAGAAAGTTGGTGTAAAATGAGGACTTAATGACAATGAGTGTGATCTGTTGTAGGAATCTTGTCCTATTCAAGTAATTGCTATAGTTAAATGATTGTGCTGAGTACTCAATTGAATTACTGAAATTTGGTTCTTATCTCGTGGAAATTATTTGCTTATAGATTCCTGGAACTTGCACGCAGATAATTTATACTAATATAAAGCTTGTGTTTGTTTCCCATTTTGGTTGCAAAAAATGCATTTTTCGGTCAAATCAAAGTGGGCCATATTGCTGGCTTGTATTCTGAATTGAATTTGAAATACCACAAAATGCAACATTGCCCTTGTTCTATTTTACCATCAAGTGAAGAATCCATTAGCCTTTGTGTTGGAAGAAAAAGGGTCGCCCATGTGGGTTGACCCGACCCGACCCGGTTTGCATGGAAATGATTATTGGAGGGAGGAGTTGAAAATCAAACTTGAAAATTAATCTCCTGTAATCCATAACTTCCCAATATGCATCCACTCAACCAACAACAAGAAAAACTGCACAAGATATTCAAAATTCGGGTTCTTTCAAGGTGTAAAAATTGGATGCGGGTGGAGCTTGATTTTTGGGAAAATTACATCTCTAATTGGGTTCTTGGATTGTGAACAACAAACTTCTTTCTTGGTGATCGAGTTTTGACCAAGAAGCGGGTACTATGCGGTGTTGGAGGCAAGCAATCAATAGGTAAGTAATTCAACCTCGTTTTTAAGATTTTCAAGTAAGTTTCACAACTTAAATTCGGTTAAAAGTATGAAAGCACGTTTTACATTGGTATCAGAGCCTAAGTAAGTTGTTTTCTTGCTTAAATACATGCTGTAAATGTTTTAGAATGAATGAAATGCATGAATTTTTGTTTTCTTTGAAACCTTGAATGTCATTAATGGCGAATTTTGATATACTTCATATAAATTGATGAAATTTATACTGTATGTTCATGATGTTATGGAGAACATATCTGGAAAAGTTCACTTCATTTGGATTTGTATTTTGGAAGAAATATCAAACTCTAGCTGAGAAAATCGAAACTTTGTCACATGATGATTTCTTGCACATTAAGTTTTACGCTGCCTGTTTTATATGGTTGGATAAATCTCTTGAAACCTTTTCAACGATATAAAAACATAAAATTTGGCCTCGAATTGAGGAAGTTATGGCCCTCCGAAGTTTCACCAGAAATCTAAATTTTTTTTTTTTAAGGACGATTGTATTATAAATTGTTTAATTGCCTAATTTTATTTTTATTTTGTGTGATTTGTGTGCAATTTTTTTTATTTGTTTGTTTTTTCTATTATTTATATATTTAATTTTTATTTGTGTGCACTATCAAAATAATAATAATAATAATAATTCGTGTTTTTGCATGTTTGTGTGAGTTAGAAAGCTTTGCCGGCGATAATATATATTATTGAGAACATGCATTAGTTCATGGATTATGAATAGGTTATTTGTATTTGAGTTAGATTTTTGCTTGTTCATGTGAAACGGAAAATATCTTTGCACGTGAGTTGATTGTGGCGTTGTGCATGAGTAGGTTGATTCATGTTTATAGGTTGGAATAGAAAACTTAGATGTTGAAGTCCAAACAACCATTAAACATCACAATACCCTTAAACCAAATTTAGAATGTTTGGATGATTGCACTGTTGTAGGGAAATTTGGAAATAAATGTGGATTCCGTGTATGCTAAATTTTGTGTGGATTGTCTGATACCAATAGGATGAAAATTGGGTGAAAACCTTAAGTTAGAGGTCATTTTTCGAGAATAGATGTTTAATAAGGGGCATTGCATTAATCACTGAATTGGAAAAAAAATAAAAATAAAAAAAGATCACAATGAGGACAACTTTAATAATCTCATTATGAATCGTCTCTTCGTAGCCTTTATGACTCCAGTGATTAAGCCTGTAAGGGTTCAAAACCTGGTGCCTTAAAGTCGTCTGATTTGGGAGTCGTCGGCCTAAAATTCGCTACATGGGTCATTTAGAAAGCTTAAGGGAGAGACGTTCGCACAAAGGACGATTAAAGAATAAATTTATATTTGAGAAAAAAAAGAGAGAAAAAGAAAAAAAAAATAGGTAGCAAATGTCTTGATTAAGCCCCGAACACTTGTTTTAGAGGATTAGATCTTTGATAAGGGGTTAGTAACTTGGTTGATTCCTAGAGGTTGAAGCAGTCAAAAATAAGGAGAGTCCTCATTTTGTTGACATGTTGAACTGCAATCAGTAAAATCTAATCAAACTTGAGCGGTGTAAGATATTAGTATTGAAAATTAACTTTGAAATACACCTTGGGAAGTGAAAAGAGAACAAGTTTGGGTGTGTGTGAATCCCACGAGCGAGGCAAGGAAATATTTGACTTTTAAGGTCGGGAATTAGGTCAACTTATTATTGTACAACGTTGCACTTAACTCTTCACACACACACACACACACACACACTCGTTTTGCATTGAATAGGTGAGAATTTGGCTCGTGCATTATAACTTTGAAGTAATTAATCCAATTGACGCTATATTTTTAATCCTAAGGCAATGTGTCTAAAATAATTTTTTTTAAGTGATTTTGTGTGCTTTAATTATGTTTGTGTGTTTGTTAATGACTTTCTTTGTTTTGGTGTTTGCTCGAGGACAAGCAAAAGGTTAAGTTTAGGGGTGTTTGATGAGTGATTTACAGTCATTATATTATGCCATTAATTTCATTATTTTGCTATCTTGGAGAGTATTTTAGAGGTGCTAACATGTGGTTTTCATGCTATTTTGAAGGATGGATGAAGTGGAGAAAACAAGTGCTAAAAGAGGCCAAATGAAAGAAATAGGCAAAAGTTGGCGAAATTGGATGAAAGGACCAAAATGTAAGAGATCCAAAGTTCGAGGACTAAAGTGCACATAATCAAAAGTTGTATCGGAACTTAAAATGAAGATCCGAGAGTGGTAGGAGTCAGTTGGATGAAGGAAGGTGTCAAAAGGGATCAAATTTAATCAAGCCATGATCATAAATCATTTTCCAACCGAAAAGTTTTGCACCGAATTTTTAGTCCCACATTCAGACCCATTTTCGACAGAGCAAACGATAGAATTGGAGAATGATACCTGAAGCAAAGTTGTAGCCCTTTGAATTACCTTTCTAATGCATCTTGAATCACTTCAATTGGATATCGAACGAGAAAGTTATACTGAAAATACTGAAACATGCGCAGAATGCCGTTGCGGGCGAACCGGGCGCCCAGGCGCCACAATGCTGTAATTCCAACAGAAACTCAGTGCCCAGGTGCCCAAATTGCAGCGCCTGGGCGCTGCATTCCGAGAAAGGGAAATTCATATTTCTAAAATATATTTCTCGGTCCAAATCGACTCCAACCCGTCCAAAACTCCTAGAAACTATAAATACCACCCAAAACCTAAAAAAGAGGAGAGCCGCACTTTACAAATCTGTGGAAACCGGCCACGTATAGGGGGAACGAGCAAGAGAATTCTGGGGAGAACAGTTGGCAATTACAGAACAATTGAAGGGGATTTTCATTGGCTCAAACTTCTGGGATTGAGAAGGAAGAAAGGAGAAAAAGGGGCACGGCTGGAAAGACAAATACAATTGAAGGAATTAATTTTGGGGAAGAAATCAAGTTGCTACAAACGAGTTTTTCCATTCCTTTTTCTTTTTCCAGGTGCTTTCATTTTAATTTACTTGTGTTAATTCTTTCAATTATGCACTAAACTTTAATCCTAGGGTTGATGTAGCCT
>NC_036252.1:7966570-8032158 GCF_002742605.1 Olea europaea var. sylvestris
TAAATCTCTAGGACAAGCTTTTGTAGCTGAATCTAGCTCCGGGAAAGCTTCAGGCTTTAAGCGTAAGAAGAACTAGTTCAAAGGCGGGAAAGTAAAGGGAAAAAAAACTGGACAGGGACCTAAAAAGAACAAATACAAGCGCAATAAGAAAGGTAAATGGTTTGGAAAGAAGAAATATAAGAGCAAGTTGAAATGCTTTAACTGTTAAGTACTGGGTCACTTTGCTCGGGAATGCCCTGAGCTAAAGAAGGTAGCTCTTATAAATACTTCTTTTAGTGATGTTTATGTTTCAAGCACTGTTATGTTAACTGAGTCTTATCCTATGTGAATTGTAGACTCAAGAGCGATAAACCATGTAACCAGGGATCGAGAATCGTTTGTGGAGTTCCGTTGATTTTCAGCTAGTACAAAGTGGATATATGTCGGCAACGATGATAAAGTGAAGGTGAAAGTGATCGGTACATACAAGTTACGTTTGCGTGGTGACCGTACTATTCTCCTTCATGATGTCCTATTTGCACCAGGGATACGAATGAACTTAATTTCCATTGTTGCTCTTTTAAGATTAGGTCTCAGTTTGAACTTTTGTGGTAATTCTGTTTGTATAAACAATCGTGATGTATTTTATGGATCTGGACATGTAGAACGAGACTTTGTAGTGTTGGATTGTGATCCAAATACTTATAATTATTATGTTGATCGTTGTTTTTCTATGAATGTATCTTTTTCTTCTTCTAGAGATTTGGATGTTGATATATCTGTATGGCATGCTAGATTAGGACATATTGGACAAAAGAGAATGAATAGGTTGGCAAAAGAAAGGTTTCTAGGTTCAATCTCTAAGGTTTCATTACCTACTTGTGAACATTGCCTAATCGGGAAAAACAACACAAAAACCATTTGGTAAAGCTTTAAGAGCCGAACTTTCATTGCAGTTAGTCCATTCAGATATATGTGGCCCGATAAATGTGAGGGCAAGACATGGAGCCTCTTATTTCATTACTTTAATAGATGATTTTACACGGTATTGTTATGTCTATTTGATTTCTCATAAGTCAGAGGCATTGGAATGCTTTAGACGATATTTAAATATGGTCGAAAGTCAAATAGATAGAAAGGTGAAAGCCTTGAGAACTGACCAAGGGCATGAATATCTATCCAAAGAGTTCAGAAACCTATGTGATGATAAGGGAATCATTAGGCAATTAGCTATTCCCAATACACCTCAATAAAATGGTGTTGCTGAGAGGAGGAATAGAACGTTGCTAGAAATGGTGAGGTCCATGATGGCCTAGGTTAACTTACCTATTTCCTATTGGGGAGACGCTTTGTTAACTGCGACCTACATTCTGAATAGAGTTCCTTCTAAATCAATACCTACTACACCAATCAGCTTTGGATAGGTAGATCCCCTGATTTAAGTTCTCTTAGATCCTGAGGATCAGTTGCCTATATCCATGATTCCTCAAATAAGTTTGGAAAATTGGGTGCTTGAGGTAAGAAGTGTATTTTTATAAGATACTCAGACCAGTCTAAAGGATATGTGTTCATAGCTGAAAATCAAGCTGGGACTATAACTGAAATAGAGTCACGCGATGTGACATTTCTTGAGAGAGATTTTCCTAGTAGGGGAGAAATTAAAAATGGAAAACCTTTATATGAATTAGATGATAGAGTTGTACTTGATGGATCAACTAAGGTGCAAGAGGAAACACTTCCACCTGTCGATCCAAGTCGGAATAATTTATCTCCAACTCCAAGTGACAGGGTCACATCGGAGCTTTCACTTCGTAAGAGTACTAGAAAAAGTATGCCTAAACGTCATTTCAAGATTGAAGGGAAAGTTTTCCTAGTATCTCCTGCAAATAGTGAAGAACCAAGTTCAGTACAAGAAGCTCTATCATGTCCTGCAAAGGAAAAATGGAAGAATGCAATGGAAGAAGAGATGGAGTCTATGAAATCAAATCAGGTCTGGGACTTGGTTGATCTTCCATCTGGTCGAAAAGCCATTGGGAACAAATGTGTTCTCAAAATAAAGCGAAGAGTTGATGGGATTATAGAGAGGTATAAGACTCACTTGGTTGCAAAAGATTATACTCAACAGGAGGGTATAGATTATGAAGAGACCTTTTCGCCAGTAGTGAGATTTACTTCAATTCGCTTACTCTTAGCTATCGTGGCACGTTTAGATTTAGAATTACATCAAATGGACATGAAGACTGCATTTCTCAATGGAGAATTAGATGAAAAAATCTACATACAACAACCAGTAGATTTCATTAAAACAAGTCAAGAGAATAAAGTTTGTAAATTGAATAGATCAATCTATGGCCTAAAGCAGTCTTCTTGATAGTGGTACTTGAGATTTGACAGAGCAGTTATCTCGTCAACTTTGTCATGATGGATGAAGATCACTGTATTTATTTGAAAAGGTCCAACGAGAAATTTGTAATTTTATCTCTTTACGTAGATGATATCTTGTTGGCTGGGAATGATAAGGAGTATATTAAAACCATTAAGAAATGATTGTCCTCAGATTTTGAAATGAAGGATATGGGTGAAGTAGATTACATATTAGGTGTTAAAATCCATAGAGATCGTTCAAAGACGTTTCTTACTGTGTCACAAGAGCCATATATAAAGAAAATTCTTGAACGTTTCAAAATGGAGAATTGCAATCCCTTTGACACTCCTGTATCAAAAGGCGAAACCCTAAGTCTTCACATGTGTCCTAAAACTCTTGACGAAAAAGAAGAAATAGTGATATACTATTTGCTACGAATGATTAAATAATGTTGTCACCTGGTGGTATCCTTTACCATGCGCCAAGATGTAGAGGAACATTCCTACCTGCTTGTAGATATCCACCTGCTAGTTGCTGCATAAGTTGTATTCGTCACGGAGAATATGAGCGAAATGTCGCAAGATTGGCGGGTACATCTGGAATTATTGGTGACACATACGTCCATTCCCTTCTAATGCCTCCATCATAAATATTTGGCCATTCCTTGCGAATGAAAATTTGCGAATTCGCAGCCGCTGTCTATTTTAGTAGTTACGAGCGTCACTGTCAAATACTCTGAGTACTCCAGCCACATGTTGACATCCACAGCAAGGCCGTTGCAAATATCCTCCTCCACCTCGGAGTGCGAGAATAGGAAGCAATTAAAAACCATCACATCCATTCGCGGACGACTATGTTTAGAATATATTGTAGTAAAGTAACGTAAAACACCCTTGCTTCAACTCGTTATGCTCCTCCACTTGTGGAACAACGTATATGTAGAGGTATGATGAACTAGGCCATTATTGCATTTATGATTAATACGAATTGATAGTATGTCATTGTTAGGGATAGATTCATTATTGAGGTATAAGCATGATATGTACAGAGGAATGAATCTTACAAAATACATAAAATATCTAAGAAAGTGGGAAAGTAGGCACATGGGAAAACATGTTATTAAAAACAAACATAGTAGCACCAAATAAATGTATCCAACATTAGGCGACACGCAAACCTAGAGCATATCACGCTATGGGCAATAAAGGAAAAAAACCAACACAGTAAAAATATTACAACACGAACTCATGAAGCGTACAAAGGGTAACACAGAGTCGAACCAACGCATACCGAAACAAGCTAACTCAGTGATCTATTACGTTCGTTGAACTATCACTCGATCCATTTGAACTTCTCATTGGCATCTTGCATGACACTAAGCATGTCTCAAAATCCTTTTTACATTAGGAGAGTGCAAGCATAGAAGTACATTGGCATCCGTCGCTGTAACCAACAGGTCGAAAGCAATTCCTCCACACATGTAGCTCCGACATTGTCCATCTAATCAATGATACTGTTAATCTTCGCCGCCACATCCTAAATGGTACTATTCGTCCAATCGATCGAGAAGGACAGTTCACGAGCCGAAACATGCTTTTTCTTTCCACGCTACTTCGATGTCGAGGACTTCCTTTTATCGCCACTTTTGGGCCTCGACATGCTCATGCTTTTGCTACCGTTCCTGTCACCCTCATCACTTGAACCGCTGTCCTCGCCCTCGACAGGGATTGCATCTCTATGGTCTTCAAGAGTACTGTCCTCAAAACATTCGAAACCAGTTCTGCACAACTTTGTTAGGGTAACTGCGTACTTTTCGCTGTTGTAATTGTCCCCCAATAGCAGACGATATCGAATGTAAATGTCGCTCACATCTCAATCCTTGAAGTCCTTGTACTCCTACGATAAAATTGGGAAAAATAGTTAAATCAACATCGTACGAGGTGTGAACGGGACATAAAAAATGTACTCCAATATCCCATTCATAAAATTGCACCAACAATTTACCCCCAATGCCCTCCAATGCATGACAGCAAAAAATAGTTCAGTGAGAATAAGTGCTAAGGCAAGAAAAAAGGCAGTACAGCATGTGCACAATGAAATGGCTTCTGCTTATGTAAAACACACGACAGTAACATGTGGGCTGAAAAAACCACATTCCTAATTTACCTATGTGGTGCAGTGAGCAATTATGAAAATGTGCACAACGGATTCATTTTTTTCAAAACGTAAGTCGATAGTACGTAAACCATATCAAAGTACCCCCAACAAGTAAAGGCAGTATGCCATTTCAGATTAACGAAGCCGGTCAGACATGTAAAAACATTATTAATTGTCACCTCAAAATGGAAATCTTAGCAATGGAATTCCGATAATTGAATTATAGATTCACTGTATTCACCATTGGAGGACGAAGTCGTTACCTTAAATTTTTGTGACCACCACTCCTCGGAGGCAACAATTCTGCCAGTCAAATCATCGTATGCAACCCCGCTGCTATTAAGAAGCTCCAACAGACGTCTATGCTCTCGACGCATCGCGTCCCAATGGTTTCAAAGTTGTTGTTTAGTCCAACTATGCTCGGACACCGAGTTGAATAATACCACTACACGTTCCCAGTCGTGTTTTATGAAACACCACCCAGCGTGATGTCCTACGACAATGGCGGTCTCGTAGGCTGTAATAAAGGTCTGCCTTTCCACTGGATTCCATCGAGCATTGTTCCCAAAGCGCGCTGCCCTTAATTTAGCCACAGGGATATTGAAGTAAGAGGAGGATGATGATGAGGATTTACTCACTGATGGATCAAAATAGAATTTTGAACGAGACAAACAAAAGGGGGTCACGTCTTTATGTTTGCTGAGGACTTGTCGTTGGGCCGTAGGTTGTTGGATTAGTAGTCTATGGGCAGCAGGAAATGAAACAATTCTCATTGACCCCGACTGTTGGCCAATAGTGGCGGCCGTTGAGGAACTCACCAGGGAAACATCACCTGGCTGGGAAAGCAAGATGCATAATTACAAAGTATGAAGCTCGAATAGGAGAGTAAAGAACGAAAATGTAGAGGCGATGTCGAAACCTATATGTTTGAGGGCTCCATAGATAGCGGAGCAGGGTGTTCTCACGAGGCACGTTTTGATGCGATTGAAAGTTGAGAAAACCTATTCTCGTTCTTGGCAGTCGAAAGTTGATGGGCGAACTAATGAGATGTACCGAATTTAATTGGTCGAGATGCTGTGCAAACTTCTTCCAACGTCGAATCCCAGAAGCTTTATTCTCATCTGCAAACAAAATCGGACTGTCAAGGTCGTCGATTACTACTGCGTTGCGATGGAAATTGGTTATGAGTCTGAGATTATCACCTGCGGTGCCTGCGTCGTGCTTAAACGCTATTGGAGGTGACCCCTTCCCGTCCTTGAGAGCTCCTCGGTAATAATCTGCCAATCTGAAATGTAGGAGGTTGGGCGCTGTGTACAGTATGGCAACGTGCTTTGTCTGATACGCAAGAAGTCGTCAACGACGAGTATGCGAAATGGGCTGCTGTGGTACTTGGTGGTGTGGAGGTCTTGGTTCAATGGAAGAGATGCTGGAGTTTTGGGAGATCTGTGGGTTGGTGGTGGAGGACATTTGGGAAAACATGGGTATTAAATGCAATAAATAGCTTTGCAGTGACAGACGTCTTTGTCAGGATAATGTTTGAAATTCTTATTTTATTTTACACGAAATGGGAAACAAGCACACGCAAAATAGACACTTCTCTATCCCTTTCGTAATATGATGACAAGCCGACATTAATAGTAATAATATAATTTTATTAGACATCAATAGTAGTGATATAATTGATTAAGTGTTAAAAATGTCATTTTGTCCTTTTAAAAATTGATCAAATTGTACCTTTTGATCAACTGGCCAATTTTTGGATATAAAACTGTTGAAATGCGGAAGCGGAATTGTCCAAAAATTAAAAAAAAAATCTTTAATTCAATAAATAAGATTGTCTAGATGTTCACGTGTATGTTTCAAGAAAAAAAATGATTCGAATTTTTACCTAAATTTAATGAACAATTCTTAAATAAATTTTGAATGTGAACTTCCAACTTCTTGAATCATGAGCTGCTAGTTTTTTTAATTCCAAACTCTTTATTCTTCAAACCTCTAAGTCTTCTATAAAATTCTCTAAGGTCAAGACTAAACATGTGGATGGACACCTTTTTTTTAATTAAATTAAGAAATTGATTCTTGAATTGGACAATCGATAAAAGCAAGAATTTTTTTTCCTCTTTTTCCCTCTCTCCAAATTTGAACAATATGGAATTATGTATTATGATTGTTGTAGAATTTTTGCTCAATCGCATAGGATGTCTAGTTTCCATCTAATCTCTATTTACAGAGATATAATAGTTACAATCCTTGTACAATAATAATTTCATAATCAAATAAGAGTTCTAATTAAAATATAAGTAGGAGTTTTAATTAAAGTTCAAATCCAATTAGTATTTTAATTACATGTGTAGTCATAAAACTTCAATTACAATTATACTCAAGCTTATAACTTTCACAATAATTACAACTGAGTACAAAATTTTATTGTAATTATAATTAAGCCTAAAACTATTATAATTATCATAATTAAATTTCAATACTTTATGGAGCTACCACAGTGTATATTATCCAAGTTTCAATAATTAGATCCTATCTAGTCGACCCTATATTATCTAATCTAATTATTAGTGTTTGCTTTAAAGGCAAAAGACTGAAATCTTAGAATATAAGATCATAGACGCTAATAAATCTGTAATACTTTTCTCCGACTTGTCGTATATATGGTTTATATCCATCGATATCCGATAATTAGGTACGAGCATAAATAACAGTTTTACCTTTTTAATTATTCTCACTAGCTTACGTATCATTTCTTCAACGGTCATATGAACTAATTACCGATGTCGAAGTTTAGCCATCCCTAAACACTGAACTCAGATTTTAACCATTCAACAGAAAGTATTTAAGTAGTCACTCTACCCATTTTCAGAATAACGGTTCCCAACACGAATTTATACTATCTACTTCATTCATTCTCAAATTCTCGACTCATCGAGATATTCGACCAATCAAAATGATCTCACCCTTGATAAATCAAAGAATTATTAAAATCATGAACATAATCCTATCAAAAGGATTTAAATGAAATATACAACAGTCAAATAAAATTTAATACTTCGCACGGTCATGTTATAGAATTAAATTCGAAGAATTAAGTTCGACACATGGTTCATTCAATACACTTCAAGTGTACTAGTGTCATCTTTAACTATTTTTGTGATAAGGATAAATTACAAACCTGAATAACGAATCGATCAATACTATAACCTTTCAGTATTATGCGCCAATTTTTATACATTGGTTGTGAACAAATTATTTATGATCAAAATACAAGTTGTGTCACACTGTAATTCTCAACGTAAGTAACCAACTTATATTATCACAATTGATCGTAGGCACTTTAATTCACATGTTCAATAATAAATAAATGCAATAAATAAATAAAATCAAATTTTTTTATTATAAATTATTATTTTATCATGCAAAATATGCTATATGTGCACATACAACCCAACAAAAACATCTAGAGTTCCTTCCGTTACACAATTTTGAAAGATTTGTGACTGTCTGTTATGATTTTAAGGCTCAAATGTAATTTGTACTGTTTTGAAAAATTTGAAACCTACACCGAAATTTCCCTTTCGTCAATAATTCACAAAAAGACCAATATTCTGATTAATAAAAAATCTTTATCTACGTGTCATTATCGTATCCACGACCTACGCATTGTCTGGATTTGGCGTCTTAACTAATTTAGGTAAAATGATACCTTTCTTTTGTGTTAAGTTACTTACTCGATGGGTTTTTTTAAACATACAGTACAAGAATATTGAAATTAGGGTGTGTTTGATATGAGATATTTTTCATGGAAAATGAAATTTCATTTTTCAATTTTAAGGGTGTTTCGTGGTTTCTTTTTTCATGGAAATGAATTTCTTGGTTGTCTTGCCACATAGGATTTTTCTTGATTTTCACTGTAGCAAATTTTATTTTTTTAAGCAATGAAAATAAATTTTATCCCTAATTGTAAAAAAATATTGTCCTTTAATTGATAATTTTCATGTAAAACAAAGTCAAACAAGCACCAAAAAATAGATGATTTCCTTGAATTTTTTTTTTTGGCAATGGAAACAAATTTCATCCTCAATACTAGTAAAACATTTCCATTTAATTGACAATTTTCATATAAAATAAAGCCAAACGAACACAAAAAAAAAACACTTTTATTTCAACGAATTCCACTTGGAAAATTATACCAATCAAATACCATAATTTACAATTTTCAGGAAAACAATTTCTAGACAACTCAATTTCCTGAAATTCATTTTCTTTCCACCCAAATTTCATCTTCGCAATCAAACGGACCTAACTTAACTGAATATGTTAAGAAATAAAAATATGTTAAATTTTTGTTCATTGTAGTGTCTAAATTCCAATTATATTTAACAAGAATTACCCAACGCCCTCTCTATCCAAACAGTGTTAAGCCATATCATACATGCATGGCTGCCGAAAATGACAAGAATTTTTGGCATTTTGGCATCTGTTTGCGTAAATTAATAAGAAAGTTGAAAACTGGAGCAATTCCTCGTATCTTGTTGATAGAATCATTTTCCAAACTCAAATATTTTCCTTCTTCACTTCAAACTTCCCAAAATCTTTGGGAGCCAAAAGTAAATGTAATTGGACAAAGAGATTATTATTATTTATTTGTTTCATGAATATTTTATTTTATGTCAAATTTAGGGTTACCTCTAGATTAATCGTAATCGTTAGTTTATGGAAATCATTCTCATCTATTTTGTCTAAAATAGGGAGTGATTATCTAACCTAATTCTCCATTTATATACGAGTTATTCAGACATGATGAGGAATGCATGAATCCCTGAGTCACCAAGATATTATCTCATTATATTGTCCAATTATATTTACAATTTGTGCTTATTTAGTACACCATTCGTCGAAATGTCAAAATCATGTGTACACCTACAGTAACCGTTCCAATACTATAAATTCATCCGTTGAACCTTATGGTATTTTCATTCTGAAAATAGGATAAACTCAATTTATTATACATACTTTGTGACACTCTGAGCTCAACTATCGATAACTCTTTTCTTGCGAATGCATATGAATCCTATGGGAAAACAATATCACTTGTTATCTTTTTTCTTCTTTACTCCCTGATATTTGCTTCGATACTCTATGCCACAGCTCGATTGTTGTTGGACGAACCAAGCCGAGTTAATCGAATAGGCCTACCAGCAAAGTTAGTGATGACATTCGGGTCAAATCCGAATAAAGGAAAAATATTACAAGACTTGCATAAAACCATTGGTTGGATTAAGCACTCTGGATCTAGTCCTGGAGAGGGACACAAAATCATTCATGTAGCTAATCACCAGTGAATACCATTTGTTGTTGCGTGGGTTTGTTTTTCTTTCTAAAGGTTACGCAGAAATAAAAGTAAGGAAAATAAGTTGTTAGCAAGATATTTCTACACTACCACAAAAGAGAGAATGAGGGTTTACTGTTCATTTTTATCACACTCGTTTTCACACTCAACTGGTTTGAAAACTGGTTTGGCAACAGGAAAAATGTTATTCAAAAATACTGTAGGAATTTTGTCACACGCTATTGTCCATTGTAATACTTCTCCCTTGCTTTGAATCTGACACACCATACTCTTTCTCCTAATTCTCAGGCTGTTAACTATCAACCATATCTTATATATTTAAATTTTGAAAATTATATTAATAAACAAAATTATTGTAAATAAAATGTAAAAAATATATATATATATTCACTTCGTGTATGAAGAAAAAAATTACATTATACCACATAATTTTTCTTGAGCAAAATGATGTATTGAGAAAATTGTTGCGAAAAAATAATAAATAGTAATAAAATAATTGATTTTTTGAGAAAAACGATTTATACGCATTGTTTAACACATACGTTTAATATCCATTTAACTATTTTCGATATTAATTTACATCATTCAATGTGTCTATGATATATTTCTCGAAATGAGTTTCGAGAGAATCGACTATCATATAATGGTCGATGAATTTTTAGAGTTAGCTTGTTATCGAAAATTTCGAAATATAGTTTGAAAATGCCTATTTTAACGTCCTGTAACATTTGCTACGATTAGCCGTTTCACGCACCGTTAACGACATGCAATACTATGTCGCGAGTACTTCAATATGATATTAAGAATGTAATATTTCGACTTCGTTTGAGATCCCGTAATGAGCCTGAAAATGAACACAAAAACATAAGTTAAAAAAAAAGATGAAACATCTAGTAAACCTCCGTGCACCGACCAATGTTCGGACTAACGCACTTTTTTTTTTTTTTTACTTTTTTTTGTCGTAAATTTTTTTATTAATATTTAATTTTAAAAAAAATTAAATGTATCTAAATATTTACTTAAAAATGTTAAAGTTAATATTTTTTACCATAAATTAAAAAAAAACAAAAAGATAAAAGTTATTTCAGATCAGAGTTAAAAAAATTGTAATTGAAACTTCGATTTTTTTTAAAAATGTAATTGTAAAAGCTATTTATAAGTGTGAAATATGAACTTCGATTTTTAAGTATATATTTGTAAAATGTAAATAGTTACTTACGAGTAGAAAATTTGCTCCAAGTTACTTACAAGTATAAATTTTTTCATTTTTTTCTAAATTGCTCGATTAAAATGATTTCAATTTTAATTATTTGTATTTATTATATTTTTTTTACTTCTTTTCCGGTGGATTGGTAGAAATTGTATAGCTTCTTGTTAAAAAAAAAAAACTCAGAATGGTATTTTTGTCACGTACGTTTTCACATTGAACTGGTTTGAAAGGTTTGGTTCAAATGGTTTGTCTTTTTCATTTAATATAACATAATAAATAAAAGAAGATATAAAAATATATATAAAGTAATGTACTATCTATCACTTTCTCAAGTTATCCAGTCTCTTTCCTTCCTTCAATTGGATTAATTTGTCTCCAAAAAATTCAAGCTTTCGTCTACGAAAGAACTTTTCATATTTAAAACTTTCGATATTCTCCTTTCTTTCTGTACGAAAAAAATTCGTGTAGTCGTCATCTCGTTCTTGGAGAAGAAAATCATGGACTTTGTAACGATTCTATTTGGGTATGTCCTTGAAAATTTTAGTTTTTGTTTGTGTTTTTTATTTTTTATTTATTTATTTAACATATGTTGTTTTTTATTCTGTTTACAGATGAAAATTTAGCTTCCTCATATTTTTCTATGTAATGTGAGGTATGTTATTCTTTCTGTATATACATGAAAATCTAAATAAATTTTTCTTTATTTGTTGGATATAGCTATGAAGGTTTTATTTTTTTTCTTTTTTTTTCTTTCATATGTATTTATTTCTTACTATTTTTTTCATCTTTAAGTAATGTAACATGATTTTTTTGTTCTGTGTATACAACTTGGCTACGTCTTTCTTTCTTTACCGTTATTTACATGAGAAGTTTAAATTTTTCGATCATTTGTTGTTTATGTTTAATAAAGATTACAACAGTTTGGTATAGCAATGTTTGATTGTTATCGTCCAGTTAGTACGGTTTATAGTTCTTTTTTTACGTGCATTTTCGAAGAGGATTGTTGATTTACGGAATGTTTCCTAATATGTATCTGAGTTCAGTCCATTTAGTTTATACTGTGTTTAATGTAATATTATCATTATTTGTTGGTTTTTAATTAAATTCATAATTTCTTCTATTATTGAAATCAGAGGCCAGTTCATTGTTTTCATGGATTCTTTCGAAAAATCTATGAATGAAGAGTCTGGTCGTTTTGATCTATCATATAATGCTTTCATTCGACAACAACAAAATCGAAGGCAGGCAGATATGAGATATCGAAATGAAACTGTAAGTGTTAATCGTCGTAAAAGAATAAATGATCGTATATTATCTACAAATAATACTTCTGAAGTTGATTATGTGCATAAATATATAATACATTCTGAGGCATCTATTTCGAATGAAGAAATGATAAATATTTTTTATTCTGAATTACAGGGAAGCTCTAATTTGTTAAGTGTACCAACAACTGTATATGTATTACCAAGTTGTGCTTATTGTAAGCATTGTGGTGCACGCAAATTGTATAGAGAGACTAAAGGTTTTTGTTGTTCTGATGGAAAGGTGAAATTTTTTATGCCCGATTCACCGGATGAATTGTATACTTTATTTACGTCTAAAGAGCCTGTATTTATGGAATTTAAAAAATATGCACGTTCATATAATAACCACTTTGCGTTCACTTCATTTAGTGTAAAGTACGATAAAAAATTGTTTAAAGTATACAAAGATATCTACACATTTAGAGTTCAGGGACAAGTATATCATTATGTAAATCAACTTATGCCGGATAATAATACGCCTTGTTATATGCAATTATATTTTTATGATACAACTAATGAACTAGAAAACTGTATGAAAACTTCAGAACACTTGGTAGAATCTATTTTATTTCTTCTAATTGAAATCTTGAAGGTAAATCCGTATAGTAAATTTTTTAGGTCTTTAAGCAATATAACTGATCTGCATAAGCATAAAATTCAAAAAAGATGCCACCCAGAACTCCATCAGAGAGTCTTTAATACTCCGTCGGCATCTCAAGTAGCTGCTATATGGGTTGAGAATGATGAAAATGTAAATATTCGCGTTCGTGATATTACTATATATGGTCATTTTGGTGATTCGCATAGGGTTCATTATTATTATGGTTGTTATGATCCTCTACAATATCATTTGCTTTTTCCATTTGGTGAATGTGATTGGCATGAAGGCATTCTAAGATACAAACAAACATCTTCTCAAACTGCACAGTTTGTGAACTATGTTGCTGATCCTAATGTAATAAATTATGCGGCTCAAATTATTGAAAAAGAGGCTGCAGATTTGCTTATATACTTTCTTGTGTCTATTATAGTTCTACAAATGTGATATTGAAAATAAATTTAAAATTTTATTCATTCTCGCTTGTGTAGTGTTGAAGGATACGAAGAAGAAACGGTCTCAAGTATCATATCGTGAGTACTATTCATATAAGTTACAAATTAGGCCTTCTGATAAGTCTGTGTTGCTTCACTCTGGTAGACTTTTTCAACAATATGTTGTGAATATGTATGTTAAAATAGAGATATCCAGATTAGATTATTTTCGTAGTAATCGAAAACAAATTCGTGTTGAACTTTATCAAGGTATCATAGACAGTATACAAAATGGAGAAAAAAGAGGGTACAAAATTAGAAAGAAATTTGTTTTACTGCAATCCTTTATATGTGGACCTAGAGATATGCTAAGGAGATACTTAGTTGCTATAGCTCTTGTCCAACGTTATGGAAAATCAGATTTATTTATAACTATAACATGTAATCCAAATTGGCCAGAAATTAAGCAATAATTAAAACATAATGATGAGGTTCAAAATCGACCGGATCTTATTGTACGTATATCTAGAGTAAAATTAGAAGAACTTAAAAATGATTTATACAAGAGAAATATTATTGGTTCTGTTATAGCTCATATATACGTGATTGAATTTCAAAAATGAGGTCTCCCTCATGCACATCTGTTGTTGATTTTTAACTGTGGTCATAAAATTTCTTCTACTAAACAAGTTGATAAAATAGTATCTTGTGAAATTCCTAATAAAAATATACATTATTATCTTCATTCAGTTATTGTAAAGCACAATATGCATGGTCCTTATGGAAATCTAAATCCTAAAAACACATGCATAGAGAAAAATAGTTGTTGTAAAAATAAATATCCAAAGGATTATTGTAATATTACTATGTTTGGAGATAATTCGTACCCACTGTATAGGCGGCGTAATAATGGTATTTATGTTAAAGTGAGAGGAAAAATGTTAGACAATCAATGGGTTGTGCCATATAATCCTTATTTAAGTGCAAAATCCGACTGTCATATCAATGTTGAAGTGGCTTTGAGGGAGACGGAAGGAAGCCCTCCGTAAATCCAAGCCAGATGTTCTTCTATTAAAGTTGTTAAATATTTATACAAATATGTATACAAAGGATATGATCATATTAATTTTTTGATCGACAAAAATAACATAGACAAAGACATTGATGAAATTTCTACTTACAAATCTGCTAGATGGATATCTCCACCTAAAGCTATGTGGAGGATTTTTGCTTTCAATTTATCATAAATATATCCAACTGTTTGTGCTTTACAACTTCATATTGAAGATCATCAATGTGTAACTTACAAAAATATGGACAATTTATCTTCTGTTATTGAAAATGAAAATACGAAAAAAACTATGTTAACTGAATTTTTCTGAGTAAATAAAATAAATGAATTTACTTGAACGCTTTTGTATCGAGATTTCCCAACGCATTTTGTTTGGAATGCATCTAATAAAACATGGACACCTAGAAAGAAGCAAATTGTTGTACGACGAATTGTCTCGGCAAATCTATCTGAAGGAGAACGATATTTTCTTCGTCTTCTTCTTAATCATATTAGAGGTCCAACATCGTTTGATAATTTAAGGACTTTAAATGTTGGTACATTTCATGAAGCTGTGCTTCTCTATGGTTTATTAAATGGAGATATTCGTTATGATGAATTTTTTTCTGAAGCTATTATTTACGAAATGCCTTATTCTTTAAGACGTCTTTTTGCTACGCTTCTTACAATATGCAATCCAAATAATCCTAAGTTATTGTGGGATAAATTTAAGCCTTATATGACAAATGATTATGTAAATGAAAATATGCCCGCTAAAGTTGTCGAAGTACGAGCTTTAGAGGATATAAATTCTATTTTAGAATCACTTGGTAAAAATATAAACGATTATGGAATTGTGTCATTTAATATAAATATAGACGACGATGAAAGATTGATGAGAATGGTTGCAGAGGAAACAACCAAATTGGATATTGAAAGAAACTTTAGTTGTGCAACGACGTTAAATAAAGAACAACAATTTGCATATAATACAATTATGGAAAAAGTACAAGATGAATCAAGTGAAATTTTTTTATCGATGGTCCGGGTGGGACAGGAAAGACCTTTTTATATAGAGCACTCTTGGCTGGTGTCAGATGTCGACATTTAATAGCTTTAGCAACTACATCGATCAGAGTGGCTGCATCTTTATTGCCCGGAGGTCGAACTGCTCATTCAAGATTTAAAATCCCTCTAGAAATGGTAGGTGAAGTCAACTGCTCTATTAGCAAGCAATCGGCATTGGGAACTTTATTGAAAATGTGTAGGCTAATAATCTGGGATAAGGCACCTATGATAAATCGTTGTGTTGTAGAATCTGTAGACAAAATGCTTAGAGATATCACTGATTGTAACTTGCCTTTTTGTGAAAAAGTAATAATTTTAGGAGGAGATTTTAGACAGATTCTACCAGTTGTACCTAAGGAAAACAAAGCAGACATAATAAAGACTAGCATGATTTACTTGTATTTGCGACATTCTTTTGTACATTTAGCACTGGTTGAAAATATGAAAGCGAAGTCCAATCCCATTTTTTGTGAATACTTACTTCGAGTTGGAGGTAGAACAGAACAAAAACATACTTGCAACTGTATTAATCTACCAAATAGTATAGTTCTACCATTCGAAGATGAAATTATGTCTTTAAAAAAATTGATACAATGTGTGTTTCCCAATATAAACACATATGCCGATCATTTATATACGATGGTCAATCGTGTTATTCTTACGCCTACAAATGAATGTGTTGACTACATTAATGGACTTTTGCTTAAACAAATTCCTGGTTAAAGTTTCACGTACTATAGTTTTGATGAAGCAATTGAGAAATTAGAACAAAGCCTACAGGAAGACTTCTTGAATACTTTGACACCAAATAGTATTCCACCTCATGAGTTGAAACTGAAGATGAATTGTCCTATAATGTTATTACGAAATATCAATCCTTCCGAGGGGTTATGCAATGGAACACACCATACCTGTCGAAAATTTGAGAGAAATGTCATTCTTGCTGAAATCACAACTGGTGAATATCGTGGAAAACAAGTTTTCTTACCTAGGATCCCTTTTATACCTCTTAAAAGTGATCGAACTACAATTCCATTTAAAAGGACTCAATTCCCAATTAGACCATGTTTTGCAATGACAATAAATAAAGCACAGTGTCAGACACTTGATTTCGTGGGTTTGTACCTACCAAAACCAGTTTTCTACCATGGTCAATTATATATAGCATTGTTAAGAGCAAAAACAAGCAGCTTTATTAAAGTTCTACTCAAATCGTCCAATGAAAATCATACACACAACTCATGTACTAAAAATGTTGTGTACAAGGAGGTTCTTTCGTTCATACATTCATACAACTGCACCTCTTTATAGGTATATGTTCGATTTATTGGAATTTCTTTCTTTGTCCGTGATTTCTCTGTCGACTATGCTAAAAGAAATGCTTTTTTTTTCCAACTACAATGCAGATGTCAGATTATTTTAACTAAGTTGTATCCACTATCATTTTATGAAATTTCGCATTTTAATAAGTTTCAATATAATATTACGATTGTACAATTATTTTTTAATGACTCATAGTTTGTATATTGCAATGAGCATCGGTGAGACTTTATGTGAGACGACATAATATATCTTTAGTTGTGATGTGATTTAGGATGCCCAACAAACGACTGAAGCATTAATGGTTGATGAAGGGAGATTGAGGTCAATTTTTTAGCATAATTGGAGGCTAAAAAGGGTGTAAAAGCTGACCATTATTTGTTCCAATATTCATAAGGAATCGAATCCAAGAATTGAGCGTCGAAGAGTTAATAAAGTCGGCTACTTTTATGCTCCAACCAAAGAGTCCAGCATGTTAAAAATCACGAGCCAAGAATCAAGTTATAGGTTGAAGAGTAGAAGCCAAAATTTGAAAATTGATATTTGGGTTGAAGACCAATTGAACTAATTGCAACCAGCTGGGAAACAAAGGCAAACGAAGTGGAGGAACTTGGTTGCAGGAAATGGAATGAAGTCAATAAATGAAGACTGAAGTGAGACAGATCAACCTAAAGCAAACTACAAAATCTGGGCAGCTTGGGACAAGTTCAAGGGCCAAGTTAGAAGTTGGAAATGGAAGCTATAGCAAGCTGTAACAATGTGGATCAACATGGAATGGAGTAATACACCTTGGTTTGAACAAGAAATCGGATGGTTGTAGCTTACATGCATGCAACCGCAACGCATAACTACTCATGCAGTCGCACAGACGGTCACAGGGAGCTCAGCTGCAGGAATACACACAACCATGTGACCGCGTTAACATGTACCATGTGATCGCAATGCATCCGGAGCAGAATTTTTTCCAAAATTTCGACCACTCACCAAAGTGGATAGGAGTTTATTTGGCTGACAGTTTGTTGGGATCCCTTGGCATTTGTCCCTTTATTCAATTAAGTTTTTTTTAATATTCCTTTCTATATTTCATAATAGTTTTGGACGTATTTACTAGGTTTATATTTTTTATGATTTTAATTCCTTTTAAATTAGCTTTTATAATTTTAATACCTTTTAAATTAGTTTCCTAATTATTAATGTAACTAGGATTCTCTTCATTATTGTAAAATTAAAAGTTATTTAAATGTTGCTAAAATATATAAGTACGTAAATAAAGTAAATCCAATAAGATTAGATAGTAATAAATTAGATGGACATAAAATTTGTAGTAAAACATTATGATTGCATACAAAAATAACCAAAACGAAAAACAAGTTAAAATGAAAAAATCTCATAGTCTTGTCAAACTTTCATCACTGTGATTTTTTTGTACACTAAAAATTCTGGAGGTTCGTTGTTCAGTAGTTCAAATACGCATGTATCACCCATTTCTAATTCCTTCATGGAGAGAAAATGTGCTCATCCTATAGTGAGACATCGTACCACACCATTTGGCCTTAAATTTGTGGTGATATCCCAATTTTGGTGTGAAGAGTCGTGAATTTGAACACTACGCACGAATTTTGGCAAATGCTGGCTGGCAAATCTTCCCGGTATATGCTGCAATGCCATGAATGAATTATTAGTCTTGAGGTCATAATTATGGACTTAGTACAACTATAGAATGAAAATATTTATTCAGAAGGAAAATTACAATTTTTCTATGGTTATATTTATGGGGCGTTAACTTCACTTCGAATACAGGATTATTCATATTCGAATTGTTGCTTTCTTCACCTTCTTCGGAGACGTCCGACTCATATTTCACTTCTAACCCAGAATCATCCATTATGATCACGTTAAATGTGGAATTTTCGGTATATTCAAATATTAGACAATAACTATCGTGTAAATTGTGATGATCAAAAAATTGCTCCCATCCATCAGTTAAATAAATTTTCCCATTAACTGTTTCTAATTTTATTGTCGCAATTATACCATCGTAAGCAATTACATGTACTGTATCGCCGAATTCATGTCTCCAATCTTTCACAAACGCTCTAGGAATCATCTATAAACAAATATATACGGACAAAAACTATAAGTAAAACATGAGAAAAATTCATTCCAGCTAAAAAATAATAATATTATATGACTAACCAGATTGATACCATGATTGAGGAAATTACTGATAGTTATGTAAAAACAACGTGGAACATCCATTTTGAAGCACTGCAGTGGTACAATTTTTACAGCGATAAATATGTACATATTTTTTTCATATGAATGATTGAATAAGTTTTTATAACATTATAATAAAAGGAATAAGAGATTGTGTGCATCTATAGATTTATTCGTGCAAATCAGTCGATCTTCGAATAAATTATAACTTAAAACTATAGAATTAAAATATAAAACGTAAAATAGAAGAGGGTAAATAGATAAAGACTTATTTCTGTGAAGCACCAACAAGTCTGGAGTAAGATATGCAAATTTGGAAGGCTAAAAATTCTTGTAAGTAAATATTGAAAACACATAATTATATAGGCTAGAAAAAATGTACTTTTCGTTCTTATTCATTTAGCCCCCTACGAAAACATTAGTTACCATTATTTGCCTCATTTTGAAAGAGGCCAATTTATTTGCCACATTTTAAAAGAAAACAGGGCCCCATGTGCCATACCTACACTCCTATTGTTACATAGAATAACTCAGTGCACTATTTTTTTACATGCATTTACATTATTCAACCTTCTTTTTTTATTTCATGGGGTCAATTTCCTTTTTCCAAAACCAACTTTTGGCCGAAAAGAACAAAGAAATCTCTTATTTTTTTCACTACATAGGACAAAGAAGGGGGTAATATCGTAATTCCATGTTGTATTAATGACTGCACCCTCCACTGACACAGCAACAATATCTGAATTACATGACTCAAAGGCTGTAGATTTCATTGAATTTCACAAAAACGTGTTATAATGTCAAAATATATGTTCAGAAATCAAACAAAGATGGGACGATCTTGGTCAATAAAGAGAGTTGAAAAATGGATGAGATAATAAAATACTTTTGTGGGGGCCAAACACACGATTTGACAAAAGGTACTAAAAATAGACAAATTCTTATTAAAACAGGTTCACAGGTTACTAAAATAGATGAATTATATTATTGAAAATAACTATTCACATTGTTTAAAAAAAAATAAAAGAAAAAAAATTATTGAGATTTTTTCTTTTTTTTTACATAATATAAGTTCTTTTTACGATTATGCATTTTAGTTTTTACTTTATTTACTTCCAAAATATTTTTGACACTCTAGATATATTAATCTGTTTATTAAAATATAGTTTCAATAACAATATATATTTTAATATTTATACCGAAAGAAGTCTAGAGATAAAATTAAATAGCGAAAATTTTGGGTAATTGACACAAAACATCCATATCGTTTGCATTCATTGTGAAATAATCCCTATCGTTTTAAATTTGGCATTTACAACCCTATTTCAACCTCTTTTTTTTGCGAAGTTGGTCCTTTCCATCCATTTCGTTTGTTCCTTCCGTTAAATATACATGTGGATTACATTTAAATCAAATGAAAATGGTATAAAAGTCAAAGCACCATTTTTTAATTTAATGAGTGGACGTGAAGGCTAGAAGAGAGAGAGAAAAGAAAAGAAAAAATTACTTGGATAAAGAATATATTGATTTCAAGAGACACAAAGCGTAAAAATAAAAATAGAAAAAAAATTACCAAAATTTTATTTTGTATACGAAACTGTGTTTGTGCAAAGTATGTGAAAACAAACAACAAATTCTATATTATCTAAAGTTATTGTATGAAAATAAATAGTTGTGAAAATTCTGTGTTTAATTCTTCTTTTTCATTCAAATTTTTTTTTATATTATCTGAAGTCATTGAAGTGACGTATCTTCTTTTTTATTCATTTTTTTGTTATTAATACTATATTCAAAATATTCTATTTGCAAAAATAAAATATATCTGAATATTTACTTACAAATATTTATATTCAATTTTTTACTGTAAGTATATTTTACAATTATATGTTTTTTTTTTACTTTTAAATAAACTGAAATAATTTCTTTCTTATAAGTCACTCTTTACATTCGAGACAGTGTAATTTTCTTATCACTATTTAATTTGAAAAATAAAATATATTTAAATATTTATACTTCAGAAATATAACGTTCGATTTTTTTTTTACTTATAAGTAGTTTTTTTACAAGTATAAGCCAAAAACAATTATCGGAATTTATACTATTTTAAAATTTTCATTTCAAAAAAAGAAGAATACGTAAATATTTATATTTAATTAAATAAATGAAATATATTCGAATATTTAACCTGTACATAATCTTTACAAAAAAAAAATCATTTTTTCTTCAAAATAACTTTATGTAAATTTTATACTTATAAGTACTTTTTACGTTTTATAAACAAATTTAATTTCGTTATTAGTATTTTTTATTTTTCATAATCTTGTTTGAAAAACAAAATTATTTTTTTAGTTATAAAAAACTTGTTATATTTTAAAAATAAAGAATCACTTTCCTATAAAAAAGTTTTTTAAAAAATATTATTACTAATTTTATATAATCTAATTCAAAGTTGATAATGTGAAAAACAGAGAAAAAGTATACGTTCAACTGTTTTCGGGTGGAACTTGCCAACAACCAATTAATCATACGCCATTTCAGTGTATTGCATCTCCACTAAACATTACTTTGAATTCAGTGTACTGCCATCTCTGACCTGCATTTTCCTTGTCCATTAATTTGAATCTGACACACAATCTTTTTTCTCTACTTTTTCACGCTATCAACTATCAAATATTTATTTCAGTAGAAAAAATATGTATTTAAATCATTTCTTTTTTTACAAAGTAATTAATTCTCTATTTCTATCTAAATTATTAAAAGTTACGTGTAACTAAAAAAATCACGACTAATAATAAGATTAATTTAATTTATAAAATGTACAAAAATAGACTATAGACCGATTTTTTTTTATTTTATTTCCTTAAGATTAAAAAGAATTAAAATTCTCAAAGCAACATATAGGTCAAAAGATAATTTAGTGTGACATCATTTTGATTTTTATGTTATTTTAACAGTTTATTTTCATTTCCTTTCATAATTTCAACACGAATATTAGGGATTCTAAAAATATCCAATAGTGGCTAAAAAAAATTGCATAACACTTGAATAATACATTCTTTACAGTGATTAAATGACTACATTCAATTACTCCATTACAATTAGGCAAATTACATTACTCCATTACAATTACGAAGACAGACGTGGAAGGAAATATTCATTATTTAAAATATCAACGACAATTTTTCGTCTATATATAACCATCATGTCTGGTAAAACCGATTTTATCGAAAATCCTAGAACAAAGCATTCTATATATTTAAGTACAAAAACTCCACAGTTCGGCCTGTAAGAATTTTTTTTTTTTTTGTAATTAATACTTACGAATAAATATCTATTATATTAAACAAGAATTATTTTTGATGCTTACCCATTGTTTGCACAGGGTAGATATGGTATAATCTCTAACTTCATTTCTTTATTTCTGTGTTTGCTTATATCCCGTCTCCCTGAAAAACCTTTTTTAAACAGTAAAGAATTAATCACGTTAACTGTCGCGTTCGCATATGCCTTTACTTGATTCGGTGTATGCTCGTTGTGGCTGTAATCGTATATCTGGAATTTTTTACTCCAGAATATTGACCAAAAAAAGATACCAAACATTTTCGGGAAATGAGCATGGAATTAATAAGTACTTACACTCTACCCATGGACGACTCTCTACAGACATTTTGCCGTTCACATATTTGTTCAGAAGAGTTCCATCAAGTTCACCTTTATTATTTCTCGCCTGAAAATCCCTTTGCCAAATCATCATATTGGCACACTCATTTTCAAATTGAAAGTCCATGATTGCATATTCTTTAGACACACGGGTGCAACCATTAATAATTAATCGTCTCAACAACTTCAGTTCCAATTCAACTGCCTGGTGGAATAAATTGATAAAAATCTAATATGTTAAGTATGAAATAAAATTAATTTTTATAAATAAACAGTACTGCCCGCAATATTTATATATTTTGTTCTATTCAATGAAGTTTTCAACCAATCTCTTCCATAGACGTTCCCAATGGCATCTTTCAAATATGCACTGCATAGCATAATTAAAATTAGAGTTAAATAAATCAAAATAAAATTGTAGTATTTAAACCAATAATAAAAAATTATCTTTCTACCCTTGATTCGTTCTTCGCTATCCAGTTTCTAAGAGTCGAGTATCTTTGCATAGAATAGTTTTCCAAAGGACGTCTTCTAGACGACGAAGGTTGTATTTGTTTTCCCTTCTTTTTCTTCTCTCGTTGTGATGTTTCAGAACTTTCGACTTGTTGAGACGTTGATGCATCCTCCGGTCAATCATCGGGAATTTGGACATGTACCAATAGGAATGTCTTCTTGCGTACAACTAATAATGACTTCCATGTCTAATTTCTATTTAAATATTTTCTGTAGCGTATTCTTATTTTGTTCATCGACATAATATCGCATGGAATCTAAACTGGCATCTACATAAGAGTGCATGGTCTGGTAATGGTCTTCTTGCCATTTTTGTTGTTGTTGGAATAATTGTTCCTCTTTCTCCAAATGTGTGTTAAAAAAATTTGATAATAAGTTATCCATGTAGGAACACATAGTAGATTGCATATAATCCTCCTGCCATTTTTGGTGTTGTTCGAACAAGTGTCTTTGATTGTCACAAACTTCAATTCTCAAGTTGCCACATCTATCAAACACCTATTTTATTATGTGTTGCTTCTGGACACCAAGTAATTCTATTGGTCTTCAGTTACATAATTAGAGGTGCTAGATCCAAAATTAGACCCAGCTACTGGTGAAGTTCTTGACGTAGTAGGAATGGTCGTCTCTGACACATATATATTATCCATTTCTTGCTCAGAAGTATCCTTTGGGATTTGTTGTGTCATATTGTCTAATTCTCCACTGACGATACCATCTAATACACGATGTTCATTATCAGTTGGCAGTGAACGATTTATATACCAAGATGTCTCCAATTCTTCCTCCGTAGGATGTAACGTTGAAATAATCTGAATCTGTAATTTTAATAAAATATCAAAATAATGTTTTCATTTTGTTTTTAAATAATTAAACACAAATGTAGTTATATATTCATTAAAAGAAATCGTACCTCTCGAGTAGCCAGAAAATGCTTAATTGTTTTTTCAGTCGGCAGTTTATTAGGCCTCCACTTATACATTCGTGGACTATGTGCTGTTTTGTATCGACGCCATCCAAATTTTTTTCCAATTTCTGGAAATGTCTCATAAACCCAATACTGTATCACAATTACAAATTACAATTATTTTTCTCTTGTAAATAAATTAAGTCAACAAAAGAAAAAAAAATATTAATAAAATACCTTAAATGCAAGTGGATACCCTCGTAATGCATACTTACAATCTATTTGTTCGTTCCGTTGCACTCTTTCTGCTCTTTGCAATTGTGATTTTTGTAGTGAATTTAACAAAAGAAAAAATCATTTTCGACCCCAAGGATATCCAAGAAATTAATCAAGATGCTCGACTATACCAAGAGTTTTGTAATCAATAATTCTTCCAACTGATTTTATAACACATTCCACCAACATAACAAATCCCCAACTTAAATTTATCTACTAAGTCTTCACATTCATGGAAAACTTCAAATAGCATTTTCTTGTTAATTCTTTGACTACCATTGAAATAATGATTTCTAAGACGATTGTTGCTAAGATCAATCTCCATAACCGGTTCATGACAAGGTAATCCAATGATAAGACAAAATTCTTACATACCAAATTTAGTAATACGATCATCTAATTTTACCCATACTTCATTATTTTTGCCACAGTCAACAAGCTGCATTACGAATTCATGTATTAATCTACTACTAAATAGCTCTTCCTCTTCTCTAAAAATAATTCCCAAAAATAATTCATAAAAATTACTACACATTACAGATCATTGTTGATTTGCATCTATAAAATCTATAAAGTCTTTAACATATTCCCAACTTGGATATTGAGTAATAGTAGCAGAAAATTATTGATTTGAAGACAGTATATATTCCAAAGACATCTGCATAAATAATCTGAAAACAAACTATTTGTAAACAAATTTAAAAATTCTAAACAAGCAGCGAAATAATATTTATACAAATTCAAAAATACATGAACAGTAGAAAAATATACAAATTCAAAAAATTCGTGCATAGAGGTGTCGAACCTCCATGCACGGAAGTTCGGTTCTCCCCCTCCCCCCTCTCCCCAACTTTAAAAAACACTTCCGTGCACGGGGGTCCCCCCTCCCCCCATCTTTAAAATTTCACTTGTATAAATATGGAGGTAAAAATCTAAATACTTACCTTTTGCTATGGATGGTGCTTGCTGAAATATGGTTGGCTTTGATTTTAGGTAGAGAATGAAGATTTTGGAATATAAAAGGAATGGTATAGATAAGGATAAGATATAAATGATATGTGTGCTAGTAAAAAATCTTCTACACAAACAAAATATTCTTTTGTCACTATTTATTATACATATACATATTTCTATATTATTTAAATTAAATGAATTGATCTATAGCATCATTTCTTTTTCGACAAATAAATATAAAATGTAAATATTTCTTCCGATAGTATTTAAACTAAATCTTATCTTCATTCATTAAAACAATTCAAAACTATTTCTATATTATAAGTACAACTTTACTTCTCCATGCTTTCCATGCTATATATTAAATGTCTGGCGTAGTCCTCATATATTTACCTATTCCAAACTGTCACATTTTCAAATTTTAATAAAATAAAATAATAAGAACTAATAAAATAATCTTATATTCCATTACAACCATATCTTTGTACTATAAATGAAATTTGAAAGTAATCTCCATATCTTATGCCAGTGATTATACAGTAACGTATGACTATTTAGATAATAAGGTATGGCTGTTGAGGAAATTTTACAATGCAAATTATTTTATTTGTTTTAACCATAAAAATAGTTTCATATTCAGTATTTTCTTTTTTTAGTTTATTTATCTCATATGTGCTTCATTTTTTACAACCGACATATGAACACATAAATACTTTAATAACGTCCTTCCAACATCGTATACCCAATATTAAAATATTTATTAAGCCACTTTGTTTAAAAAAAATTTATAAATAGGCTAATACAAAGTTTCAACTTCATATCTACAACTGCAAAAACACAAAAATTATCGTTACCATTTAGAACTTCCATACTTTAAGAAATTCTAACTTCTACTCATACTGTTTTCTTCTTCTTCCTACATATCAACAACTACTATAACAAAATGGTTGCACCTCATAAATTCATTCTACAAATTTCAGCTTTGGAAACCAATGGTCAGCAAAAGTGATTGTCGCAGGAAAACAATCCCCAAAGACTGCTCGGAATTTCAATAGTCGTTATCAAAATCTTACTCTCATGGATTTAGAGGTACAAATATAACTCTCGTTTCAATAAATTTTTACCTATCATTTTACCTGTATACTTTCTAAATGTTCTCATCTTTTTCTTTTTTTGAATAGGGAAACAAAATCACGGCAACAATGTATGATGTCAATATCACTGCACTAAGCGATCAGTTCGAACTTGGAAAAATATACATTGTGTCAAATGCAACAGTTAAAGATTTCAAAAGTGAATTTAGGAGTTCTCCTGGACAAAAAATGTGGAATATAACAGGAAAAACAAAGGTTGAAGAATTAAATGAAGATAATTTGAATCTTCGGTTCTCAAAATTTGAACTTACTGCGTTTGATCAATTAGAGAGATATATGGACAAAAATACAAATATAAGTAAGATTTCTACTGCATTACATTTAAACAAATCATTTCATATAACATTTCATAATTTATTTTTTACGTATAAATTTATTGCATGCAAAATGAAATAAAATATTTCATAATTAATTTTTACGTTCAAAGTTATTACATGCAAAATGACATATAAAACAATTTACGTAACCTTGTACATGTGATGGGTGTCGCTATAGGTGTTCGACAGAAACGCCTTATTCAAACTAACTTTGGTACAAAAGCTTATCTACAAGATGTAGTCTTGATAGATAAATAATTCAAAATTGTTATACTAACATTATGGGATACCTTTGTCGAAAGTGAATGCACTTCGATAATTGAAAATTTTCCAAATAGACTCGTGATATGGGCTACAAATCTCAAAGTTTTTTCATTCAACGGTAAATTTCTCTTACAAATACAGTTCCACCTATAATATATATATTTTTTCATGTAAGATATTTCTAATTTTTTTTGTACAGACATCACACTTTCGACCAAAGTAAATAACAGTTTTTTCATTAATATCCAACTACATGCTGTTGTGGGGGTACAAAGAATGTAATACAGCATAAATAATATACATATTGCTTATTTACGTACCTTTAATACAAAAAAACAAAGGTTCTATTTTATAACTAAATATATCGTTATTTCTTGTAGGGTGAAAGTTAACAAGGAAGCGCTTGATAAGCTGACGGAAAATCAACCTTTTATTGCTGTCAGCCCACCCAAACTTTCTCCTCCTACTAATAATGAATTGACACAGATTGAGGATTTATTAGGGGTGTATCTAACGGTACTTCTATACTAATATAAACTGAATATAATTAATAGAAACACATTATCTTTAATTTCACAATAAATATTATAGTAACATTACGTATTTTTCTCAGTCGTATCTTTTTATCTAATTACACGAGACATCTCCTTTAACAGAAGAAATTCTATTGGGTGAATGCACGCTGGAAAATAGCTTCAAAAGACCAAAAATTTTGGTATATGTCTTGTAACAACTGCAAGAAAACTTCCAACGCAAACTTTGGATAAATTCATAAATATCGATTCTACAAATATGAACACTCAAAAGTTATTTCATGGTAATTTCTTCTATTAAATATAAGTTCAAAAATTTACCAATTATTACTTCAGGAACAAAGTACATAATACATGGCTAAAAAAAAAAAACATTCTTTATTGTAAATGCTTTTGTACAACTTAAAGATAAATCTGGTTCGTTAGATGCAACCATCATAAGAGATGCAGCAGAAGTGTTACTGAAAAGTAGCGCCAATGACTTAATGAACCATCTTCAGAAGGTAAAACATCATGTTCAACATCCTTCGAAAATGCTTTCTTTCTTAACAACAAACATTCCACTCTATTGAAATATATTTCGTCGACCACAGGAAAGTATTAAAGAACTCAATGACGTTGTTAAATTGGAAAGTGATACAGAGCTACTCTTTTACCTCAAGGCAACAAAAAAGCACCACGACCCACCTGAGTACCTCTTTGAAATCATATTCGTGTTCAACTCCTCCACAGCAAATCAAGTTGATTCCTCAATTGTTACAGAAGATGCAAATAAGCAAATTGAAATGGAAAAAAATTCCAACAACAAAGACGTAAAAGGCAAGAACAAGATGTCCAGACGACCCGATAACATTTCCACCGCTGCTAAAGAAATCAATCCACCGCTACTAAAGAAATCAATCCACCGCATGAAAAAATGTCTCTCTTCCAACCATTAAATGTACCTATTGAAGCAGAGTCAAAACCCAAAAAAAGAACTCACACAGGCTCCAAAATCGATGACCGAACCATTGGGATCACCTCAAAAGAAAAACATGAATGAATAACATCTATGATACTTTTGCGACAGTAGACAGTAATTAATGTTCCATTTTGTATTTCTGGAAAAAGTAACATGATTTGTCTATATCTTTGTCTATGTACAAGACTTCAGATTCCACCGAATAGCAATAAATTACTACTCTTGAAATTTAAAGTTTGTTGTAAACGTCTTACTTTCCTTTTTCTCCTTTCCATTGCAAAAATAGTGAAATATTATTATATTAAATCATTCCATTTCAAAATTAATATCATAACTTACATCCAATGATTCTGTTTTTAATTAATGAATTCACTTTCTCTTTAAACAGTAAACTAATATCAACATTAAAAACTAAAAAAATTTCAATATTAAAAACGCTAACATAACATTCAACAGAATCCTGCTCGTGCATTGCACGGACAGGAGACTAGTATCATCAAAATCCTCGTAATATTTTACATGACGCTATGTTCAAAATAAAAATGTAATATACATGAAATAAATTCCATGCTCAACGTATTATTGTGTACTTTCTTGTTAGTTATCTTAGAATAATTGTTGGTAACTTCTAAGATTGTTTAAGTGAATAAGTCGAGATGTAGTCGCAAAATAATTAGTGCACATCTCAGTTATAAAAATCATATTTTATATGGAAATATGCAAAAGAGACCCCCCACTTTTTAATGTTTGCACTTATATTACTCAGCAAAGATGTACTTTATAATTTTAAAATGGGGATACAGAGAATTCATTCATCTCTCTCAATATGTAACATATCCTTCTCTTCTCTTCTCATTTCTTTGTGTACCTGTATATTTGTGTGAGATTGCCACATTGTTTGGGGTAACTTATTTTAGTAAAAGAGTAGTGCTACAGGTACATAAGTATATACATAGGGGTGTCCATAATACCACATGACACTCTATCATTTATCTGTTTAAAACACAATAAATTTTTTCAATCAATCTTTTAAACGGGCAAATGATAGAGTGTCATGTAATATTATTGACACTATATATATATACTTATGTACCTGTAGCACTACTCAGTAAAATAAGCACTAGACATACTTATTTTGAATGATGGCTATACAAAAAGGTATCCATTAATAATTAAAGATTAATGATGGCTAAAAAATGGGAAAATAGAGTACTCCCAACACATGCTCCAAATTCCAGACACGATGCAGCCAAAGCACAATATTTCTAATTCCCATCAGCTTTTCCCTTTGGTGCAAATCTTCTACCAGCTTCACCTTCAAGTTCCCATCTCATCAAAACTATCCTTTCCTTCGGTATAAACCCTAAATCTCCATGGGCGAATCGCATCGATGCTCTGTCCATCTCGCCATCGGCGGTGGCGCAGGTATAATCTATATCTACAATGATACATGTTCGAGTTTTAGTTTTTTGGAACAGTGTTTTTTAAGTGTACCAACGCAATTCCAAATCCAGTCCTGATTTATGATTTCAGAAGGATTGGATAAATTATTTCAAGCGAGAATTTTTTTTCTTACGGTTCATTTCTTGATGCAGTTGCAGATGTGTTGTTGTGGAAGAATTGGTTTGGGAGTGCTGCTGTGCTTATCGGTTCCACCGCCCTTTGGTTACTATCTGAAAGAGCCGGCTATAATCTCTTATCATTTATTTCAAATGCCTTATTTTTGCTTGTAGTGATCTTGTTCTTCTGGGCCAAATCTGCATTACTTCTCAATAGGTAGCATAAATATGGACGGATTTACGTACATCAGCACGTTGAAATTTAATGCCTTTTAAGTTCTTTGCTGAATTGTTCCTGTATTCTCCTTAGCTGAAGTTATATATGGCTAGAAATTATTTCGTTACTGGCAGAAACTGTTTGATAGGTTATTTCATTATGACTGGCATTTGTTTCATGTGTCTGCTCACTTGTTTTTCTGATGGTGGGTGTTCCTATGTGCAATGTAATCCGCTCTTATATACTTGAATCTTAAAGTCAAATGAGTGAATATCATATCTTGATTTTAGACCTCTGCCTCCTGTTCCTAATCTGGACATTTCTGAGGAATCTGTTGTGAAAGCTGCTGATGAGATGCAAGTTTGGGTAAATCGAGCATTATCCATTGCACACGACATTACCATTGGCGGAAACTTGGGACTCTTTTTTCAGGTTGTTTACACATTTTAATTTGTTATTTTCGTCAAGCGGATAAAGTTTATTGACCCTGATTGTGTATTTGACTAACTGAGGTTATTTTCCATGCTATGTGGATTTTGCTTGTTAGGTCTTTTTAGGCTTGTGGATGATCTCCTACATTGGAGGTTTCTTCAACTTCCTTACCCTGGCATATATTGGTCAGTATTCGCTGGCTCTACTCTAGGTCTGTGTGTTTTTTCCATAATATACAGTTGTAATGTGGGATTCTGTTATTATTGCAGCGGTTCTTCTTAGTTTATCACTACCTGTCTTCTACGCCAAATACCAAAGGCAAATCGATGAAAAGCTGATTATAGCACATAAGATTATTCAGACACAGTACCGGAAAATCGATGAACAAATATTGAGAAAGATTCCAATGCTTTCAAACAATGATAAGAAGAACCAATAGATTCGGTGTAATTTCCTCATCCTCAACTACCTTTCTCTCCCCTCTTGTGACTGTAGCTCTTGTTTGTATCATTTGTCATGTGTTTCTGTACTCAACAAAATCCTCAAGTGCTCTTGTGCATGCATTTCCACGTCGTGTTTCTTAGACTAACATATTGCGAACAAGCATTATCATGATAGGCATGCCTGTGAGTCGTATGATTTAATTTTACAAAACTTGTGTACAATTGACAAATAAGTGTTCTCACTTGGCATTTCAAAACATTAAAGGAAAAAGTATTGCTGCTGAATTTCTTATTCACTTTTTGAATGTGACATTATGATGAAATCAAGCCATGCATTTTTTGTCAACTGTTGATTTGTATAATTACCCTACTTTTGGGCTTAAACATAAATCTCAAGGTGCAAAAATGTGATCTTCTCTAGGATAATTTTTGTTGTTCTTCGTTTCTACAATCAACTAGCTTTAAATGAAGAATTTTATAACCATTAATTTGGGTGCATATTGAGATGGTTGCCGTTCAAAGGACTAAGATTCTAATACTTGTAATGTATGACAAAAGGTCCAAGAATGTTTATATTGCATCGCTAATGATAAGTTATTAAATATTTAACTGAGTTGCCTATGCTCATCTTTGATTTGCTTTTGACAAACTTCTGTGATGAACCTTTTGTTGATCCTATTGGTTTGGCTTGTCTAAAATAAGTATTTTCCTAGAAAATATTTGTGAGAATTCCGTTGAATATCTAAGAGTCATTTACTCTCGGCCTTTTGATAAGTTCCTAATATAAATTTTGTTTTACTGTCTAATGTGATAGTACCAATGAATATTTGTTATAGCCTTTTCATAAGTTCTTAATAACTTTGGGTGTATTTAGCACCATATCAGACCTGATAAAGATTAATTTAATCATATCCTGAGTTTGATGCAAGATTAAATTAATTCAGTCAACTTATTCTATTCTATGTTAACCAAATAAAACAATTTAAGGTACGTGGGTTAAGGGTGGATATGAATCACTTGAACTCACTCACTGTACAAAGAAAGAAAGAAACAAAAACATAAATAAAAATTTTAAACAAAGAACAAGAAGTAACTTACCTATAAGTAAATAAGTAAGCTTTGATAAAAATAAATGAGCTTTAAAATAAATAATTTTTTGTATTAATCAAAGGTAAAAATGAGTAATCTGTTCATTTTGACATTGACATAAGAGTTACTTAAAAAGGTAATTTTTAAAGTAAAAAGTAAGTTATTCGAAAATTATCATAGATAAAAGTAAGTTTATAAAATTAATTATTCTTAAGAAACTTTAGTTATAAGTAAATAAGTAAGTTTTGAATTAATTAATTTTTTTTGTTAATCAAATCTATTTGACATAAATGTAAGAATTATGTTTTAAAAAAGTAAAATTTTCTGACATGTAGGCAGGAAAAAAGGTTATTTGAGAGTATCTTTCCTCTTTTTTAAGTTTAGACAAAAAATATTATTGTCATGAATTATTTATTTTTCAATACTTGTACGTCCGTGGTTCTTCTAAAATGGTGTAGCTCTAAACGCCATATAATAATAGTGCATCATAATCCACCTAAATACACTTTCCCCTAATCCTATTGCTTCTGGTTCTACCCTGCTAGTCCAATGTAGCCCTTGTTTGGGTGGGGATTAAAATAAGATATTTAATAGATTTTGATAGAGATTTATGAAATGTTTGTTAGAAAAGTTTTGTTGCCAAATAAATATGTGGTTAAAATTGTTTGTTGACTTAACTTAGATTAAAATTTTAATTTTAATTTGTACCAAACAGGGGCATAGTGTTCCAATAGCCCCCTTTGTGTAATAAAATCAGTTTTGTCGTAGCATCTATGCTCTAGCTAATTCTATCCTTCCAAGTGTAGCTTGTTATATAAGCCAAATTAAGTCAATCTACAATGTCTTGCTCTATTGGTTTTTGTTCTTGATCTTTGTCAAGTATTAACTGAATTTGCAGAAAAAGCTTATATGTGCTGAACTTACCAGATTTCCTTATGGAGACATGGAAATTTTATATTATAAGCATATTGAAGTTCTAAGGCCTCTTGAGGGTTCAGTGCAAAGTGAAGTATATATTTAAACTAAATGGTTGATATGATAATCATATGCCCAACTCTCACATTGTAGGTAGAGCATGCACTGAAATGTGAAGGCCCTGTTTGGTTTGGCTAAATATCAAATTGTAATAGATTTTTATAAAAGTTGATGAAATCTATGATCGAAAAGTTGATAAAGGATGTCGATCCCATAAAATGTATAGTTGATAATGAGTTTGGGGAAAAATAAGTTTTGAATAAGTGGGGCCAAACAAGGGTAAAATCAAATAAGAATAATTATATGTTGTAGCTTTGAACATTTTATGGGTCATTTTTGTAGCTATATTCAAATGGGTATGGAAAGGACCGCCTAATGATTATTTTTATCTTGATAATTAATTGTAATACCTGTTTAACGTTGTTTGTTTAGAACAGTTGTTAGTACGAACGAGAAAAGACAACACAAATAATTTGATTTTGGCTATTTTCTGCTCCATTTTGCTTTGAAGCCCCCGAAAGTGTAACAAGTGCTCTCTTGAAGCTATCTCCTCAAACATGAAAAGATTCCAAATGTTATGCTTCTTTGCACTGTATCTCCAGGTGCACAATTTTAACAACTAAGGCCTTTTATTTTGATGGGGGTGTGATGACATTTTCGCTATGTGCTCCTCTTCTCTATGTACGCTTAAAAAACTGGCAAGTTGTTGGAAGTTAGAGGGCAGCAGCCTTAATCATAGTTCTGCCAACAGGCATCACAGTGTTCTCATCACATCTCTCTCTCTTTCTCTGATGTCTGTTTATGTGTACATCTGGCATTCCATCTTTATCATGGAATTTAAAGTAGCAATGTTATGATTCATAGTTTCTTCAATTCATTTTTACCCTAAACTGGAGAGATGAGAAGAGCTAAACTTTCAGAAAATGCTCTCATTAATTCTTTGAAGGAGATATTTGATGGAGGTTTTGCTAGTTCAACATTGTTGAAATCATGCAAACGTCTCAATTGTTTTGCTTCACTAGTATCATCCTTATTTATTCATAAAAACGATGCCAGCTTCAATTAAATTCTTACAGAAAAATTCTTTTTAGAATTAGTGGGCAGAAGATGAGGAATCTGTAGTTAGTAGGTACGAAGAAAAAGTGCATATGAGAAATCTAAGAGGTTTGTGAATTGTACAAGTGCTTGAGATGCACACCATAATTTCTCTGTGAAATGTGTTTTTTTTTTTTTTTAAAGAAAAAAAGGTATTGCATTTGTATATTGCTTTATCAAGCCAAGCTTCACATTAGGTACAGTTCCATCTACTTTTCATTTTGCCAGAAGTGAATACTTTGCAGACAATATTGTAGACTATTCATCTTAAAGCATCTATTAATGATGAAAGTCTTACTTCAAACGAATGAAATATAAGTTTTTATTTTCCATTCTTGTGGTTCATCCACGTAATGATGTGGAACCTATAATGTTTTAGAATATTGATGATGACTTTTATCGACTGAGATGCACGACTTGAATTTCTCTAATATTTTTGCAGGTATTGGACATCTACGTTGCATACCATTAGTTCTGGGAATGAACAGAGCATGATTGCCTTCTCATCAATAGTTTACAGGAGAGGCTAATAGAACATTGTTTTTCATGCTTGTAACTCAGTGGTGATATTTTTGTAATTTTTAATCCTTTTCCACGCTTCATTGACTGGAATGCCTTAAAAGGTCTTGATTTTTGTCGAAAGTTGATCAAATGAGGATCTGCTGCTTGCTGATTCTGAAGTATACTTCTGTGAATGTCAAAAGTCTGAATAGGATGGTTAGTTTTGTTTTGTGGTTAATATTTCCGTCTTATAACCTTATTTTTAAAAATTTTATTTAAATTATGTTCCCACTAGAATGCAATTCTGGCTCTGTCTCTGACTAGATGTTTGTGGTATTGGTAGTAAACCACATACTACAAAAATCAGATTTTGTTTTCTTGAACGCCAGTTATTTAAATAACTATCCAGTCGCACGAAAGAAAGATTTGGGCCCTGTTTGTTTCTCATTCTTTGTCCAAAAAATTGAAAATATAATCATTATCCATCACATCAAGTTATCATAATTGACTATATATCTTTTATGTGGGTTCTGAAATGATTATATTTTTCATTCTTATTCTTATAAAAATGAGAATCAAACGGGACTCAATATGAAAATTCTTGCACATATTGGTGTATAAATAAGATGCTATATATACAATTTAACTTCCTTCCCTAGCGATATTATTGCTTTGGAGAACAAGAAGACGACAAATTTTCTTCCTCTTGAAACTTCTTGTCTTAATGTAACATCAGGAGTGCTTAGTATCAATTTTCAGTGTAGGATAATTTATTGTTTTAAATCATAGGATCTTTCATGTTAAATCATCAAGAAATAGATAAATATGGCGGAAGCGTACCTGAATCGGACATGGTTAATGTAATAATGAGTTTTCTCGATTTGTTTTCCAAATCTACACGCAGTCTCCTTTTTCTCTCTGTAGTGGAATGTAGAAGAGAATGAATAATACGTACGTGTAATTTGGGGATCATAACCATATTTATATAGCAACGCCGTTTGATCTAATTCGGTCCATCATAGAATTATGATTTGAGCCTGATCTCTACGCATATGTAAATCAATACTTTAATTAGATACATTAAAACTAAAAAATCGAAGTTTTATTAGATCAATTTAATTAGGCTCAATCGATTCGATAGCTTTTAATTTAACACACAATTATTCTCACATATAAGCTCATCGATGGATTAAAAATCCTTACAATCTCCCACTTGGATTGTATGTGTCACCTTATAACTGTACATTAAATATAACCTTATGAGTACTAAGAATTTTGCTATCATCACTGAATGCATCCCCAAAATAATCCCGTCCATCAATCATATCAACATAGGATCAAAGCGGCTTTTGCTACTTTCATGTAGCTAAACCCATCAATGGTCACGTATATCGATATAACCGAATGACACAGATCAAGCATGGATGTGTAGCATATAAATTACATGCGATGTGATCTGTAACATACCTATTTCCAACTGGTTTACCTTAATACCTTAGTGAGATCATTTTAAATAAGTTCAGAGATAATAAACCAAATAACTTTATAACCGAAAATAACTTTAACCTTAAGCCGTATTTAAAATAACAGTACTTGTGTTCAATATGAAAAGCAAAAGTACAAACTCCTACTGAAACTAAATATCTTCAAGAGACATTACACCCATATGAACAGTGTGTTCATGAAATACCTTGGTTATTCATCCCTTAGTAAGCGGATTCACAACCATGAAGTTTGTCCCAATATGCTCTATTAACACCTGTTCACTCTGAACTCTCTCTTTAACAACCAGGAACTTGATCTCTATATGTTTTGACTTTGTCAAGCTCCTGTTGTTATTGGAATATAGAACTGCTGATTTATCATCACAAAATATCTTAAGTAATCTTTCTATATTGTCTACAATGAGCAGCCCAGTGACAAAATTCACAGCCATATTTGATGCCTAATAACACGCTATAAACTCCGCTACCATGGTGGAAGTAGTTATGAGTGTTTGCTTAGCACTCTTCAAGGAAATAGCACCTCCAACAAGTAGGTAAATATAGTTTGAAGTGGATCTCCTACTATCTTGGCATCCCACGAAATCGGAATCAAAATAACCGACGATCTCCAACTGATCCGATCTCTTATATGTGAGCATGTAGTCTTTTGTTCTCTATAAATACCGCATGACCCGTTTGGCTGCTTTCCAACGATCCATTCCCGAATTACTTAAATATCTCCCTAACATCCCAACAATGTACGCTATATCCGGACGTGTACAAACCTGAGCATACATTTTTTGGTTGAGGAATCTTCTGCATTTTTTTAATTTCTAAGTCATTTTTAGGGCATTGACTTAAACTGAACTTGTCTCCTTTAGCCACAAGGGTGTCACCTGGTTTACAATCTTGCATGTCATATCTTTTAAGTACCTTTTCGATATAACTCGTTTTGTGACAATCCAAGAATACTCCGAGAACGATCTCAGTGTATCTGAATTCCCAATACAAAATGGCGTCACCAAGATCTTTCATCTCAAAATTCTTTGCTAGAAATATCTTGATTTCGTGCAATAAGCCTATATCGTTGCTAGCAAGTAGTATGTTACCGACATATAAAACTAGAAAAATATACTTGCTCCCATTGAGCTTGTGTTATATACAATCATCGACCAAATTCATCTCAAAATCAAATGAGATATCACTTGATGAAACTTGTAATATCATTGACGAGACGCCTGTTTGAGTCCATCGATGAATTTCTTTAATTTACAGACCATTTGCTTTGTATCGTCCGATACAAAATTTTCTGGTTGTATCATGTACATTGTTTCATCAATGTCACCATTGAGAAACACTGTCTAACATCCATCTAATGTAGCTTAAGATCGAAATGCGCTACTAATGCCATTATGGTCCTGAAAGAGTCTTTCGAAAAAATCGGAGAGAAAGTCTCTTTATAATCGTTGTCTTCTTTCTATGTAAAGCCCTTTGCCACACGACGAGCCTTATACCTCTCTAAATCACCTTTTGAATCCCTCTGGGTTTTAAGTATCCATTTGCAACCAATGAGTTTCGCACCTTCAGGCAATGTGACGAGGTCCCAAATGTCATTGTCTGTTATGGACTTTATCTCTTCATTCATGGCATCGAGCCACTTTTGAGATTTGGAACTTTCCATGGCTTGACGGAAGTTGATCGGATCGTCTTCCACCATTCCAATGTCAACTACATATTCTTGGATAAATACGATGTAATCATCCGAACCCGCACTTCTCCTCTCTCTAATGGATCTTCTTAATGTCATTGGTTCTTGAGGCTGTAGAGTTTGTTCTTCTAGAACAATTTCTCTTCAGAGAAAGGTATGACATTGTCTTGATCCAGAGTTGCTTCTTGAACAATATCAGGGATAGAAACCTGATCATTATCAATGGCAATTGGAGGAACTTCAATATATTCCTCCTCAAAGACAAAGCCTGTAACCCTTTCTCCCCCCCCCCCCCCCCCTCAAACTCAACATTTTCAAAGAATCTAGCATTTCCTGTCTCGAAAATTGTCTTAGTTGTGGGATTATAAAACTTGTAACCCCTAGACCTTCAAGAATATCCAATAAAGTAGCAACTGATAGTTCTTGTGTCTAGTTTCTTTTCATTTGGCTTATAGGGCATTACGTCAACTGAGCACCCCCAATTATTAGTAATTATCAATTAATTAACATTCACATTAATATAGATTTAATTAATTTTCATTTGATGAATCTTGAATTACTTGAATCCATAGTTATTATAAATGAATTTATTCATATTTAGGTATTTGAAAATTTTAATGGATGTTTAAATTTATATATTAGCAATTAATTGTTATGTATCAAATGTAATATAAAAAAGATTGTTTATTTGTAGTATTTTATCATCATAAAAAATTTGAATCATAGAAATTGAGTTTTGAAAACAATTTTCTTTCTTAAATTTTTATGCTAAATTTTATTTTCTTTAATTCGTTCGAAATTCATCAAATCCTCCAACAAATTGGTATCACATATTACTTTTACATCACTTATAAAGTATTTTAAAATGACTTGCAATACACGTTCAACGTTGACTAGTTTTTTTTAAAAGTTTTAAACCATTTCATCTTGGACCAATTTCAGTTACATTGAAAAGGACGATTTTAAAGGCCTCAAGTCAATTGAGGTTGGGTCAATGGTCCGTGAGTTCAAGTTCAATTCCATTAGAATTAAATTTATATATTAGCAATTAATTGTTATGTATCAAATGTAATATAAAAAAGATTGTTTATTTGTAGTATTTTATCATCATAAAAAATTTGAATCATAGAAATTGAGTTTTGAAAACAATTTTCTTTCTTAAATTTTTATGCTAAATTTTATTTTCTTTAATTCGTTCGAAATTCATCAAATCCTCCAACAAATTGGTATCACATATTACTTTTACATCACTTATAAAGTATTTTAAAATGACTTGCAATACACGTTCAACGTTGACTAGTTTTTTTTAAAAGTTTTAAACCATTTCATCTTGGACCAATTTCAGTTACATTGAAAAGGATGATTTTAAAGGCCTCAAGTCAATTGAGGTTGGGTCAATGGTCCGTGAGTTCAAGTTCAATTCCATTAGAACAATATGAGATGAAAATATTGTAAAACCAATTAAACCCTTGTTTGAGCCCCATTTTTTTGAAAAAATTTATGCTTCAAACTAGGTATTTTTGTTCGTCCAAAGTTTATATAGGGTTTTATCAGTGGCTTTAGTTGGAACACTGTTGAGTATATAAGCTGCGGTCTATAATACTTTACCCCAGAAAGATTTTGGTAATGTAGAATGACTAATTACACTCCATACCATGTCCTTAAACGTTTTGTTTCATCTCTCAGCAACACCATTCATAGTGGGCGAACCCGGCAAAGTGTACCGTGGGTTGATACCCTAGGAATTTAACAAATGGTCCTGGATGTTGTTCACCTGAACATTCATATCTGTTATAGTATTCACCACCACGGTCAGATTTGACGCTTTTAATCCTTCTGCTGAGTTGGTTTTCAACTTCGATTTTATAGTTTTTTGAACACATCCAGTGACTGTGATTTTTCATGAATAAGATATATGCAGCCATATCTTGAAAAGTTGTCTATGAACGTTATAAAATATTGTTGACCATTCCAAGAACCCGTAGGGAATGGTCCACAAATGTCCGTATGTATAAGTTATAAGACGCCTGAAGTCCTATTGGCTTGAAATCTTCTTTTATTGGTTTGTTTTCTCTTTATTTAGTTGACACACAGATCATAATCTGTGAAGTCATGAGGGTCGAGAATCCCCTCAAACACAAGTCTCTCAATTCTCCTTTTGGAGATGTGACATAATCTCTATGCTACAACGAGGCAGAATTCTCGTCGGTTAATTTTCACTTAACACCTCGAGTGCTTACATGCAATGATTCATTAAAAGAAATAATTGTATGAATTGAATAAAGATTATCGTAATCTAATAAAAAATCGGAACCAACCAATTTTGAGTCATGAAACAAACTAAATTTTCCATTTCCAAATGAACAAGAATAACCAAATTTGTGCAAAATAGAAATAGAAATCAAATTCCGTCTACAAAACGATATAATAAATGTCTCAACAAGATCCAAATAAAATTCAGTCTTTAACAATAATCTAAATTTCCCTATTACCTCTACTTCCACCTTCTTGTCGTCGCCAGCATAGATGTATCTTTCACCATGACTTGATTTTTAGCAACTCGGGTAACCTGCATAGATATACTGATGTGAGTTGTTGTACCAGAATCTATCCACCATGTATGTCTAGGTACCGAAATTAGATTAATCTCAGAACAAACCAAATGAAGAATAATATCTTTCTTTACACGCTATGCGTGGTAATTGGTGTAATTCTTCTTCTTATGACCTGCAAGTCTACAGAAGAAACAACAACCTTCAGTTGGTTCCTTATACTGTTTCTTTTGTGGTGTTGTACCCGCATCTTCCTTTTCTTGTTCCTTTTGTCCTTAGAGGTGGTAGCTAAATGAGCACTTTTTGTCTTCTCATGCTTCAATCTTTCCTCTTCCTGGACACAATGTGAGATGAGCTCATTAAGGGACAATGAGTCCTTTGAACAGTTGTAGCTCACCTTGAATTGACTGAAATGTGTCGGAAGGGATATCAAAACCAAGTACACTAACAAGTTTTCAGATAAATTTAACTTGAGTGCCTTTAGTTTTATAACAATGTGAGACATTTCCATAATATACTCCCGAATATTTCATTTCCCTTTATACCTCATAGAGACAAGATTTGCCAAAAGTGTACTTATTTCGACCTTTTCATTCTTGGCAAACCTCATCTCAAGATCTTCAAGGAAACCCTTAGCCGTAGTCACATTATCGGACATAGTGCCCCGGAATGCTTCTGGAATAGCATGCTTCATGACCATTAAGATTATGCGGTTCGATCGTTCCCATTTTTCCATCTCCCTCTTGTTATCAGGGGTACTCTTATCAGTAAGTGCAGCAAGTTGATCGACCCGCAAAGTAAGGTCTAGATCCATGACTTCGAGAACAACCATTGCGTTCTCTTGCCATGCCCAGAAGTTTGTGCCATTTAGCATTGAAATTGAATTGATGCTAGCAAAGATATTAGCAGCAGAACCTAAAACTGAATTGGAGAACGATTATTATGAATAACTCACATGAATTTTTTTAATATGCAAATAATAATATTCTCAAATAGTGGTAGGCCCATCACAAGATACATAGCACAATATCAATATCTAGTCTTTGGACAAAAATATTGATTTGTAGGCGGTACTCTTGGTGTAGTAATCAAACATTGACGATGAAACACTGTATCAATCAATAAACCTTTCTTTAGACTGATTTATTGATCGCACATTAAACCAAATAATCGTCGCACGTTTATCACCACAGGTGCACGTGTATTCGGTTAAATATTGACCTTCCTTTGGACCGACCAATATTCTCATAAATAACACATGCACAAACATTTTTTAATATTCTACGTTAGTCAATTTCCACAAGAGATGTTGCTTTGGCAACATTTTGCTTCAATTAATTAACTTTCGAATATTATATCTCTTAAAAGGGTCCTTAGTACCAAAATTTGAGAAAGAGAATCACTAATTTTGCATATTTTGTTTAGTTTTAAACTTTAGAGGCCTTACGATTAATATTTCAAAACTTTAAGGGGGCAAACATAATTAATTCCAAACTTTAGGGGTTGAAATTAATAAACTTGAAACTTCAAGGATCATAATTAATTAATTCAAAACTTTAAAGAATCAATTAGAACAAATTTAAAACTTTAGGGCAAAAAATTGACCAATTCAAAACTTTAGGGATCAAATTTTGAAATTTTGAAACTTTGGGAGTCAATTTGAATAATTATAAACTTTGGGGGCCAATTTGAATTAATAATTAAAGTTTGAGGGCTTTAATTATAAATTCGAAACTTTAATGGCCCGAATTAATTAATTTTTAAACATTAGGGACTGAATTATTAAATCCAAAACTTAAAGGCCCAAACTTGAATATACCTTAAATGTTAGGGACTGAAATCTTAATATGATAACCCTAACCCTAATTGCAAGCAGGGGCCTCAAGTTATTCAATTTACACATGAGGCCCCCGTCCCCAAATCAACCAAAATCTGAAAACTTAAAAAAATTTCTTTCTTCTTCCCTCTCCCGTGGCGCTGGCGTCGCACCAGTAGCAACCAGTCAGCAGTGCTGGCTGCTGCTACAGCATGCTACTACGTTTTGTAGCAGCCCGCTATGATGCTAGCGGTACACCCGTCGTCGACCAGATCTTGTTAATTTTTTTTTAAATCCCCAAAGAATCCGAATCCAAAACCAAAAAATCATAATCTAAATTATTCTCAATTATTAATTTGAATTATGAAAATAACGAAAATTATACCGCAAAAGTTTTCAAATTCAACAAAATATAAATCCAAAATTGTTAAATCTGAAAAACTTCAAAAAATGTTTTGCAAGAACCAAATAAATTATTTGATTCTCAATTATTCAACATGAAAAGGCTCTGATGCCACTTGTAGGATAATTTATTGATTTAAATAATTGGATCTTTCATGTTAAATCATCAAGAAATACATAAATATGGTGGAAGCATACCTGAATCAGATATGGTTAATGTAATAATGAATTTCGCGATTTTGTCTTTCAAATCTATACCTAGTTTCATTTTTCTCTCTGTGATGGGATATAGAAAAGAATGAATAATACGTACATGTGATTTAGGGACCATAATCATATTTATATAGCGACGCCCTTTGACCTAATTCGGCTCATCATAGAATTAGGACTTGGACACGATCTCTACACATATGTAAACCCATAATTTAATTGGATACATTAAAGCCTAAAAATCGAAGCCTTATTAGATCACTTAAATTGGGCTCAACCGAATTCGATAGCCTTTAATTTAACACACAATTATTCTCACATATAAGCCCATCGATGGATTAAAAACCCTTACATTCAGGACATTGAATCTTACCTAGTACAATAGGTTATTCCCTTTTCAAGTAACTTAACAGAAGTAACATAAGACATTGTTCTTTTTTCCTTTTGGAACCCTTGATCGAGAAGAGAACAATGCTATATATCATCACGGTCATGGGTGTTTAGTGTCCGGGAATAATGGAATCCACGCCCTACAATTGATGTTAATTGTTTTTTTTTTATATATATTTTTATATTTATTTTAACCAATTATAGGGTGTTGGGTCTACTGAGATCTATCTACTGAGATCTAAATTAATGCTAAGCACAGGTGGTTTACTATATTTATATTATTTTTTATTTTTTGATTCATAATTCAAATCGACCCTCATTCTTAAATTGAGTAATTCAAATTCCCTAATCATAATTATTGAACTAGGTAGTTCGGTTACTGTTCTTTTAGAACTAGATCAAACGGTTATTCAATGAAACTATTTCACAAAAAAAAAAAAAAAAAAAAATTCGATAGATCTTTATTGATTCTAGGAGGAAATGGTGGCATATAACTGCCTCACTTTGCCATTTTTTCAAAATGACCTTTGACCCAAAAAATCTCATTTTAAAAAAAAATGAAAACTAAAAATGTAAACAATACCCAAAAGGTTAAAAATAACTCCAAATAAAAAGAAGAGGAGAGGAGAAAGAAAGAGAAAACTAAGAGAAGAGAATCATCGACGCCACCTACGGACTGCTCAAACTGGACTCATTTCGACCATTTGCCGGAGGTTGCCATTTCTCAAAGATTAGATTTTTTTTTTATTTACTCACCATTGAGGTCTAACATATGTGGGAATTTAAATGTTTGAGTTTAATACATAAAAATTTGAATATGTCAAATTATGAGTTTAATACAAATTTTTATAGTTAAAATAAAAGAAAAAGTCAAGTTTGAGGTTGAATTGATTAAAAAAAGTGAAAAAATGGGATGGAACTCGTCGAAAATGAAGTTTTCATATGATTCAGACAATAACGACGTCACCGTCTAGATCCAAACGACCCAGACGACTGGGGCAACTAGATCCGAACGACCCAAATTGCCCGGACGGCCCAGTCGTTTGGACCCAGATAACCCAGTCGTCTGGATCCCGATATTTTGGGTCGTCTGGATCCAGATGAGGGTCAACAGTCTGGATTGGTCCGTTCCAACCATTTTTTTTAAAATATTGAATTTAATTATTTATAAATATTTCATGAATTATGTAAATTGTTTATTTAAATAAAATAATTAATTGTTTTTATTTCATTTTATTTAAAATATAAATAATTTAAATAATGAAATAATATAATAAACAATTGAGTATTCAATAAAACACTTAAAATAAATAAGAAATTAATATAAATAATTAAATGAAGTAAATAAATATGAAATAAACCATTAAAATAAGTAATTAAATAGAGTAATTTAATATTAAACAAACAATATAAATAACCAATTAAAATAATTAATGAAATATTTAAATAAAAAATTAAATTAAATATTAAATCAATATTTAATTTAATTGTTTAATTAAATTTTTAAGTAATTACATTAATTGTTTATGTATATTATTTGTTTAATATATAATTATTTATTTTATACTTTTTTTGTTTATTTAAATATTTCATGAATAGCGTTAATTATTTATGTATATTGTTTATTTAAGTAAATAATAAATAACTAATTGAAATAATAAACTAATTGAAATGATAAATAACTAATTGAAATAAATTCAACAAAGAAGTAAATTAAATACTAATTAAGCAATAAAAATAATTACTTAACATAAAGAACAAATAAATATAAAAAATAAAAAATGGTTTAAATAAGTAATTAAATATTAAATAAACAATTGAAATAAATAATTAGCATTTAAATATTAAATAAATAATTTAAATGAACAATAAATATAAATAATAAATAATAAATAATTTAAATAAGTAATTAAACAATTTCAATAAATAATTAACATTTAAGTATTAAATAAATAATTTACGTAAACCAGAAATATAAATAATAAAAATAATTAATTAAATATTAAATAAACAATTAAAATAAATAATTAACATTTAAAATAAACAATTAAACATTCAAGTAACATTTAAACTAAATATTAAATAAACAACTAAACAATTAAAATAAATAATTTAAATACACATTTAAATATTGAATAAATAATTTAAATACACATTTAAATATTGAATAAATAATTTAAATGAACAATTTAAATAAATAATTAACAACTAAATATTAGATAAACAATTTAATTAAGTAAAATAACAATGGCATAGTTAGGAGAAATATTCAAGGGAATGCGGCGATATGTTTGAGAAGTTGAAGTTGGGATGTGTTTATGCTGCAGAGAGCATATTGAGGTGTCATCACAAAAAGACGTCGATCGGCGTATTTTATTTGGTGGTTGTTGATGACATTGACACGTTCAACAACTATCCATGATGATAGAGCTAACAATTATCAGCTCTCATCGACAATCCTGAGGTACGTATATTCATTTGTGATTTTATGTTGTACATCATTTCGAAATCTCGATGCATGGTCATTAACTCGATGAAATATTAATATATCAGTTTGAAGTTTTCACTGAGTTGACACTCTTGAATGAGGACGAGGGTCAGAATCATATTCGAATAGATACAATCGACAGGCAATGGGGGTCTCAAATAGTGACAGAGAGGGTGGCGGAGATGGCGACAAGGAGGGTAGTGGTGAAGGGTGAGGATGTACGTAGATGTTTCATTAGAATTATTATGGATGTCAGTAGGGATGGGAGAGGTGTCAGTGGAGTAGACGAAATAATTGTATATATATTTTTTATTTATGAAATAATTGTATATATTGTAAAATTTATTTAAATAAAGTAATGAATATAAATGTAAGCTTTCTTTTATGTACATTGTGATCCGTAGTTGTGATAATTTAAAATGTAAACATTTTTTAAAAACGTTTGTAATACTTTAGTTTTTATGTAATTGTATAATAAATAACTAATTACCATTAATTGCATATTTAACACACTATAAATAAAGAAAATTGAGGAAGTCAGTAAAATATTATAAATAGAGAATACATACGATTTAAGTAGATATTACATATTCGTCATGTCAATTTTCATGTAATCAATAACATACTGTAAATAGAGAAAATTGAGAAAATCAATAACATACTATAAATAAAGAGTACATACGATTTAAACAGAGATTACATATCCGTTAGATGGATAGTAAGATACTATAATAGGAAACTTCCCACTTGACCTCATTTGGTAGAGGAAATATAATTTCGACATTCTTGAATAATGTTCAATGTCTTGAAAATGTGATCGTACCTAATGTTCGACTTCTATTTTTGTTAGATATTATCATGCACTGTGTGATTTATGTTCTAATTAAATATTAAATAAATAATATCTATAATCAATTAAAATAATTAATTAATGAGATATTTAAAGAATAAATAAAATTAAATATTAATTTTCTATTAGAATAAGTGATTAAATAAATAATTAAATAAAATAATGAAATATCAAATAAACAATATACATAACTAATTAAGACAATTAATTAAAGAAATATTTAAATAAGAAATTAAAATAAATATTAATTTTTTATTTTAATAAGTGATTATTTAAATAAAGTAACTAAATATTAACTAAACAATATATATAACCAATTAAGGTAATTAATAGAGAAATATTTAAACGAGAACCAAATTAGATATATATATTTTTATTTATTTGAGTAGGTGTTCAAAATAAATAATTAAATAAGGGCCAATTAAGATAATTAATTAATGAAATATTTAAAGAGAAACAAAATTAAATATTAATTTTTTTATTTTAATAAGTGTTTAAAATAAATAAATAAATAAATAATTAATTAAATGTACATAATCAATTAAGATAATTAATTAATGAAATATTTAAATGAGAAATCAAATTAATTATTGATTTTTTTATTTAAAAAAGTGATTAAATAAATAATATACATAATCGATTAAGATAATTAATTAATGAAAGATTTAAACAAGAAAGTAAATTAAATATTAATTTTTTTATTTGAGTAATTATTTAAAATAAATAATTAATTATAAAGTGAAAAGTGCTTGGTTTTTTCATTTGTAACTTAAGGATAATTTTGTCCTTTTAAATAAAATTCTATCTTTATACTTGTATAAACTATTTAAGGATATTTTGTCTTTTACTCAACGAAATGCCATTTTGATGATTGACAAAACATTTTGATTAGAGTGAAAAAATGGATACTTGACTTGTCCAAACTTAAAAGTACCCCGCAATTCTAGTTCAATTTTAAAGCTCATAATCAAATCAATTCTAAGTGAAAACGAACTAAATTGACTAATTGATTCAGGTGGTTCCTAAAAAATATACCCAACTAGCCTACGCCCACCTAACTCAACAGTAGTGTATATCCACGATTGAACCAAAATCAAGAATAAGTCCTCAAATCTATCAAATCCATGGGACTCTCGAATTCGACCCAGAAAAATGAAGCCCAACGCACAAAACAAATCTTCATCTTATCCGGCCAGAGCAACATGTCGGGGCGCGGCGGCGTCTTCAACCACCACTGGGACAGCGTTGTTCCTCTGGAATGCTCTCCTGATGCTTCTAAAATTTTCCGCCTAAATGCACACCTTGGCTGGGAGGTGGCGCATGAGCCCCTCCACCGCGACATTGACAACAAAAAAACATGTGGAGTGGGGCCCGGAATGTCATTTGCCAACGCTGTCAAGGAGCGAGTCGGGGTGGTCGGGCTGGTGCCATGCGCCGTAGGTGGGACCAGAATTAAGCAGTGGGCGCGTGGATCTCATCTTTACGAGAACATGATAAGGAGAGCCAGAGCGGCTGCGGCGCAAGGCACCGAAATCAAGGCGTTGTTGTGGTACCAGGGAGAAAGCGATACGACGACTCGAGACAATGCTGAGTCCTACAAGGAGAATATGGAGAAGTTTATTCACAATGTGCGTGCTGACTTGCATTTGCCATCTCTTCCAATTATTCAGGTAAGGAAGAAGTCACTTCTAAATTGAACTGTGTTACTAGTCCGTACTTTTGCTTAGTGCAAAAAAAAAAAAAAAAAAAAAAAAACCTTAATTTTTGTTTGAAAACTTATTTATAAATAAAGCTTCTTATTTGAAAAGCACTTTTAGAGGCCGTCACATTGAACCAGTAGCACTTTCATGAAATTTGCTAAATGAATATTCCTTTTAACTTCATAGAAGTCATACCAAATGGGCCTTATGTCTCGATTACGATCATATAACCCAGGCTACTAAACTAGTCGAGGCTGTCGAGCTATATCATGTATGATTCAACGATGTGAGATACAATTTGGTATTTTTTGTAGGTGGCAATAGCATCAGGAGAGGGGAAATTTATTGAGAAAATTAGACAAGTGCAAAAGGGAATTGACGTCCCAAATGTTGTATGCGTCGATGCAAAGGGATTGGAACTGAAGGAAGATAATCTTCATTTAACAACAAGAGCACAAGTAGAATTGGGACATATGTTGGCTGAAGCTTATCTCACCCACTTTGTATCCCCATCTGACTCAGTCATCTGATACTTTGTCAATTTAAATTTGTTGTAAAAGATCGATTATTCTTCCAGCTAAGCCATGTTTGACTCTCTTTGAACAAAAATTCTTTATTTCTCGTTCCCACGAATATTTTGCACTTGAATCAATTTTTTTTCCTTCTTGTTAATCAATCATTCTCCAAAAAATCATTATTAAAAATATCATTTTATCCTAATTTCTCTTTATAATGACCATCAAACATGGGCTAAGTCATACGTGTGTGATTTTGTTCGAGTTATCAAGTCTTTTGAATGAACAAATTGTATCTCATTTTGCAATGTTGAGTCTTGTTTTTGACTTCGGAGTTTGGATTGGTGGCATATTTATGTTTAAAAACAGCCTTTTGAGTCTTTGAAACTAAGGGTTATTTAGCTATATTTGATTTAGTTAAAAAATTAATAAAATTTTAAGTTAAATTTAGCAATTAATTTTAAGTACATCATCATGAGATCCACAACTTTTATCAATTTTTCAATCATATATTAAATCAACTTTTATTAGAATTTAATAAATAATTTGAAGGAAAGTTAGTAGAAATAAATATTAGAAAAATAATAAATACTTTTTAGGAATAGTAAAATTAAGTGAGAAGAATAAAGAGTTCCTTGGAGAGATACTTTCTAAATTAATAAATATGCTCTTTAAAAATAGAGTCTTTTGAAAATACTTTTATTATCTATTGTGTAAATAATCTTTTCACTAAATTTAATGATATTCATCGAAAAGGACTTCCTAGTTTCCTTTAAAGCTGAAAGTTGATGGTGAATTTTTCTAATAAAATTGTTTCCGGCTATTAACTTTTCATTTTTTATTTGGATATATCTAGAATTGTGCTATTCTTACAAGTACATCATACTTAACCTTAGGTTTACATAATTTCAAGTGGTGCCGAATTTTATTATTGGATAATTTAAAATATAATAATTCTAGTTGTACAGAATTTTTTTGACAAAAGTCTTATTGAAGTCTCATATGAGAGTGGATCCCGAATAAAATAAAATAATGCCAAAAAATAAGATGTGTGTGGTCCGTAAAATGTATGTATTTGTACATAGAGCGCCTCTGCTACCAAACTTTTTGTTCAGACAAAGTGACTTTTCCCTTCCAACAAATATCTACTTGACAAGTTGAGAGATTTTCGATCTTCACCAACTCCACAGGGTCCCATCCCATGGCTTTGGACTTAAGTGCGACAGCCTGGCTCCACTTTCTTTAATTATTTTCTATGAGTTTTACTATTTTTAACTAAAAAATCGATTTTATGTCCAGAAAAACGAATTTCACGAATCCAATTTGAAAAAAGAATTCAACACAATTAGTAATCTTGAGAATTTAAATGCTCTAAGCTTAAAAGATGGAGATTTTGAACACTTAATTTCTCATTATTTCATGTATCCTATTAAAAAAAATCATCATGTTTTATTTATTATTTGCACCAATTGAAAAAAAAAAAATGAAGAAGAAGGAGGAGGAGGTCCATGTCAACATGATACAGGCATCCACCAACCTATACTGCTTTTATATATATATATATATATATATAATTTGGAAAAAATTTGACTTTGATTAGAGTATTTTTAGAAAATAATAAGTTGGACTTAATTATGGAAGTTTTTTTTTATTCTAATGTTAATTAACTAACTTAAATTATTTTCTTAATATAACTAATCCATTTATATTCTATGTTTTTAGAACGATGCACGATGGGCACTCAATTTTAATAGTACTTACAAGAATTGATCGTTTAACTGTGGTACATCATTGTTTTGATTTTGTATGTATGTTTGAATGTGCTACTATTTTCCAACTTTATCATATTCAATTTGTGACGTCACTTTATAAATAAAATTTGGTTTTATAAAAATAAAATAATAGCACGTTTTGAATGATTGAAAGATTCGAGTTTGGATGCTTCTTTGCATCGTACATCGTTTGAGATTTAAATATATATTTATTAATAAGTAATTAATTAAAAATCGAGATATCCCTTGTAACAAAAAATAAAAGAAAATAATAAATAATAAGAATTCATTCTTTTTTGTTTTAATTAAAATTATATTTTTAATGAATATTAATAAAAATTAATGAAATATATAACTTAAAGACTGTACAAACAGCATTGCCCAATTTCTTTCAGTACCTAAATTATTGATTTCCCACTTATCCACTAGCTCCAGGGGCCCCCTGCATATAAATTCGAATATTCACTCCGTCGCGCACTTCACTCTCGTCCGCCGCAATTTCCATACATCAACTGCATATGGCGATTGCAGCTTCATCAACGAGCCTTAAACCATCGCCTTCATCAGCCACCGCATCATGGATGCGCCACCACTCCCTCTCTACCACTTTCGGTGTCACTGCTCTCTTTTTCCGCCGCAGCGAGCCACGTTGCCGCCGCTTCGTGGTCCTCTCCATGGACGCCAAGCCGACAATCCTGGTGGCCGAAAAGCTCGGAGAAGCCGGAGTGAAGCTTCTCAAGGATTTCGCTAACGTGGATTGCTCTTATAATCTCAGTCCTGAGGAGCTCTGCACCAAGATCTCGCTGTGTGACGCGCTGATTGTGAGGAGTGGGACTAAGGTCAATCGTGAGGTGTTTGAGTCGTCAGGCGGTAGGCTTAAGGTTGTTGGAAGAGCTGGTGTTGGAATCGATAACGTGGATCTGGCTGCTGCGACTGAGCATGGGTGTCTTGTGGTGAATGCTCCCACCGCTAACACAGTCGCAGCGGCTGAGCATGGAATTGCGCTCCTCACTGCCATGGCGAGGAACATTGCTCAAGCTGATGCCTCTGTCAAAGCTGGTAATTCATTCATAATTGCATCAACACGTACCTGTATATGATAAGTTTTTTGATTTCTGCATTGTTATTTTCGAAATTAGTTTTTTAATTTTTAAAAATTATTTGTAATATTTCTTCTAACTGTTAATTTTTTGTTGGTGAATTTAATTAAATAAAGCTTCAGATCCGGAATATGCAAAATGTTATTTGGTCTTAAGACGGTAGAATGGCGTTAGATCTGATTGTTCCGATCTTTTGAATTTGCTGCCATTAGAATATAAAGATATCTGATGCCTTTTTTTGCTTAATTTTATTTAGACAAAAAGTAACTTTAATTGACTGTGAAATAAATTTTTAGATTCAATTAATATACTCTGCAGAAGTAAGATATTCTAAAAGTGGAAACCTGTCCATGTGAAAGTTGAGCTTCTGATTTTGTCAATCTTTTGAGTCTCAATGTCCTTGTGCTCTAGAAGATTCTCCAGTCTACTATTTATGACGCTATTGAAGACTTTTTGCTTTCTAAAGTGGAAGTCACGAACTTGTAATTTTATTTTATTTTTCTTTGGTTGGAAGTCTCAAGTTTTATGTCAACACTGCGATAACTCATATAAGACTTGCTGCTTCGCTAGACATTAGTAGTTCACTGTTATCACAGTGTGTGTCTTTCAACATTTCCAGCGCCAACAGTTTGTTTCCCTTCGACCAGAGTTCTTCCATAGACCCTATTTGTAACACAAATATCACTAAAACTGAACATTCAGATCCTGTTTCTCTCAAAATCAAATGTTTAGTAATTTCTGTTTTCCCAAATTTCATAATTCATATAGGCCATTTCTCCCCTTCATCCATTAGCTTCTCCTGTCTTTCAGTACTCTGAGAAAATTTTAACTAAAGGAATTGTTTACGTTGTTCTTATTTTTATATCTTGTTGTGTGACTGAGAATTATGGAATTACAAAGTATTTTTTTTTTTTTTTTAATTTCTAAAGTTGATAAAATAAGCAACAGGTTTTCATTGTATGAAGCTAATATGTTCTGTTATATTTTGGATAATCCATGGATCTCAACTTTTGAGTGAAGCTGTTATTTAATTCCAAGACCGTTCTTTTCAGATGTTTATAGTTTACTGTTGCCTTTTGCACCTATAGCTTTAAACTGATCTAATTAACTCGAGTTATTATAATGTAATCAATCAGGTAAATGGGAGAGGAGCAAATACGTTGGTGTTTCACTTGTTGGCAAAATACTTGCAGTTATGGGTTTTGGCAAGGTTGGAACTGAAGTTGCTAGGCGTGCCAAGGGGCTTGGCATGCATGTTATTGCACATGATCCATATGCCCCAGCTGACCGTGCTCGTGCAATAGGAGTTGAGCTTGTGAGCTTCGATGAAGCTATATCATCTGCAGACTTTATCTCGCTTCACATGCCACTTACACCATCTACATCTAAAATACTCAATGAAGAAAATTTTGCAAAGATGAAAAAAGGAGTGAGAATTGTCAATGTTGCACGTGGTGGAGTGATTGATGAGGAAGCTTTGGTAAAAGCACTTGATTCAGGCATTGTAGCCCAGGTACTTGCTAAAAAATTCTGGAAGAACAAATGATTGATTATTTGAGACATATGGTGAAACTGTAAGAATCTATCAATATATTTATTCATTATTACTTAGAAAATCTTCTTTGCAGGCAGCACTTGATGTTTTCACAGTGGAGCCACCACCAAAGGACAACAAATTGGTGCAGCATGTTAATGTAACTGCAACTCCTCATCTTGGAGCCAGTACCATGGAAGCTCAGGTTTACACAACACTGCACTAATTTTTCTGTATCTTTTCTACTTCTTATACCATATCACTAAATAATATTCAAACTCGTAAACAGGAAGGAGTGGCCATTGAAATAGCTGAAGCTGTTGTTGGAGCCTTGAAGGGCGAGCTTGCTGCTACAGCCGTCAATGCACCAATGGTTCCGTCGGAGGTATTTCTGTTAGTCGATTGCACATATTTTTGCATCAAAATTTTCGTTTCTTATGTCAGTCTTTATGAATAACCTTTTTCAATTTCTCTTTGATTTTAATAAGTGAGTACAGTATATGCGGAAAATGACACTGAAGAAAACTGCGCATGTAAAATATTATTTTCACCTTTGTCCACTAGTTTATATGGATTTGTTTAAACAGTGTGTTGAACTTGATATTGCAGTTCTGTTTTTTATTTTTTTTCTATATTCATTTATTTTCTGGGAGGAAACATATGTCAAAAATTAATCAGTGAAGCTGTAGGTATCTCGTTTTACAATCCTTTTGATTGCAGGTTCTGACTGAGCTGAAACCATTTGTTTCACTTGCTGAAAAACTTGGTAGACTTGCTGTCCAATTAGTTGCAGGTGGGAGCGGTGTGAAATCAGTTAAAGTTACATATGCTTCTGCTAGAGGTCCCGATGACCTTGACACAAGGTTGCTTCGTGCCATGATTACCAAGGGTCTGATTGAGCCTATTTCCAGTGTTTTTGTAAACTTAGTGAATGCGGATTTCACTGCTAAACAAAGAGGACTTCGTATAACTGAAGAACGGGTCATCCTGGACGGTTCACCTGAAAGTCCACTTGAGTTCATCCAAGTTCAAATTGCCAACGTGGAATCAAAATTCGCCAGTGCCATATCTGATTCTGGAGAGATCAAAGTTGAGGGTCGGGTTAAAGATGGAATTCCACATTTGACAAGAGTCGGGTCTTTTGAAGTGGACGTGAGCTTAGAAGGCAGTATCATCCTCTGCAGGCAGGTTGATCAGCCAGGAATGATCGGAAAGGTGGGTAGCATTTTGGGTGAGGAAAATGTGAACGTGAGCTTTATGAGTGTTGGAAGGATTGCCCCGAGGAAGCAAGCCATAATGGCAATTGGAGTTGACGAGGAACCAAGCAAGCAGTCACTGAAGAGGATAGGAGAAATCTCAGCTGTCGAAGAGTTCGTTTACCTTAACTTGTAATATATGTTTGATACATAGTACTGTATATAACTTGACAAAGTAACGAGCCAGATTTTTACTTCTTTTTTTTTTTCCCCCTTTGTACTACCATGTCAAGTGTTGTCTCATCTTTCTTACCAAACATGCCTATAGTGTAATATCCATTGCACTGGATTGTTATGCTGTGCTCAATTTTTGATTTGTGTTATTGTAGCTTTAGCCAAGGGAAAGAAATAATCCGGCTGTGCCATCGGATTTACGTACTTCATTGATTGAATGTTGATACTGTAAACGAATTTTGCTACTAAAGAGTGTGTTAGCTAGCTTCCCTTCGACAAAATTGTTCCTCTCTCCTTCCCATACGAGAAAATCCTTTGGAATTTCTGAACTGTTATTGAATTTTCTTTGTACTGTAATTCCTTCCTATAGATCTGCATGAGCACTACCTTCAGTAGTACAAGTGCTCGTCAGTGCTTAATTGGGAAGATTTTGTTACTTCAATTATGTTTGTATAAATTCTCCTTGTTTCTTCAGACAGTTCATTTATAAGATAGTCTATTTAAGTCACAAATAATTCTCAGTATTCTTCTTGTTCTTGCTCGGACTTGAAAAAATTTTATTGACTTGTGAACAAAATTACGTATACCCTGGGGAAGGTTGTCCATAAATCACATTTCCAGCTCTCAGTTTGACAACAATATGCCGGAGGATTTTAACCAAATAAGCATCCAATTCCAACCGTGATGATTTACGAACCAGAAATAAATGGAACGTGAGCTAGAGTTGTTGGGAGGGAAATATTGAGTTTGTGAACCGCAATGTATGAAGCAACCCCAGCTACGTAACCAGCAAGAGCAAAACCACTTACCTGAAATAGAGGGAATAACACAATTCGCTAAAAGCAAGAAGATAGATTTTGGTACAAGCAGATGATGCACAGAAGCATGTACCTTCCGGAAGTACCAAAAGAAGTCAACCTTTTCCATTCCCATAAATGCAACTCCAGCAGCAGAGCCGATAACCAACATGGATCCACCTGTACCAGCACAATATGCTACCAACTGCCAGAACTCGGAATCTTGAGGAAATGAAGAGAGATCATACATTCCCATTGTTGCTGCAACCAGTGGGACATTGTCTATAATAGCCGACACGACTCCTATGGAACTAGCAATCAGTTCGATGTTGGGAATATGGGCATCAAGATAATTGGCTAATTCCCTCAGGATACCTGCTGCCTCCAGGCTACCAGGAAAATTTTTAACTTGTCATTTTAAGAAACTTGTGTAGTAAAAATTATTAAAGGCAGCTTTAGCATATCACTGTATTTCAGAAACAGGAGATGGATCCTACGCCCAGGAAGGAATATGAAATGCAAACAATGCCATGTCTAAGAGTCAACAATGTAGTTTAGAAAATTAGAGCATCCAAAGCTAATGAGCTTAAAAGGTTTAGTTAAAAATAAGTAAGCTTTAAAATAAACAATTTTTTATTGGTTAAAGTTGGCACTAAGTTTCTTACTTACATCCAAAATAAGTAACTCTTTTTTTTTTTTTTTTTTTTTTTTTTTTTACCTTAATCCAGAAAAAAGAAGCAGTAGACTTGATATGCAGGTAATTACAAAACAGCGCCAATTTTGATTCCATAAAGTGCTTTGGCAGCACTAAAGAGTTCTCCCCCACACGAGCCAACACCCACCCAAAAGAAAAACTATTAAAAGGTCCCATACTCGCCATTCCATCAGAACACAGATATTCATTCAGGACAAATTGAACAGTACACCAATATAAAAGTACTTGTGAGTACCTGCTGACAGAGAGAAGGATTCCGAGAAAGAAAAGAGCTCCTTGAGTATCAATGCGTGATAAAGCCTGTGGTACTTTCAATCGCTGTCTTTCGGGTTCACCATAGTGAATGGCATCTGTCAGGATCCACAAAAATCCCAGCCCAAGCAGAATACCCATGTAAGGAGGTAAGCCAGTTAAAGCCTTGAAAATAGGGACAAATAACAAAGCCCCAATTCCGGCAGCAAAAACAAGCTTGCCTCGAGGAGCCATTTGTTCAGGTGCCAAAACATTTTCAGAATTTTGTCCTTTCCCATTTACTTCACTGAATCAAGAAATATGTAGTTTGATGTATTGTATACAATAGTAAGAAACCAAATATCCTTCTGCATAAAAAATATCACAACTGAGCTTTCTGAATCCAATAGTACCTCGTAAGGGACATTAAAGCCAAAGGGACAGCAAGTGAAACAGCTGATGGAATAAGTAAATCCTGTATAGAACAATAAAGGTCAAGCAAAAAGTATATTATTGATGCTGCGCAACTTGCTGTCATCCAGTCAACACGTTCACAGTCAATAAATATAAAGCTTGTTTACAATATTTTATCAGTTAGATGTAAAAATCGAAATACCTTCATTGTCTGCAATGTGGATATTTGACCATGTATCCAAAGCATGGTAGTTGTAACATCACCAATAGGACTCCACGCTCCACCAGCATTTGCTGCTATGACCACAACCCCTCCCAGAAGCCTGCAAACCACATTCTTAATTCATTAAATAATCTTTAAACAAGATATTTTCATTTCCTGTGTTACATACTGAAACAAAATACATGCTTGCACTCATCCAAGGTCATAAAAACATTTCCATAAACTGAGTTCCCAAACTCCTGTTCCACTATCGCAAAAAACCTTCCTTGTCAGACTACTAAGATATACATAAATTTTGATACCAGAAATTGGTGTTTGCGTGTTACGCACTAATCCAAAATACAAGAGCAATAACAAATAGAAAATCAATTAAAGAACGAGCAAAGCACATAAAAATTTGTAGTGGTTGGTGTTCAATGTGAAAGCTACAAAAAAGGGGCACCAGAAAAATCCCGTATACATGTGACACTTCATAGAGATTCCATAAACCTCTCACCATTTCTCAGGTTTTCCGATAGAATTTTGCTTCAAGAGATTAGAACCTAATTTGCTCCTTGCTTTAAAGTTTTTAATTAATGAAAGAAAGTTGTTCGTTTACCTGTCTCCTTTACAGACTCAAGGAATTGAAAAATACATAATGGACATAGAACATGAAACATTTAAGCGTTCCCAATTCATGTGAGAATTAAAAAAGGTGGCTAGGGGCCACTTACTTGCGGTATTCAGAAGGTGATACCAATTTTCTCAATAAGGAGACCATCACAATGGTAGAAGTCAGGTTGTCGAGGACCGAACTGAGAAAAAATGTCACAAAACCTACCTGTAGTTATTAGCATTAGTCAATCACACACCAGAATGTAGATTTCATATAAGTACGTCTAGATTGCTTAATGACTATCAACCTCCACATATAAATAAACTTAAGTTTATTTTCCCTTTAGATCTTTCACAATTATTTATAAAAAGCCACTCACTTTTTAATTGCAAAGCTTTTAATAAAATTTGAGTTTTGGCCATCATTTGCCCATGATAGTGGCAAAGGATCTAGTTGTAAGTTTTAACTATAGTTATTATATTATTCAATACATACAAGGCATATCTTTCCAGGCTTCTGAAATGGAAAAGGAACATATTATCTCCAACCATTTTTCCCAGAACAAGAATCAAAGTTACAAAGATGTCCATGTTAAATGGAATTTCAGATCTCATGTAGCACTAAGTTGTTAGATGTCTTTTTTCTCCTTTTCCATTGGGATCTAGGATGACTTTATTTGATTTAGAGGCTGAGTATCTAGACAAAATGAAAAATAAGCTCTGTGGCATATTTATGTACTTACTGTAATTTAGAACTTGATAAAAAAACTAAAAAATTTTTGGACAAGCATAAACAATCAACTAAAGTTGTAAATACATTTTCTACCAAAAGGAACACTAACCACCCAAAGCAAAGTTCTTGGCTTGTGAGTAGTGATGTTGTCCGTGACCAACTTGAATCCCTGATGAGCATCGACTATCTCCACAATGGTCATTGCACCAAGCAGGAAAAAAACTATTTCACTTACTTCAGCAGATGCATGCGACAACTCTGAAACAGCTATCTCAGTTGAAGGGGCCTAAACATGGACATTGGACAGCCTAGAAATCATTATGCACAAGTTTTATTGAATTTATACTTTAATCCATGTTTAGTACATAACAGTGAACAATATAATGAACAAGTTTTTAGCTTCTTTTTAATACTACCTAGTGTTATCCAATCCTCCCCACAAAAACACACACATCAAAAATGATTTAACAGTTTTGGAAAACACCCCCTCTGAATTTTCGCACAAATACCCAACTTTGTTTTTGTATTTTCTTTGTTCATTTTTTTTAATTTTTAATTTTTAATTTTTTTTGGGCGGTGGGTGGGAAAAAAACCTTTTGAGAAATAAGTAATACCTCAAAGATAATTTCCAGGTGACATTAAAAGCTAGTTCTTACAGAATCGAAAAGCAAGATAATTTAGGAATATTCAACATGAATTCACAATTTTATCTATAAAACAGTAGAAGTCTTACCCCAATGCTCCGTATAACCCACAAACTAACAGCCATTAGTAGTCCTACTCCACTTTTATTGAATGCCAGAGACTCTTCAAATATTATGCCAGCATATCCTATTCCAAATAACAATGCCATGGCAGCATCCTGAATCATTATTCTTAAAAGGTTGTCAATCATAAGCATACTAGAAAATATGGAAAACAAATGAGAAACAAGCAAGGCACCTGATTTGCTGCCACCCAAGAATGACTTATCGCTAATGCGCCTGTTCCAGCAGCTGCAAAAATTGCAAGAGCTTTCTGCAAATCTGTCTTGGGTTGGTTATTGAATTTAAAATCTTCTGACCTCGCATCATCGACAGAACATAAGGGATCACATGTTCCGGACAGACTCAAATCCTGATATTACGAACCAAAAATAGTTTAAGTAGATTTATCATTTGAAAAGTAAAGAGGAAAATGCTTGAAAATGGGGACTCTTTAAGCATAGATCATGAGATAGTAACATCTGTTTATGAACTTATAAATGCTATCTATAAATCATATCCTTGCTCAACCTCAAGGACAAGCAAACTGGAAAAACAGCTACTTTTATGATACCATATTAAGCTATTGAACTCAAAATCAACCTCTTAGAGCGAGACATTATATTGTGTTTATGTAGCAATTGGACAGAACCGCTCAACTATGGCACAATCAAATCGAGGGTCCAGAGGAGAATTGGCTTGTGAACTAATACAAAAATTCCCATAAATCAACTTTGTGGTACCTTCATATATCAAAATTTATGAATCAAACCAAGTACAAGATAGGTTCCCAAATAATTTTTATAAAACACTCCGCTGTGCTCTTTCATTATGTAAGCAAATAGTGAACAAAAATTATCATTACGGATATCAACCGAAGCACGTGAATTCTGCAGATAAACAACTACATGATCAGCAAGGCATTTCAATAATAAAATTAATGTAGTTTTAATTTGAATTTTTGAGATATCTTGGTTTGCAGAAAAACCACTTAAGGTTAACAGATGTGAAGAAAGAAACTAACTTCAATTTTTTCCTACAGGGTCACACGACATACAAACGAACTGAACTATCTCAAAGTGTGATGTCTTCATAAGAATAAATCAATTGGGAAATGAACATTATTACCTGATTTTGCTTATCTGAGTTGGTTTCGTGTTGAGTCGACGAAGTAGAAGAAGAGCCATCTCGGGCCTTGTCTTCAGCCCGAGCAAGAAGCCTATTCCTGTCCAATAAAATTCCTGGACAATCTCTTATCCTCGAGGAACCCAAACAAGGTGGCTGAGACCAAAGGGTAGTAGGAGGCTGTGGTGAGAAACGAAGTGGGTGTTTCTTGAATTGATGAAAACGTGAATATGGGAGGTGGGTTGTAACTGTATGTGGGGAAACTGTAGACATTGGATGCAGATACTTGTTAGTTGGAACTTGAAGAAGATAGTGAAACTGAGACTGCGTGCAGTATGCGAGGGGAGGGGATTTCAAAGGGGCTCTGTGTGTGTGTGTGTGTGTGTGTGTGTGTGTGTGTGTGTGTGATAGAGAGAGAGAGCGCTCGGCATATCCGAGGTTCTCTGTTTTGCTAAAAGAGTGCTCAAAGGTTAAAAAACATTGGATGCTTGTTTGTGCATGCATTATGATTGGAATGTATGATTAAAAATTAAAGAAAAATTTTTAATTTATGTGTAATATTATTTTAATTAAGAACATGTAATTGAAAATAAGTACGGTAGAAAAAATAATATGGTAATTAAGAATTTCTGCTAGATTATTTGCTCCCTCAATTTTTTCTTTTACAAACTTCAAGAGCCTCTTGTCTCAGTCACGAAGTTCTCTGTTTTGCTAAAAGAGTGCTCAAAGGTTAAAAAACATTGGATGCTTGTTTGTGCATGCATTATGATTGAAATGTATGATTAAAAATTAAAGAAAAATTTTTAATTTATGTGTAATATTATTTTAATTAAGAACGTGTGATTGAAAATAAGTACGGTAGAAAAAATAATATGGTAATTAAGAATTTCTGCTAGATTATTTGCTCCCTCAATTTTTTCTTTTACAAACTTCAAGAGCCTCTTGTCTCAGTCACACAAAAGACACACTGACTTTGTATTTAGAATAATGTTATTTGAACATAATTATTTAAAGATTAGCGTACAGAAAAAGAGAAAAAGAACTTCAAAGACTAAGAAAAAAATGGTTTATAAGGTTAAATGGAATAATATTAGTGGAAATTACATAAAATCAAGTACTTAAACTTTCAAATTCAACATTCAGGGTGAAATTTATTTATGCACAAATCAGGTATTAATAAATATAACGACCAATTTCAAACCCATTTCCCGCCTCTCTCTAAACATCCACAATGACAGCAGCCATCTTCTCTCCGGCATTTGTTTTGTGCAATGCAGCGGCGCCTACCAGACCTAATATGAGCGGCGCTTCCAGATCGTCATGACAATTTGAGCCCCGTAGCCAGGGTGATGCCAATTTTGGGCGGCGCTGCTCGTGGCGTGAGCTCCAGTGCTGTAATGATGGTGATTTTTCTAGTGTCCGTAGCTACTGCTTTAGGAATTTTTTAGGTATGGATGCCACGATGAAGTTACTTGTACTCGACCGCTGCAGATGATGGCACTATAATAGTTTCAGATCTTGTTGCTACAACGGTGATGACAATGCAACAGCGGCCACTGCAATCATAGCTTCAGATTGCGGTACCTATAAGGTCAATGTTTGGGTTTTTTCGCTGCAGCGCTCATTGTGAGAGGTGTGGTGTAGTTTGGCGAGTTCGATTTGGTGGTATTGTATGGTGTGGTGTAGTGTGGTGATGTGGCTGAGTGAGTTGGTGGCTGTGGTGCTGTATAGGGGATGGTGTGGTAGTCGACGGTGATGCACTACGGCGATGATGGAGACGAATGGGGTGTCTGTAACAAAAAATTAGGCTCTATGACCATCTATTTAGGCATATGTGATCAAATATTAGATGTCTGTGACTAAAAAATAATTTGTGACCAATAAACTGTGATCTATGTGATCGATCACCAAAATGTAACATGTAATTTAAAAGATCTGTGACCTTAAAATAATATGTGACATACAAAATTTTTGATTTGTGACCGCGAAATAATTCGTGATCAATTAATTTGACAATATGTGATCAATAAATAAAACTGTGATCTATAATTATAAATCTGTGATCATTAATTATATAACTGTGAGTTTATTATCTTTATTTAATAAATATTTTTAATTAATTAAATGCATACCTGATTTTTGAATTTTCAAACTATTTACTTGATTTTTGAATTGAGGAAAACATAACACCTTATATGTGATTTTTTCCCATAATATTATACAAACAAATGACAGCCCAAAACAAGTAAATAATTGTATAATAAGGAAAATTTATAGATAGAGTTATGAAGGTGGTACTCACTCGCCATTTGAGTCAATTTTCACTTTCAAAAAATAGAACACAAAAGACTTTTGGAAAAACAGTGAAGTATCGGTGTAGTGGCTACAATTTATGCCTAATATAGTAAAAGAATTCAAAAGCAACAATCAAATTTGAATAACAGAACTTAGCAGCGAATAATTAAGTCCTTATTGGGTTGCGGACATCCTACTGCTTTTATTTGCAATGCTATATTTTCAAGAAAATATTTAATACAAGAAATTCAACAAATGGCTTGTACTATTTTTCCTATGTTACAAAATAAATAATGTCATTAGTGGGTTTCAATTTTTTTAGGCCCCAAATTGTCTTGAGGCCTAAGGCCACTGGCTGGGTAGCCTTGGGCCAAGACTGGGTCCGTAATGAACTTTTAGGTCACGTTTGATATACATACTATTACTAAGAAAAAGCTTTCTTGAATTTTCAATTTCAATCGTTCTTTTCTATTTCGATTACTTAAAATTTCTTATTTTCAATTTATCTGTCATGTCCAATTCCTTGACGTACTATATATGCAATTATCTCCTGTCATGAATTGTAAGATTGGACATTGTTTATGACCTGTGCAACCATAAGAGGGAGAAGTAGTAACTTGTTGGGGTTGTCCTTCAAAATTAGGACATTTGTGTTTAAGTTACTTATTTTTTTAGATGTCATTTTAAAAGCTGCCAAGGAAGTTACATGAGTTCCACCAAAAAAATGAATAAATAAATATATAATATAATAATAATTATTATTATTATAAATAAATAAGCCTCATGTACAGCCTATTGGCTTAATTTGACAGAATCCACTGTTTGTCTTCTTTTTTTTTTTTTTCATTCATCTTCTAATGAAAACCGGCTAAGTATTATATGTGAAACTTTTCTATACTTGTAACATGATTCTGATAAAATAAATAAATAAATAAACATGTTGAAATTTATGACATCTAATTGATGTGGAGTGCTATTGTTCTCCTAGAACTGTTATTCATTCTCCCCTTCCAAGCAATCCCCAAACTACTAGTACATCATTTTGTGATTGAATTCAATTTTTAAATTCGGTAAGTTGAAGCCTATTAGTAACAACTTTCGCTTGCTTGCTTCCTTTATTTATTTATTTTTTTCCCAGTTTAGATTAAAATGTTCAGCTTTGAATTATGCCATTACAAGTCAATTGATCACACCCAAATAACTATATAATACATTTTCCAAGTAACAATTACACGAAATGAAATGTGCCTGCTTCTCTTTAGGTTTGGTGAGAAGATCCTCAAGTTGTTGTATCATAATAAGAACTGAGCCACATAACGTAAAATATTGCCCTGCGAACATCGGTAAGTGCATTTTCCATTTAATGAAAACACGGCGAAAGTTTTACAGCAAAGTGGACTAAGAATTCTGTAGAACTATTGAATGTTCAATTAGTTACTCCTTATCCCACTCTAACGCCATCTAAGGCTCTGATTAATACCTTTCATTGTTCAAAGCATCCAGCAAGCCCATCTTAGTATGGTGGTGGAGGATATGACGGAGGAGGAGGAGGATACAAACCTGATTAAAAGCAATGCACAGAATTAGTTTTAATGGCAGAATAGATTTGGAAAAGGTAAAATAAGAACTTGAAAGTTTCATTTGATTCATTTCAAAATTTCCCAGTTAAACATAGGTTCTTTTCTCCATTGGACTAACAGAGTTGGTATGCTCATTGTTGAACTTCTTGAAGGCACAAAACATGGTGAAGGTAATCGATCATCATCACAGGAATTAGACTAAAAATTATGATACACTAGTAAATCAAGCTTCCACGAAAAGAGGCAAATGAAAGGCTTCAAAAAAGAAAATCTCGATAAAACTAACCTGGAGGATAATAGTGTGGGTTCTGTGCTGGCGGAGGATAGGTTGGTGGAGGATATGTTGAAGGTGGCGCATAGGGAGATGGATTAGCAGCTTGCTGTGGAGGATAGTATGCAGGTGGTGGGTACAACGCCGAATTGGGAGGAGGGTATGAAGAATGAGGAGCTGGTGCGTGGTAATCTGCTCTTGAGTGGCCACAAGAAGATCCATATGGAGGAGGTGCAGAAAAATGAGGGATTTGAGGTACGGGTGCAGCTAAAACAGGTGGAGCTGATGGACCATAGCTAATCGCTGGCTTCTGAAAACCAAAAGAATGAAACAATTGTGAAGGACTGAGATAAGGATCTTGACTGCAGTATATGCTGCAAAACATCTCTCATCATCTGAACTGTGAAACAGCTTTTTCAGAAATCAAGATGAAAGAAGAATTATAACTTACATTGGCATTAGCATAGTGCATTATTAGTTGAACTTCCCCTGCATGCCTATAAAGGAAAGAAATACATTAGCAATAGAAAGATATTCTTCTTTGGAAAATCAATTAGTTGTCAGATTAACTTTGTAGTTGTAGTAGTAACATGTTAGAAGGCTGTTATAAGACATCAAAGGCCCATAAGTTTTAGCAGAAAGATACCATATAAAAGAGGTAAATGTGCCCATAATAATCCTTAAATTACACACACAGACAAGGTTATTACTTTCACTTCATCACATGCAGAGATTTGTAAAGCAGAATTACGAGGAAGAGTTCAAGTCAGACAAAGGTGCTCTCATAGCAGGAAATGATTACTTTCTAAGAAGTCTCTAGCAAATATAAACGTATTCTTTCAACAAAATATCCATGTAATGAAGGGCGGGGTTTTGGGATACAACAATTGAAGCGGCGTAACCTCAATACAGCAAGCGCTGCATCAGTGAAGGAACTGCTGCCTGTGAAGTTCTGGTGTTGTCTGCTCAAATATGACTGGAATTGAGCAAGAAATGCCAGC
>NC_036252.1:8034849-8064707 GCF_002742605.1 Olea europaea var. sylvestris
TTTAGGCTAATAATTTCTCATCAATCATACTAGCATACAGTCATAATAATGGAATAAAGTGTCAATATGATGATCAAATCACTACATGATAAAGTTAAAAGAAATATGCTACATGTACAGATTCATTTTGCCAGAATGATGTCTGATTCATACTTGACAAGATTTCATTGGCAGTTGTGTCAAAAACATTTTTCAACTATCCAATCACAAATTGTCAAATATGAATTTGGTACCAATATGACAAAATGAATATGTACAAGCAACATAAATCAAGTTAAAATAATCACATTTCCAACACGGGGAAAGCCAAAGTGACGAGCCCGTGGACATCCAGGGGCTTGTCACCCAAAGAATCGCCCTTCCAACACTACATTAAATAATAAATATAATCAACAGTAACCATGGAGTTATGCAGCCATAGTTGACAGATCCAGCACGACTTCTAGGAAATCGATAATCCAACACATTTAAAACAGAATGAACAGTCATCAAAGAAACTGGATTTTTTAATATTCACAAGTATTATATACAGATATCGGGCGAATGCATCATTAGCATAGACTACCCTTAATCACTTTCATCCTCCTCCTCATCTCCAAATGTGAAAACAGATGCATCAGCAGCCATTGCCTTGAACTCACTTACCTCTCCTGCTGAGTTTTCAACCGGATCCTTCTTTGACCGAGTATGTACGGACCCTCCTTTTCCTAAAGAGACTTTCTCGGTCTTGTTGGCCAAGCTTGCAACTTGCTTTGGGTCGAGTTTGTCAGGCGGAGAAGCTGTTGTGCTATCTGTTCCACTCATTTCAGGAGCTTCTTTAGTTTGCCTAGTTTTGGATGACCCAGTTTCCTCTGCCTCACTGTCAGAGAACACATCATCCTTCTCCTGATTTCCGGAGTCTTTGTTTGAATTTGTCGCAGCCGCAGCCACTTCCACAGGAGTAGGAGGACCAGATACTCCAACCGGTGTACTAGCAGTGGCTTCTGATGGAGGTCTAGCTAGAACAGCAGCGTCATAATCCACGAGCACAACTTCAACCTGGAAACCTGGGGATGGTAGTTTTCTCTGTGCAGAAGAGTCCAGAAAGCAAAATTATAATTTATGCAGTGGCTGAAAGCATCACCACCGATAATTCAAAATAAGCCATAGAGAAAACAAAATTTGAAAGAGAGGAAAACAGCAAAGTCCAAATGTCTGAAAAAATCAAGATTAACTTCTTTTGCCATTACTAATTTACTATTCATTTTATTTTTGGGGTCTTGGTGATGAAAGTGCAAGAACCCTAATTATGTGGGACCAAAAAGCCCACAGAGGACGACATGAAAATATCAACGCTGAATTTGCACGAATAAGTCATCCCAGAGGAGGTACTTGAATTAAGAACCTTTTACCCTTGTGACTTCAGCACTTTATTTGGCACAACTCCAAGGCCTCGATGACATCAAAGTAACGTACATTGTGCACAAAATAATGTATGTTTACCTTGTCAAACCCATCAAGATCACTAGTGTTTAGAACTTTGCGGTTTTCAATCATCGTTGTGTTCAACCAGCTGATAATCAAGAAAACCAAAAGATATTACAAACAAAACAATAACAAGCTTTTAGAATGTACAAAAAAGAAATACAAAAGCATAGAAATCTTCCTTCAACAGACTTTCGTAGTGGAAGGGAAGATGGATATGTTATTTATGCATTTACCAAATATACTTCGGTATATTAGTATGTTATTATACCAATAGAAGTCTCCTTGGCGATCATGAAAGTGGATTTTGAAATCGCCAGCCAACTCTGTCAGTCCAGGCTCTCCAGGAAGAGCAAAGACCATTATCCCCTTCTTTGGTGCAGTAAACCAAAAATCTTCAGGCTGCATAAAAGCCCGAAGAACACTCAGTTAAACTTCTTCGGGACTTAAATATCCCAGAGGCACCAAAAATGGGCACATAATAAATGCTCCGATTCTCCAAATGGCTCAACATGGAGGTTATTAGCAGTCAATAACCCTAAAAATTTGTGGTAAGTCTGGCGATAAAAATTGATTTCAACTCAAGTCAAGAAAAATTTATAAAATTATACTATATTATTTAGACATCAGATGGGGGCATAGACAAATATAAAAGTCAACATATCCTACGGAGATATCGATACTATACCACCTCAAAACACTATTGAATAAAAATAAATAAAAACTTGATATAAAATTAATCATAAAAACATGAATAGAATAAAATAAATACATGCAAATTAGTAGCTATCTTAATAAATATTAATTGTATCTAACAAATAACAACAAAACAACAACAATAACAAACTAAGCCTTATTCTCTATATATTTGAGGCTACCTGAATGCTTTTTCACCAGCCCGCTCAATTGTATCTAATTGATAACATATACAAAAAGTTCACTTGTGTCCCTTAGGTAACAAGTGTGTGTTTAGTATTGCTTTTAAGTACTTAGGTAGTGGGTAGAAAATTGTGGATAATAAATAAGTAAGAAGAGTAGGTAAAAGTTGTGGGTCCTACGGAATGCCTAGATAAATATAGAGTTTAACACACTTATAAGCAATTATAAGCTTTTCAAAACATGAACTAAGTACAAACTTTTAATTATCTACAACAAGAGTCTTTGACTTTGTAGAACATGGCAATGTAACTAAGTTTAGGTTATATACTAAAAATGGCAGAAATGAAGGCGTAGGTGAATAAATCCAACTGAAAGACTTTAGATATCATTTAGCTTCAAATTATTGTTGATGGAAATACCAGGTTATTTTGGAATAGAAATCAAGGCTATTAAGTCCTTAGCTGCATATATGACAGTAGATTGTTAAAAAATGTACACATTTTTCATTTGCCCTAGAAGACTGGTGGATAGAATATTTCTAAGATAAAATACCATTCCACAACCCAACCACAATCTCTCTATAAAGTTCACCAAGATGTCCAGATAATCAATAATTCCACAAATTAATATCTAAGAGAATGTCTCTAATTGCAGAACATACACTAACGTACCGACAGATCCTTGGTTCTTGGATGTTTTTTGGTCGAAAAGAGCACTCCTGCAAATGAGCAAAGCACGTGTCTAGATAAAATTGCTAGCATAAAATGCACATGAAGGACAGTCAAAAGTGAATAAAGAGATGCCACAAGATGAAAAATTAGTGAAACAATCAATTGAAAGTAGAGTTAATATTATAATGTGCATATAACATTAACAAATATGTAGGTTAGAGACAAACAAGGAAATAGAGCAGCACAAAAATTGATGTTCACATGAGAAAAAGATAAAATAAAAGAACAAAAATACAAAGATGCAACTTACCATTATGATCAGATACCGTAATAGTGGGTCGGATCCAGTAGGGGCATCTATGAAGCCGGAAGCCTCTAAGCATGCACCTGCAACAATGAGACTTGATATTAATTGACAATATACTAGATAAACCACGTACATCCTGTATCATCCTCAGTTCATTTTATATCAGATTTGATCGCATTACAAAATACAAAAGAATACTAATGTCAAACTTGGAGGACCACATTCATCACATAAAACATAAATTCTCTAGCACAAACCCAGAAAATGAGATTTAAATATGAATCAAAGTATCCAGTACCTGCGCCCAGGCTGGTTTTCTCCGTTGAAGTATGTCAAAATACGTTCAAAATACTTGACATATCTCTACATAAAAGAACAAGACTTATCAGATGAAAGAATCCCGTGAAAAATCTATTTTAAAAACAGTATAAACAATTACTCACGATCTGACTAGGCAGAACAAGCCCTTTCCCATCAACACATCTTTTCTGATTGTAATAATCAATAGACTCTTCAGCTGTGGGAAAGAACTGCATGATAATAACAATTATGTAAAATAACTGTCACCAAGACTCACCAAAGAACTGTCAAAAGCCTATAAAAAATTTAGGGAAGAAAGTCTTTTCCCTCAACAATTTTAACATAACTTTGGTGTCAACAACATAAGGAGCTTCTTCGAGTGAAAACATAAACCTCACCTTCAAGTACAGAAGAAGACTAGAAATCATCAGCCCGTCCTCGCCATTCCGGCTTTACAGTGCACGACCACAACATTTTCAATATCCTCCTTCAACCATGAATATGCACTATGACAAAATGATATTATGAGCTGAATAGGAGGGCAATTGTGGTCTTCAAATGGAAAACTAGCCACCTGTAATAGGAGAAGAAGATAATATTGAGAAGCTATAATATAATCTTTACACATCTTCCATTCGGTAACCTCAGTTTAACTAAACATTTTAAACTCACACATAACTCAATTCGGAGAAATCTTCGAACTTTAACAGCATAATGTCACTCTCATTATAGATAAATTTGGGCATTAGTAAATTTATAGTAGCAGTGAAAATAATTGTTTTCATGCTAAAAGTTTCCAGCATAGTAGAGCATGGAAACTTGGCTTCACCAGTCACACAGGAACGGTAACGTTCAAAGCTTGCAGTCAAAGCCTGACCGAGATTAGAATAATCCCCACCCACCAACAGAAAGAAAAACAAAACCACAAGAGAAAAAAATAAAGAAAGAAAAGTGCATGCCAATAATGAAAGAGGAAAAACTGAATACTAATTCCATAAAGAACCCATAATTTCAGAATAGCAAGGAAACAGTTTCAAGAAAATTTAAAGCTCAACCTCTAAATCAATTAGAGAAGTTAATAGGAAGTGCTGCAAAATTAAAAAGAGGAGCAAGAACAATATAAGGATAATAAGAACATCGAAATTGTTGCTACAGCCATAGTTTAAATATGTGACTTGAATAATCAGAGAAGATGATAAAATAAAGAAAAGCACACCTTTCCTTCAAATAGTGATACGTCGTACAATCTCTCAGAACAGAGATTGTAGACTTTGTATTTCCCCTGCATGATTAAAATCAAGAATTTCAGTCAGTTACAATATGAATTATGAAATAACAGAAATTTACGATCTACAGAAGCAAATAATAATCGATAGCCATTGCTTAAACGTTCAAGCAATAGGACGGGATATTTAATGTTGTGCCATACCAGAATTTATAGTTGTCAAAATGGGTATTGGTAAACACCATTATATGGACATTACCTGGTGATAAGTTTCAAAGAACTTGATTACTTCCTCCATGTGGTTCCGATAAAATCCCTAGATTACATTTCCATTTAATTCAAAATAGGATATCATCACAAAACAGTGATTAGGATACATCTGATTTTACAGAAACTTATTATGTACCTCAACATAACCAAAAAAACCAGAGCTCATGTCACCAGCAGGGAAGCCCATGGCAATAATATTCTCTGTGATGTAAGTCATGTCTAAGTCGAATCCTCCTTCCTAGAAGTAACGAAGGTAGCCACACATTAGTAGGTAAAAGTTCTCTGAACACAAAATGATAAGAAGTAATTTGCATACCAATGTGAGCAGGACAATTTCAAACAGAATCACATGCCGCATCAACTACTGTAGCTACTTTTAGGGAAAAATGAAAAAGAAATGAAGACAACCATCAAAAGCTTACACTTGTTTTAAAAAGATTGAGCTTACAAAAGCATTTCTGCAAACATGTGGAAAGTACGAAGTGGCCATAATGGATAGAGAAACTAGTCCCAACCTTAAATGGGCAATCGGCTGTGGAGTAAGAGGGTAAGGGGAGGAGGGGCTGGTTGCCTTTCCTTACGCTCTTCTTAATTATTTATTCATTTTACTTTTTGCATTTACCATATTTCAGGGAAAACTTTCATGTGCCAATCATGCTATTAGCTAACTGATTCTTTGAGTAGATCTGATCAGGGGGTACGCAAGTGCTACGAAACAAAAAGTTGGAGACCTATATGTATGAAAAGTTGGTCGGAGACTGAAGTGCTCATTTGTGTAAAGTTTGGGAACTTCGGGTGCTATTTTACCCAATAATCATATTAGACAAATTCACCATATATTTGTTAGACGTTTATGATAGTCTAAAAGAAAAAAATTAGGCATCAAACCAGCAGTTACTAACCTGGTATCTTCGTTTATTTTGAGACACAACATGTCGAGCTTTGACCTGTACGGCCTTCACTGCACTCTTAGATGAATCAACTAACCCTTTTGTGATAGTTCCAATAAAACCTGGCTGTGTACTTGTCACAGACCCTTCAGAACCTTCATCTCCCTGAGGAGATTTTGGTGACAAGCGCAAGCCAAGTCCACCAGTGAAACGAGCAAAAGATGACTTCCCCGAATTTCCAGATGGTGATTCATCTTGCGATCCCACAAATGGCTGCGGAATTTTCAAATTTTTTGCCCACGTGGTGATGCCAGAAGCAGAGAATTTAGAGGGTGCATCATTTGCTGAATTTTCTGGAACAGGTTCCAAAGAAGTGGGCATTGCCATATCTGCAGTCTTGTTACGTGGAGGGGTTGATGAATCAGAAGAGTCCAGGTTCATTCCCCACGGCTCAGAGCTATCAATAGCGTCCAATAGCAGAAGTATTCAAGATGAGAGCATGAGAACCTCTCTGCAAACCAATTTTTAACACATCTTTTATCTATCTTAGGATTTCAGCAAAGAAAACTCACCAAGGGAGATGGTTGAACAAAGCTATTTATAGATCCTTTTTATTCTGATTAATAATTTGAGGAGAAAAATACAAGGAAACAAGAAAGCCGTGCTAAGGTTCTTTAGATGTAAAAACAGCCAGGAAAAATTAGCTGCTTCAAAATCATATAAAAGAAGAATGGCAAGAGACAATTTTCCATTCCTGAAGTAAACTTTAATTTCAGCATGGAGCAGGGAATAATTACATTATCTAGCATTTAGGAGTACATATAAATATATTAAATAAGTAATAATCACAGTGGCCAAGATCTTATGAGTACTTCAAACTTTGCCTCAATTCAAGCGATAACTAGAAAGAGTATAGATGCTCTAGTCTATAAGGTCATCAAATAAGTTCACAAAGAAGAAAAGAACACAACTAGAGATGGATTTTGTACATAGACTAAAATAGAAGTATATAGAAATTCATTGTATCTGTGCTCATTTTTATTGAAATGGTTGGTGGCACCAAATAAAAGTAGCCAGAATCCACGAACCCAAAATTTGAATACGCAAAGTTTCATAATTTCTTTTTACGAATTTCAATTAATTTCTTCGCAGATCCGAAATATACACCATTTTAAGAGAGAAGCAAAAAAAATTATTTTTAAATACTCACTGATCTCGGATTAATAAAGACGAACTTAAGCTACCATTCTACGTGTGTTTGCGCACAGACGGCGGAGGAAAGAAGGTTTGAAACTCACTGGAAATCAGAGTCAACGTCGGCGCAGGTGGCTGGAGCAGTAGATTCTCTGGATCAACGGTGTCGTACTGTCGTTTATTTATCTTTGTTCGCCGTTTGGTTCATAGCGTTGAGTGTGCTGGTGTTTTACCTCCAATAAGTTCTTCTCACCTCTCCTTTCCTACAAGGGCCCTAATCTATAAAATTGTGTACATTTTAGTCAAATTGTGTACATTTTAGTCATAGGTCCTCTTATTCTGTCACATTCCTATGAGAACCTCATTGTGTAATCTAAATATCTAGAGTCTGTTTGGGAGTGATTTTGAGAATTGATTTTTTGATCGTTAGAAAAAAAGTGGGGTCCACCTGTAAGAGAAGAAGTCAAATATGACGACTGAAATAATGAAATAACGGTCAAAAAATCACTCTCAAACAAGTTGCTAATTTCCTTTTCAAGCCAACAAATATCTTTTTCTACATAATTTCTTGTTCAAAGTTCAAACCTTCTATTTAGGATTGAACAAAATCGTGGAACTGCAAAATCAAACTGAAATCGTTTGTTTGATTCCATGTGAATTCATCAACATTTTGATTTTGAACCGAACCAAACAATTTCGAAAGGTTTGATTTAGGTTTCAATCTTTGTAAACGGTTTACAAATAAATAAATAAATAAAATCTGAAAATAAATTAGTCTGAATTTATTTAACCCAATTAAAATTAACACATTTCAATTAAAAATATATATCTATATTAGACATAATTCAATTAAACTCAATTCGACAATTATGCATTTTAATTAATTAATTAATCCAAATACTCATCAGTCATCACAATTGCAAATGTAAAACCTTAAAATTGAGTAAAGTGTTGAACAATTGTTGCTAAACCATATTTATCGATCCTCCACTACAATTGAACTAACAAATAAATCTAAATTTTAATTCAAATTTGCACATTTCGTTTCTTTTCCTCAAATTTTTTTTATTTAAATTCAAGTCAGATTATCCAAATTCTTTTATTTTTTCGTAATCTTTTTCTATTTTTTATTGGTAGTTATGTTGTTTTGATTTAATAATAGTGGCTTAAAGTAATTCGCCAATATCTATATAGAGTAGAAGCTTTGGACGGTTCACAAAACGTCATGGCATTATTGTATATGAATTTTTTATTTATTTTCTTTTATTAGTTTTTTTATATCATTTAACTATAATAAATAAATACATGTACTATATTTTTATATTTTTGAAGAAAATCAATCGTGTATTACAATTGCAGATGGACGTTGTTACGTCTTCTCGGCAGAATACACTTCAACACACGTTGAGGCGATGCGAAGCCATAGCCAGGTAGACTAACCAAAGCGTTACTATCCAAAGTGGTATGGTTCGAAGCGAGGCAGACTAGCCGAAGCGTTACTATTCGAAATGGTATGGTCCGAGGCGTTACGACTGAAGTCCCTCAACCCAAGATACGAATCTTTTAATAAAATATTCGTCATAAGATCTTTAGGAATGATGAATGTGACATCTCTGCAACATATATCAACTCCAAGTCTAAAAAATTAAATGCTGGCCCACCTAGAAAATAATTAATAGACGCCTCGCAATGATAGATGAGTCCATGTGTCCCGTATCTAACAATGCTCTTTTCAACCTTCACCTTATAAATACCAGAGAGCATAGCCTTTGCAAGGTAAGGTTACTTCATAACTTAAGTTGATATATTCTCTTCCCTCTTACATAAAAGCCCAACAATTGTCACCATCAGAATATGTCTATCGTCGACTAACTTGATCATCAAAGTGTATGTGACCGCTACCACTTTCATTGGGATTGGCCATATTCTTCTAACCATTTTGCCATGTGCAGGGAGGAACACATGTGGAGTAGCACCCGATTGGCCAGGTGAAAGGTTTATTTTACGAGGTCAATAGATGCCATTAGTATCGACTAAGATTTTTAAATATTTATATCATGTTGTTGCATTATAATGGTTATAATTATACAACTTTGATTTGTAATTTTTATTATACAATTTATGTTTTAAAGTGAAATTTTAGACTAATATTTATGATTTAATTTATTTGATATATATTAATTTTTCTTTGTTACGCCGTGGTTTTAAATCGAACTAAACCCAAAAAATGGTTTGGATTGGTATGATTTAGAAATCAAGGTGGTTTGATTTGGAAAAATTCCAAATCACTTTAAATGGTTTGGTTTGAAATTTTTCTATCTTCACCCCTATTTTTATTCCTCTTTATAAAATGCCTTGATATAAATTGTTAGATACATTGTAATCATTGTATCACACCATATTGTCATACAATTTGTAAGAGCCACATTTCAAAAATTAGCCATTAAGGTTAGAGAACTCAAACTTATATAAACTACACAAAGGAAGCCCATAATTTCGATATGGGATTCAAACCCCCATAAGTTCCATTGGAACCATGACAAACCATCATGCTTTTAACCCTGATGCCCGGTCTAGAGACATGATACCTGCTCTGATACCAATGTTATAGAATTTGGAAAAGCCACACTTCCAAAGTTAGCTATTAAGAATGGAGAACTCAAGCTATTAAACCACACAAAGGAAACCATATTTCCGATTGAGATTCAAATCCCCACAAGTTCTACTGGAACAACGACGTGTGCTTAGAGATTCCTACGATAATAAAAGAGAACACATGATTTGCATTGTTTAGTCAACTATTGTAAATAAACTGTTCACAACGCTTCATCCCTAAATCACATCGATGTCATGTATTTTTTATTACCATCTTTACCCTTACGCATCTTTTTATTTGTCGTGTCCGATTTTTCATCTCTGTCTATCTCTTCCGTTTTTTAGATCTCCTTCTATCTCTTCCGTTTTTTGTTCTGCCATTTTTGACATCTTCTCTAGTGGCATCAATATCTTCATTCTTTCCCTCTCCAATTTTCGATTTGTTTTTCCAATTTCTTCCTTTTTCAATAAGCAAATGTCAGTTTTTGCTATGAATCTTGGGTATGTTGATTGGTTTACTGTTTATTTCAACATTGCCAAAAAAATTTAGGATTTTCCTAATTTTTTCCTATTTTGGCAAGTAAATGTCATTTTTTTCTACGAATCTTGAGTATGGTTGATGAGTTTACTATTTATTTGAATATTGCTAAGAATTTTCTGGGTTTTACTTTTAATTTTTCTCCTCGTCTTTAATTTTGGATTTTTCAGGAGCTGGAACTTGACAAGGTATTTAAAAATGGAGTGTTTACTGGTTATGACTATTTAAAATCATAATAAATAACGTTCATGAATCATGATCCTACTGTGATGTAGATTTTATTGGGCTAATTTGTATTTTACTTTTTTTTGACTATATACTATTTTAATCATTTCTTTCATTTCACAAATGCAAGCATAACTTTTCAAAGACTTTTCTAAAACAAGAAAAGCACGTCGCTCTTAGAGCTGGCTTATAGTTTTGTTGCCATTTCCTTTTATTTTATAATTATTTGAAAGTAACAGACAGTGCTAGTGCAACCACCCGAGGTGCTGGAAATGATGAAAGGGATGAAGAAGAGATGAGATAGAATACCAAATATGTAGCAACAAGATGAAGAAATCACAAATATTGTCAAGAACAATTTTTAAGGCTCGAACGCGGGATCGCTGTTCTTAAACGTTATTTGCCCACTCTACGGCGATTATGAGATGCTTAAGGATATTCCAACAAATGGTTTGAAGGATTATAACAAGCCTTTGCAAAGAATTTCACGAAAGCACATGGAGAAATTCTTCAAAACTTGAAGAACTCAAAGGAGGAAGTTTGAATATGAATGGAAACAAGATTTTCATCTTTGATGTGGAATAATGGATGAATTCAAGTGTTTTCAATAATAATAATGCATGAATATCGATCTCATATATATAGGCCTCGATCATGCACACGAAATGGTGCCAAAACAAACAAGAAACGCCACCAAATTCAAACCCGCAACCACCAAAAACAACCTCCAACGGTCGAATTTTTTGTACCATGCAACCGCATGGAGTTCTTCAAAATCGAGACTTAAGTCCCAATAAGTGGCCATGCGACTGATCGCATGGCCATTTTGCGCATGCGACACATGGCCATTTTGCCCATGCGGTCGCATGCGCCAAACTTTTGGCCCTCGTTTGGTTTTTAAATTCCATTCTACTTAGTTTTATTGAATGCTTGAACAATAATTTCAACAATCCCCCACTTGTTCAAAATTCAGTAAAATTCTCATATTTAAATCATATGATAGTCATGTATAGGGGTTAGATATATTTCGACTTGAATCTAACCATCATGCAATTCAAATAAAGTAAAGTCGGAATCAAAGGTAGCATGAAGTTTTGAACCAATTATTCTATATGACAATACTGGTAAGAACACATACGAGTACCATGTGTTCTCAAGTTTCTCATAACTCGCTTAGAGCTATTTTAGCCTTGCGCTTATCCTTTTCAACAAGATTTTAAGAGAAAAACTCCAATTCTCTATTGAGACGGCATCACCTCGAAGTTTGTCTAGGTGAAATCCTTCCAGTACCTTTGTTACTTTTAAAGGTACTTGTGTTTTATCACTGAACTTCATTAAGATCTTAAAGCTCATATCATTTTAATAACAACCAGCATTATTTTAATTAGGATAGGGTCATTATGGATTTGAATAATACTACAACTATTCACATATCGAATGACTTGTTATTACCTTTTGAACTCGTGAATTACCTTTTTGAGTAATGATAGATAGGGTTGTTGTCATTAGTGGACCTTTTTAATTAAGGAGATTCAACCCTATCTTACTCGAAGTAGATGCTACTAAATCTCTATATAGAGGTTTAGTCAAAGGATCAGCCAAATTCTCAATTGATCTTATATAATTTAGAAAAATTATTCCATCTTTGATTAATTTTTTTATGTAGTCATATCTAATACTCATGTGTCTAGACTGTCCATTGTATACCTCATTGTATGTTTTTGCTAATGTGACTTGACTATCACACATGATAGATATTGAAGAAATATTCTTCGATCCCAAAGGTATCTTTGACATGACCTGTCGCGAATCACCTGAGTGGATTCGAAACTTGATGTGCGCTGATGATAGATGCGACTAGATATTAAATCTATCACCGAGACTGATTATGAGTTACTATAAAAAAATGCGCCAAAGTCAAATGTTATGTAAAATATAATGAGATGGGTCCAAATTATTTACTTTGTACTTTATCAATATGAGTTATAACACTCAATAAGCCATGTGACTCTCATTCCGAAATCATCAGGCTCTTCCAGTTAAAAAGAATCAATTGCTACCTATAGGAAAAATTACGGAAAAATATATGAGTTGATAGCTCAATGGGTAAAGAAGTTCGAAAATAATTATACTTTTTCAATTTTACATTTTTAAAGAAAATCGAGTTCATATTATTGAATAACTCGCAAGAGAACATCATTTAATTATTGCAAAAACGTGAGACATTTACATAACATGGTAAAATATTATATCAAGTCATAATATAAATATAAGTTGGTAATCATGCTATAATCTCATCACATCAAATGTACCGAAAAATTCACCAAAAATGTACCCTCTAATTGAAATATTTAATTCACTCCTCGGGTTAAGAACTTTCGCCACGGGCCTTTGGGCCCCTCCATGAACGAAAGTTAGTCTCAAAACCTATGATAATCAATTTTAGAACACGATCAAAGCCCCCTCTATGAACTATATATATACACGATCAAGATCAATGTCAGGTCAAAACCCTTCCGTGTAGGATAAAACACGGCCAAGGCCCCTTAATGAACTAGAAGAAGTATATAATTATAAGTAATTTTCTGATCAATCTCAATATTACATATTTCACGTACCAAATAAATCTTAATGTCACATGTCTTACATACCAAGTCACAAAGATGTCATAAATAATTTTTGAGATTCCACATGTATCATAATAAAAAAGATTTCCATAATAATCATATAATCGAACACATAATTTAATAATATACTTAATTTATAAATACTTTGAAATTATTTATATTTTTTCACTCACAGAACTATATTCACAAAATCAACTCGATTGGTAAGTTGTCTCAATGTCCGAATCGTCGCCTGAAATATGATATAATTTTTAAATCAACAATTAATTATTTTAAATAATTTTAATAATTAAATAGGCGATACCCAAACTTAATCATTTTATGTTTAAGCGATTTCTAAAATCTCTTTAATTACTAAAATCAATTTTCTTTCATTTTACTCAATTTCATAGCTTATTATACTTAACACTTTCAATAAAATTGAATTTAATCGAACAATCAAACAACTATAAAATTAAACATAACTTGACAATAAGTAACTTTTTACTTACCTTTCAAAATTGAGGAATTCAAACCTAATAGTATAAACAACTTATTTTCTAACAACTTGGCAAACTCTCTCTCTTTCCTTCTTCTCTTTTTCCCTCTCTCTCTCTCTCTCTCTCTCTCTCTCTCTCTCTCTCTCTCTCTCTCTCTGTGTGTGAATGAATATGAAATATGTTTGATTTGTAATGAATTATGGTGGATATCTATCCTAATCCACCACCTTGTATTATGCTTATTTTGTTGTTGTTTTTTAAATCTTTAAATTTTGACCAAATCTTTTGTTGACTTTCCTTTTTAATTAGTTAATTAAAAGTATTACAATCTCATAGAAGAGATTTTTAAGCCACTCAACCTCTTTCCCGGTATCTAATAGGGCTACAAATTCAGATTCCATGATAAAGTGTGTAATGCATGTTTGTTTCTTTGATTTCCTAGAAACATCATCTCCTCCTAAAGTGAACGCCCAACTTGAGGTGGATTTACTTTCACCTGTGCTAAATATCCAACTAACATCGGTAAATCCTTTCAATATTATTGAAAATCTAGTATATTGTAGGCCTAAGTTCTTGGTTTTCTTTAAATATCCAAGAACTTTCTCAATGGCCTTCCAATGATCATTATTTGAATTGCTAGTGAACCTACTAAGTTTACTAATATCATATGCTGTGTTTGGTCTTGCGTATTGAACTGCATACATAAGACTCCCTATAGCACTTGCATATTCTAATTGAGCAATCATTTTTCCATCATTCCTTACAAGTTTTGAACTTGGATCAATTGGAGTACTATATTCCTTGAAATTCAAATATTTGAATTTATTTATCACATTCTCGATATAATGTGATTGATTTATATAGTAACCCCACTAGTCTTTGTGACTTTGATACCTAATATGGTATCCACCTGTCCAAGATCCTTCATTTTGAATGCGGAAGATAAAAAACCTCTTTATTTCTTCTATACCGTCTATACGATTACTCATAATCAATATGTCGTCAACATATAAGCATATGAATGTCACATAATCATCACACACTTTAAAATACAAACATCTATCTATGTTATTATGTTTAAACTCAATTGATATTATTGTTAAGTCAAACTTTTCATGCCATTTTTTAGGTGCCTACTTCAAACTGTCTAATGATTTTACCAATTTGCATACCTTATGTTCCTTTCTAGGAAGAACAAATCCTTCGAGTTGTTCTATATATACCTCCTCATCAACATCCCCATTTAAGAATGCCGTATTGACGTCCGTTTGATGAACATGCAAGTCATGTATCGAAGTTAATGCGAATAATATCCTAATAGATGTTATTCTAGCTATTGGTGCATAGGTATCAAAATAGTCGATTCATTCATTTTGTCGATAATCTTTGGCTATCAATCTAGCCTTGAAGGTATTTAGAGAGCCGTCAACATTATATTTCCTTTTAAATACTCATTTACATCCAATAGGTTTGGATCTTGGTGGTAAATCGACAAGTTCCCAAGTATTATTAGACATTATCGAATCCATTTCATCCTTAATTGCATCTTTTCAAAAATGCTATAATGAAAAGCCACAGCTTCTTTATAAGTTTTAAGGTCGGTTTCTACCTGTAGAACAAAAGGAATTGTTTTTACAACATTCAACTCATTTCTCTCTACTAAGTAAAAGGAGATAAGTTAAGAATCAATTTCATCCAATCCTAAAGACTTCTCAACTCGAGTTCTCTTGCTTCTTCATGGTTCACTAGACTCACCAATATCTTTAAAAGACATCTCATCACGTGTTTCACTTGAGCTATAGATATTTTCAAGATTTTCCCTTAATTCATTATCTGAAGATAACGAATTTTCAAAAAACTTTACATCACTTGATTTGATAATCACATTGGTCTCCAAGTTTAGCAATCTATAAGATTTGCTATTGTTAGCATATCTAACGAAGGCACATTTAATGCCTCTAAGACCCAATTTGGTCCCATTAGGGTTCGTGTTCTTGCAATAAGCAAGACACCCCCACACTTTGAAGTATCCAATGTTCAATTTTCTCCCTTTCCCCAATTTGTAAGGAGAAATATTTATATATTTTGAAGGAATTCTATTAAGTATCCTACATACACTTAATAAACTTCACCCCACGAATTAAACGATAACTTAGCATATATAAACATGGCATTAATCATTTCTACTAAGATTTCATTTTTTCTTTCATTCAAATCATTTTGTTCGGGTGTCCTAGGTGCAGAATATTGGTGAATTATGCTATATTATTCACAAAACAAGTTAAAATCGCTGGGAGAATATTCACCACCTTTATCACTTCTTAAAGTTTTAATTTTCTTTCTTAGATGATTTTCAACTTCATTTTTGTACACCTTAAATATGTCAAAAGTCTCATTTTTATGTTTCATCAAATAAATATACGTGTATCTAAAAAAGTCATCAATAAAGGTAATAAAATACCTATTTTCACCTCTAGTTAACAAGCCACAATAAAATAATTCAACAATATAAGCAAAATCAGTTTTATTCATTTCATTGTCAACTGTATAAAGTTTGACTATTCCTTCACAAGAATAACATTTTTCAGCAAATTTCCCTTTAAGGGACAATACAAGTTAACCGGACTCAAATACACTTTTAATGCCCAGTTTTCCCAAGAGATTACTACTAAACAAGTTCCTATTCATATTAAGAACATGTAGTACATTTGTAAGAGTAGCAGTTTTTCCAGAAGTGAAGACGATACAACATTTTCTTTTCCAATAACTTTGGACCGAACTTCGTTACCCACTTAATCTCTTGGTCTCCATCTACCTCATGATATATTTTGAATAAGGATTTGTTATATGATACGTGTACAGTGGCACAAGTATCATACCACCACTCGGAAACCTTTCCTTGATAGCATTTATTTCACTTATGGTGGCCACAATTTTGTCCTCTTGGATGAAGTTTATTTTACCTTTGGAGTTGTTTCGATTCTAATGTCTACAATCTTTTGCGTAGTATCCAAATTTTTCACACACAAAACACGCTCCTTTGGTCTTCTTCTTGGACTTGTTAAAGTTTCTTGAAAGCTTCCTTTTGTTAGATTTTGTAAGCGGCTCAGATTTTTCAATGGCATTAGCCTTAGAAGTTCGTTCGAAAGAGTTTTTACTCCTATCACACAATCTAGATTCTTCCTCAGTTCGAAAATATTTTTGCAATTGTTCCAAAGAATAATTTTCGGAACTATGCATTATTTTCTTCCGATATCATTTCCAATTCCCGGGAGTTTAGCAATTATAGCCCCTACTTGAAAGATCTACGAAATTTCAATTTTCACTACCTTTAATTTGTTGAAAATAACTTGAAGTTCATGCACTTGGGAAAGTAGGGGAATATTACCAAGAAACTTAAAGTCAAAGTATTTTGAAATTGGAAATTTCTTGGTGCCTTCCTCTTCCGCTTTATACTTACTCTCTAATGCATTCCAAATCTCCTTTGTCGATGTTGTGTTTGTGTATAAGTCATACAAAATATTTGACAGCGCGCTAAGTATGTGACCACGGCATATTAGTTCATTTTTTTGGCGTTTCTGCCTTTCGGCCTTGATTGCTTTTGTCTTTTCACTTGTGGTGTAGAACCCCAAATAATTGTAGACACCTTAGTGGCACTAAGACATGAATATTGGATGACTAAAGTATACTTCAGATTCTTAGTCTCATTTGAGACCTATTTTCGACATAGGAAACATTCGATTTGGAGAATGATATCTAAATAAAAGTTGTGGCTCTTTGAGTTAGCTTTCTAACGCACTTTAAATTACCTCAATCAGATATCGGGAGAAGAAGTTATGATAGAAATATTGAAAGTTGTGCAATGTCAACTGGACTACAACCGGTCGATCGAAATTGCCTGAAATGAAAATTCTCATTTTTCTCTAGAATTTAAATATTTATTTTCATCAATTATTTTCTCAAAGGGCCACCCACGTTCTTGGCAATAAAAACCCCACTAAATTGAAGCATTTAACCTCAAACTTAAATGACACCCATGTTTTCTCTCTTAAATGAAATTTGACACTTCATTTGCTTTAAATTATGAGATATTTACCTATAAATAGAGATCTCATTTCAGTCATTTTGTCTCACACCAAAAGCAAGAGTTTTTACATACTAAAGAAAGAGTTTCTAAGAGAAAAAAAGAAAGGGAGGAAAACTATTTTTTCTAGAAGTTTAAGAAGTGTTTTCAAGCATCAATTCTCAACGGTTTTCAAACATCCAAGGAGTGCATTTCTTTCAATATCCAAGTTTTATCGAAGTTTTCAATCCAATTTCTCAAAATTTCAAAAGCATCAATCAAGGTAGGTAGATGTGCAATGTGTTTAATCGTGTTAAGTTATAAGTTTCGATTCATGTTAATGTTTGTATGTCAAATGGTACTCCAGTACGGCATACCCGTCTATGTTGAAGAAATGTTCGTATGTTAAATGGTGCCCTCGGGTACGGCATACCCCTTCATGTCAAATGGTGCTTTCGGGTACGGCATGTATGAAAAGTTATAAAGTTAATATTTTAAAATGTATAGCTTGATCACAAATGCACCTATGACACCTATTGAGTTTTTCAACTCACGGGTTTAATCTCATCTTTACAGATTGAAGGAATTTTACGTCGGGCATGAATGGAGGAAAAGATGGAGAGTGATGCAACGAGCCCATGAAAATCCGATAAATAAGTGATTTGGATTTATTTTTATGAAATATTTTCCAATGTTATTTCTTTAAAGTTTTGAATAACGCAGAATGCGAGAACAAGTTATGTTTTCTTCAAATAAATTAAATTTTATTGTTTTGAAAAAATGATTCAGTGTTTTTGTTTAAAGTATTTGAAGTATTGTTATTTAAATTATAATCCGAATATGTAAGCTTCCGCTAAAACGTATACACTTGTTACTAAACCATCGGTTAAGCTAAGTAAAGTAAGTAGCGTTCCGGTTCACTAGGGGTCGGGGTGTTACAGCGTGGTATCAGAGCAAGGTTTAGCCGGTTCTATAGACCAAGTATATTTTTTTTAAACAAAAGGAAAATGAAAAGTTTAAAGTATTCCATGGCATCGTGCATCCATCCATCAATCTCATCCTATGACCCAGGTATGTTTATGTTTAAAGTTAATGATTATGTTTATGTTATGATACTTTGATATGATTTAGAGATATGTTATTTAAAGATATGTAATGGACTTGGGCAAAAGCTAAGGGCTTAAAGGGAATTACATGATATGAAAGTTTAAATATTTGCACGTTTTCTTTAAGCAAAGAAAATGTATGATGTATGTGAAAATGCAACAGATATGACCCGTAGAACGGCTAGGGCATATAGAGTATTGAACCGTAGAATTGCTATTCATTCCTATGAAAACTATGTAACTGATTCGACCCGATCGCTTAGCGAACATGTGTATGACATCTATGAGAGATGCATGACGACGGTTAATGCTGGTATGGAGATCACGCATATTGAGGCCATAAATAACATCATACACTCCCTCCCACCTCAATGGGGAGATATGAGAGTCACGGTTAGAGATGAAATGTTAGAAGGCAACCCAAACCTGTTTGAGTTTGAGAGGTATTGCCATGCCCTGATTGATTTGTGGGATGATATAATCCATGAGGAGCCTGAGGAGGAACCTTTGGCTGAGGAAGAAGATCCCGAAGAAGAACCCAATGATGATTTAGAGAATGATCCTGATCCTGAGCCACAAGTTGAGATGGACATAGAGTCTGGACCTGAGGCGGAAGACTCCTCCGAAGATGAAGCTCCACCAAAGAAGATCCGTAGAACTTATAAGGATTAGATTTAAATCCTTGTAATAGCTTCCCTTATGTTAAGAAATAAAATACTATCTTCTTTACTTTAGTATTCGAATAATGAAACTAATAAGAACCATATGTTTTGTCTAAAGGAAATGGCCCGCGCAAATCAAAACTTGATAAGAGACCTCCTCCGAGAGGTTCAAGACCTAGGCAGGCAAAACCCGAACCAAGCTCAACCCCTACCACTAGCTCCTAATGTTCCAAACCATGTTTCAGTGGTCGAGCAATTTCGAAGGCACAAGCCGCCTACCTTCAACGGAGCAGCTGATCCACTTGCAGCCGAGGAGTGGCTCGCAAGTTGGAGCGTATATTCCGATTGATAGGGTGCACGGACGCTCAAAAAGTCCAATGTGCTGAGTTCATGTTCTCTAGTGATGCAAGTCACTGGTGGGACTCAATGTCAAGGACAAGGACCCCCTGAGCAACAAGCAGAATTGACTTGGGAGCAATTCAAAGGGGAAGTAATGGACAAGTACTTTCCCCAGTCCTTGAGGGATCACAAAGAAAGTGAATTCTTCCAACTCAAGGAAAAGACTATGTCCCTGACTGAGTATGAGATGAGGTTTGATCAACTCTCAAGGTATGCTCCACATCTGGTGGATACGAAAGATAAGAAAGTATGAAGGTTTGAACAAGGGCTGAACTCGGATATAAGCATGATACTTATGTCCCATCGCTTCACCACATACCGTGAAATGCTGGAAAGAGCTCATGATATTTGATACCAGAAGACTAGCGCCGAACAACATGGTCAACTGTTCAATCAACCGGACAATGGTAACATGGGAAAGAGGAAATGGAATGGTCAGGACAATGGAAAAGGCAAGTGGCAGAACAAGAAAGCTAATGGCGGAGTCAATGCCAGCAAAAGCATTGTGCCGGTTATTGCGCCCTGTTCTAAGTGTGGAAGGACACATCGTGGCGAGTGCTTACAAGGGAAAAATGTATATTTCCGATGTCGCAAGTCAGGACATATCATTAGGGATTGTCCCACACATACCCAGAAGAAGGATGATAACAGCGACGAAAGCCAGAAAGGGAAAGCACGAGTTTTTGCATTAACTCAATAGGATGCAGAGGAAAACTCTAATGTCATAGCAGGTACTCTACTGATAGTCAATACACCTGCTTATATAATGTTTGATTCAGGAGTTACACACTCCTTTGCTTCAACAACTTTTATGGCTAAATCTAGTATTATCTGTGATAAGTCGGAAGGTACATTAGAAGTTAGTATTCCTTCGGGCAACCCTTTGAATACCGATAGAATAGCCAAGTCAGTAAGTATCGAAGTTGAGGGAAAACCAATGGAAGCGAACCTATACATGATAGAAATGAAGGATTTTGATGTAATACTAGGCATGGATTTGTTATGTTGTAATTACGCCACCATCCGATGTAAGGAAATGGAAGTATCATTTTAGAAACTAGGAGATGAACCATTTTTGTTCCTTGGAATGAAGACAAAACCCCTTATTCGACTAGTAACAACTTTACAAGCTGAGAAGATGTTGAGAAAAGAAACATGTCAAAGGTATCTAGTAAATATCTTCGGAGGGAAATAAGAGACGATAAGGGTTGAAGATGTACCAGTAGTACAGGAATTCGTAGATGTGTTTCCAGAAGATCTATCTGGTATTCCACCCGATAGACAAGTGGAATTCACCATAGACCTAATTTCCAGGGCTGCACCAGTATCTAAGGCCCCATACCGAATGGCCCCAAAGGAACTACAAGAATTAAAGAAACAGTTGCAAGAACTCCTAGATATGGGCTTCATACGACCAAGCGTATCTCCATGGGGTGCGCCGGTGTTATTTGTAAAGAAGAAAGATGGAAGCACGAGGGTGTGCATCTATTATAGGGAGATAAATCGATTAACCATCAAGAATAAGTACCCACTCCCGAGGATCGAGGATCTGTTAGATCAACTGAAAGGAGTTAAGGTATTTTCCAAGATCGACTTACGATCGGGATACCATCAACTGAAAGTAGAGACAAATGATATACCTAAGACAGCTTTTAGAACTCGATATGGACACTACGAGTTTACGGTGATGCCGTTTGGGCTAACCAATGCATCTGCAGTGTTCATGGACCTGATGAATCGAGTGTTTCATCAATACTTGGATAAGTTTGTCATAGTCTTCATTGATGACATTCTGATATATTCCAAGACTAAGGAGTAACATGAAGAGCACTGGAGAATAGCCTTAGAGGTATTACGCAAGGAGAAGCTGTATGCCAAATTCAAGAAGCGCGAGTTTTGGCTTAAACGAGTTGGATTTCATGGACATGTAGTTACTGCCCAAGGGATTGAAGTAGATCCAACAAAAGTAGAAGCAGTAACCAACTGGAAAGCACCAACAAATGCTAACGAAGTACGAAGTTTTCTAGGATTGACTGGATATTATAAGAGATTCATAGAAGGATTCTCCAAAATAGCTGGACCAATGACGCAGCTTACAAGGAAGGGAGTAAAATTCCAATGGACGGAAAAATGGGAACAAAGTTTTCAAGAACTTAAGCAGAAGTTGATATTAGCACCTGTATTAACAATACCTGAAGGTACGGAAGGATTTGTTATATACAGCGACGCATCCAAGCGAGGATTGGGATGTGTACTAATGCAGAATGGAAAAGTGATAGCATATGCTTCAAGACAATTGAAGAAACATGAGCAGAACTACCCGACGCATGATTTAGAACTTGCAGCGATAGTACACGCTTTGAAGATATGGCGACACTACTTGTATGGACGGAAGTGTGATATCTACACAGATCACAAAAGTCTCAAGTATTTCTCCACAAAGAAGGAATTGAATATGCGACAAAGACGATGGTTGGAATTGGTGAACGATTACGACTGCACTATTCACTACCATCCGTGTAAGGCTAATGTTGTGGTCGACGCTCTAAGTAGAAAATCAATGGGACAATTAACGTCACTACCCACCTCTCAAGTGGAGTTAGTCAAGGACTTGGAAAAGTTGCAGATTGAAGTGGTTACCACACCAGGACAAGTCACTGCTCGTCTAGCAGCTTTAATAATTCGACCTCCTCTTAGAGATCGAATTATAGAAACACAAAATAAAGACTCATTTTTGCAGAAGATTAAGAATGAAGTTGGTACCGATAAGAAAAAGGACTTTGGAATAGCTGAGGATCAGACACTGATATTTAGAGAAAGAATTTGCGTGCCTAAGGATGAAGTTTTGAGAAACGAGATATTGAAAGAAACTCATTTCACCCCGTACACCGCACATTCTGGTGGTACGAAAATGTATCGAGATCTTTGAGATACATTTTGGTGGAGAAATATGAAAAGAAGTATAGGGCTGTACGTGCAGAAGTGCATGGTATGTCAACAGGTTAAGGCAGAACACCAAAAATCAGCTGGATTGTTAAATCTACTAGATATACCTGAATGGAAATGAGAAAATATCACGATGGACTTTGTGGTTGGATTCTCGAAGTCAGCAAGAGGAAATAATGTTATATGGGTAGTAGTGGATCGACTAACGAAGTCAGCTCATTTTCTTCCAATGAGAATGACATTCAGTTTAGACCAACTGGCACAGTTGTACATTAAAGAGGTTGTGAGATTACACGGTGTACTTGTATCCATTGTGTCTGACAGAGACCCAAGGTTCACGTCCAAATTTTGGAAAAGTCTACAAGGAGCTATAGGAAAGAAGCTGAACTTTAGTACAACATATCACCCTCAATCCGATGGTCAATCTGAAAGGACCATCCAAACTTTGGAAAACATGCTGAGAACATGTGTTTTGGATCTAGGAGGTAATTTTGGGAGTCATACTTACCTCTAGTAGAGTTCGCTTGTAATAACAGTTTCCAAGCAACTATTGGAATGGCACCATACGAACCTCTCTATAGTAGAAGATGTAGATCCCCTGTTCATTGGGATGAAGTCGGAGAGAAGAGAGTTTTGGGACCAGAAATGGTTGAAAGGACGGTCGAGGTAATCGATAAGATCCGTGCAAGAATAAAGGCAGCACAGGATCGACAAAAGAGCTATGCAGATACAAGGAGGAAAGATTTAGAATTCCAAGTTGGGGATAAAGTGTTTATGAAAGTAGCACCGATAAAAGGTGTACTTAGATTTGGAAAGAAAGGCAAGCTACGACCTCGGTAAGATACTTGATAGAGTCGAAAATGTGGCTTATCGACTAGCTTTGCCACCTGAATTATCGACAGTGCACAATGTGTTCCATATATCGATGATAAAGAAGTATGTACACGATCCTAATCATGTAGTGAGTTATCAAACCTTGGAGGTACAGAAGGATTTGTCGTATGAGGAACTACCAATCAAGATATTGGATCGAAAAGTGTATAAACTAAGGAATAAAGAGATTCAACCGATTAAGATACAGTGGAATCATCACGGCGTAGAAGAAGCCACTTGGGAAAAAGAAGAAGAAGTCAAAGACAAGTATCCAGCACTATTCGCCCAATCAGAAGGTGAATTTCGAGGACAAAATTTTAATTAAGTTGTGGGGAATGTAGAACTCCAAATAATTCTAGACACCTTTGTGGCACTAAGATATGAATATTGGATGACTAAAGTATACTTCAAATTTTTAGTCTCACTTGAGACCTATTTTCGACATAGGAAACATTCGATTTGGAAAATAATATCGAAATAAAAATTGTAACTCTTTGAGTTAGCTTTCCAACGCACTTTGAATTACCTCAATCGGATATCGGGAGAAGAAGTTATGATAGAAATACTGAAAGCTGTGCAGTGTCAACCGGACTACAACCGGTCGATCGAAACTGCCTGAAATGAAAATTTTCGTTTTTCTCTAGAATTTAAATATTTATTTTCATCAATTATTTTCTCAAAGGGTCACCCACGTTCTTGGCAATAAAAACCCCCACTAAATTGAAGCATTTAACCTCAAACTTAAATGATGCCCATGTTTTCTCTCTTAAATGAAATTTGACCCTTCATTTGCTTTAAGTTATGAGATATTTACCTATAAATAGAGACCTCATTTCAATCATTTTGTCTCACATCAAAAGCAAGAGCTTTTACATACTAAAGAAATAGTTTCCAAGAGAGAAAAAGAGAGGGAGGAAAATTATTTTTCCTAGAAGTTTAAGAAGTGTTTTCAAGCATCAATTCTCAACGATTTTCAAACATCCAAGGAGTGCATTTCTTTCAACGTCCAAGTTTCATCGAAGTTTTCAATCCAAGTTCTCAAAGTTTCAAAATTATCAATTAAGGTAGGTAGAGGTGCAATGTGTTTAATCGTGTTAAGTTATAAGTTTCGATTCATTTTAATGCTTGTATGTCAAAGGTACTCCGGTATGGCATATCCCTCTATGTTGAAGAAATGTTCGTATGTCAAATGGTGCCCTCGGGTACGACATACCCCTTCATGTCAAATGGTGCCTCCAGGTACGGTATGTATGAAAAATTATAAAGTTAATGTTTTAAAATGTATAGCTTGATCACGAATGCACCTATGACACCTATTGAGTTTTTCAACTCATGGGTTTAATCTCATATCTATAGATTGAAGGAATTCTACCTCGGGCATGGATGGAGGAGAAGATGGAGAGTGATGCAACGAGCCCATGAAAATCCGGTGAATAAGTGATTTGGATTTATTTTTATGAAATGTTTTCCAATGTTATTTCTTTAAATTTTTGAATAACGCAGAATGCGAGAACAAGCTATGTTTTATTCAAATAAATTACATTTTGTTGTTTTGAAAAATGATTTAGTGTTTTTGTTTAAAGTATTTAAAGTATTGTTATTTAAATTATTATCCGAAGATGTAAACTTCCGCTAAAACGTATACACTTATTACTAAACCACCGGTTAAGCTAAGTAAAGTAAGTAGCGTTCCGGTCCATTAGGGGTCGGGGTGTTACATGTGGTTTCCGGTAAAGGTGCCAAATCTGGATGTAGAATGTAAAAAATCTTCAATGCAATAAGGAGAAACTTCAACTTGTCTTGCCACCGCATGAAATTTGTGTCATCGAACCGATCGAACCACGCCAAACCTTGATTCATAAGTTTGATTGTTGCCATTGTTGTCTCGCTCTCCATTGCAAATTAACATTTGAAATTGTTGGATGGAGAAGAGACAAAAAAGAGATCACAAATATTGTCAAGAACAGTTTCGAAGGCTCGAACACAGGATCGTTGTCCTTAAACATTATTAGCCCCCTCTTTGACGATTATAAGATGTTTAAGGTTATTCCTCCAGCAAATGGTTTGAAGGATTATAGCAAGCCTTTGCAAAGAATTTCACCAAAGCATAAGGAGAATTCTTCAAAACTTGAAGAACACAAAGGAGGAAGTTTGAATATGAATGGAAACGAGATTTTGATTTTGATGTAGAATAATGGATGAATTCAAGTGTTTTCAATATTAATAATGCATCAATATTGATCTCTCGATCATACACACGGAATGGTGCTAAAACATGCAAGAAATGCCACCAAATTCAAAGCTGCAATGGCCAAAAACGACCTCCAATGGTCGGATTTTTGTACCATACAACCGCATGAAGTTGTACCATGCATTCGCATGGAGTTCTTTGGCTACAGTTTGGTTTTTAAATTCCATTCCACTTAGTTTTATTGAATGCTTGAACAATAATTCCAACAATTTCTTCTTTTTGTACAAAATGAAATCAATCCCATTTATATCTATTAGGTTGGTTATACATTGAAGTACATTTATTTTTGGCCACTCGATTATTGAAAAAATAACAATATGGTACTATGTGAAATTGGGATTGAGTCAAAATTACGGTGCTAGAGTGTTAAGTTACAAATTGACTAGGTTGGTGTTTTCAAGCATTTGAATTATTCTTCGGTTTTCACTTTGATGTTTATGTTCGTGGATCTCTATTTATTAATTGTGTCATTAAACGCTGATCCCTTTGATGCAAATTAGATGGCATGTTTAATTTCTCAAAGTTTTTAATTCTAAATTTATTTTTTTGCTTTCATGGTGTCTTTTATGCTCTATTTTGGTTTTTACCTTTAAGTGCTCCTGATAGCAATAGATTTGCTTTAATTTATGGTTTGGGTGCATTAGTGTTTAGAAGATAGAATTATCCAAATTGTTTATGGTTTGGGTGCAGCAGTTAAGAAAATTGAAAAGAAGTGTAAAATATCAATCTATCTTGTGAATTGGAGTCGTGGTAAGTTATTTGCTTGTAGGGTTTTTTTTTTTTTTTTTTTTCATGCTTTTTATTTTCTTTCTTATCGTCAATTTTAATTAGACTAGGAACTTACCAGATCATATAATAGAAAAAATCACACACCCAGTAACTCAGACATCACATTGTGGGATACCAAATATATTTTATTTACTAAGGAAGGAAAAGGGGAAAAAAAAAAAAGGATCTCTCTGATACTCTGAATGAAACTTTATTTCCCAGTCTTTGTAATATGGTCTTCCCTATTTGAAAGAACAGTTTTGCATTCTCTATATTAATAGGTATGCATTTAACCCCTATTCTAATTTTATATAATTGATGATGTCATTATCGGTTATTTATGTTTTAAATATAAATGAAACTTCATTTTAAGATTATATCTAACATGGATTTGCTTGTTCGAAGGGGTAATCTTAGGTCATCCATATCAGTATATCAATGTGAGTTTGATTACCTAAGACTATATAACATAAAAATTTGATTATAGATTTTTGGACAATAGTTCTTGTGGAGATAAATTGACTTTCTATTGCTGCTAAAAGTTTAATGTATACACTTATTTGTTGTCCCTGTATTATAAATATCATGTCGAACAGAAGTGATCTATCACACCATTTCTTTCAAGTTATCATACCTTCATTAAGCCATAATGTTCGTTTTATGAGTGTTACAATGATTTCTTTGTTAACATTTATTCATGATTAATAAACCTATGTGTAAAGTAAATAATATCTGTATATAAGACTTATATTTTTTCTATATAGCCACTTTCAAGGTCTTTTGTACGCCACTTTGGACATGACTTTAGTGATACATTATGTTTAATTTATTATGATGGAATTATTTATAAAATACAATTGGAAAAAAATTGATGATAACACATATGTTGCTGCTAAGCGGCTACAATTTTTTTACCACCATAACTTACAAAATGGTTATATTATCGTCTTTGAATATAACAAAAAATTCTACTTTCGATGTTTCAATATTCAACCATTTTGCTATAGAAGTAATGTATGAGTCTGATATGTTTGAAGAAGAGACTTCAGGATCTGGTAATCCTGTCTTCCGAATAATAGTAGAGGCTAATCGCGATGGTCATCGAAAAATTGTAAGCTCCTTTTCAATTTAAATTTTTTCTAAACTATATCTTTCTTGACTTATATGTATGAACCATTTTTCACATTCACCGTTCTCACCTAATTTTAAGTTCCATTATTTATAAATTCTACTTTCGATGTTTCAATATTCAACCATTTTGCTATAGAAGTAATGTATGAGTCTGATATGTTTGAAGAAGAGACTTCAGGATCTGGTAATCCTGTCTTCCGAATAACAGTAGAGGCTAATCGCGATGGTCATCGAAAAATTGTAAGCTCCTTTTCAATTTAAATTTTTTCTAAACTATATCTTTCTTGACTTATATGTATGAACCATTTTTCACATTCACCGTTCTCACCTAATTTTAAGTTCCATTATTTATAGAATTGTGAATTTACTTTGTAGTATGTACATGGGGCTGCTGTTCGATTGTATCTACCAAAATTTGTTTAGAACGTTCAAATCCATGATTTTTACAAAATGATTGACTCGTATGTACAAATCTAAGAACAAATGATTATGTACGATGTTTCACCATAGGTTGGATGTACTAATTTAGAGAGAAATACTTCAAATATGTGACACAAATGTATTTGAACTTGTGAATGATGAAATCCCCATGTTCATGGTGTACAGAGTGAGCCGAGCCAATGGAAGTTTTACTCTTACACGAATTGTACATTTTCAGTTGTACATTTTATGTTTACTAATTATTGAAGATTTGTTTTGGTTTCTTATGTATGAACACTCAAGAACTAAATCCATTAGGATTTAGATTTCTAATTTGCTTATGTTACTTTTACTTTAAATTTGCACTCAATTTTTACATTTTATTTATCTTGAGCAAAGTCGCTAAAGAAATTTGGTTTTAGTACTTTTAATAACATATACAATCAAATTCTACATTTAGACTTCTTTCAATGCCATATCATTATCATTCGGAGACTAGCATCATTATGACTAAACCGTTCCAGTAAGTAAACATTTTAAAGACTTACACTTTTATTAAAAAAAAAATAATTCTTTATTATAGATTTATGTTCTTAATGTCATCACAACAATCTAAACAGGCCATTCTTGGTCTAAATGGTCATTAAAAAAAATTAATACTTCAACTTACGCTTTAACCCAAGAATCCAATAAAAGATATCAAAAGATCATAATATGATAATGCAAATCAGTAGAAGACATCAATAAATTGGTTAATGTATCTTGTCTCCCAGAACCTCTTATTCTTTTTTCTACCACAACCTGGTGGTGACCTTCATGCTATTGTCGTCAAACTTCAAAAAGTATACAGAGCTACACGACTAAAGTGTTGGAAATAATTGAGAGATGGAGAAGAACAAAAGAGAAAATCACAAGAAAATATGGCAACAAGATGAATCAAAACAAAATTTATATCAACAAATGTGAAGGTTCGAACGCGGGTTCGATGTTCTCAAACGTTATTTGCCCCTTCTCCAATGTATTTGAGATACTAAAAGGCATTCCGACAAATAGTTTGAAGGATTATAACAAGCCTTATAAAGAATTTCACCAAAGCACAAGATGAAATTCTTCAAAACTTAAACACGAGGATATGAATATAAATCGGGATTTGATTTTTCTTGGAACAAAGTATGGATTGCAAGATATTTTTTTTACTTCTTTCCCCTCAAACATGGCTCTCCTATATATAGCCATCGACCAGAAGTACGAAATGGTGCCAAAAAATCAAGTGAAAAATCACCAAATTCAAATTTGCAACGACCAAAAAGGACAAAAAATGGTCAAAAAATATGAACCATGCAATCGCATGGTACAAACCTGAAAAACCTAACGTTCGACCCAACAAACACCTAGAGGGGGGGTGAATAGGTGTTCATGCGGAATTAAAAAAACTTATCAATTAATTCGTGCAACAAGTCACAAGAATTAAAGTTTGTCCAGATTCATTCACATGTCTTAATTACTTATGTTGAATTACCGGTAACAATAAATAAATTAAAGCAATAAAAGAACACAACGAATGTTGACGGAGAA
>NC_036252.1:8066778-8093995 GCF_002742605.1 Olea europaea var. sylvestris
TTTCTATTTATGTTTCATCAAGTACATATATGTATATCTAGAAAAATCATTAATAAAAGTAATGAAGTATCTATTTCCACATCTAGTTAACATGCCATTTAATTCACATATATCTGTATGAATTAATTCCAAGATATTAGAGGTCCTTTTCACACTTTGATATGAATTTTTAGTCATTTTTTATTCTACACATGTTTTGCATTTATGTTCATTATTTTCATCATATAAAATCAAATCACATTTTTTCATACGTTTCATAGTACTTTTACCAATATGCCCTAATCTAGCATGTCATAATGAAAATAGATCAACAATATAAGCGAAATTAGTTTTATTCATTTCTTTGTCAACGGTACAAAGTTTGACCATTCCTTCACTAGAATAGTTTTTTCCAACAAATTTTCCATTAAGGGAAAGTACAAGTTTACCGGAATACACACACATTTGATACCCAATTTTCCTAAGAGATTACCACTTACTAAGTTCCTATTCATATCTGGAACATGTAGTACATTGGTAAGGGTAACGATTTTCTCGGAAGTGAAGATGATATCAACATTTCCCTTTCCAATAACCTTGGATCGAACTTCGTTACCCATTTGAATCTCTTGGTCTCCATCCACCTCATGATATGTTTTGAATACAATTTTGTCATATGATACATGTACACTAGCACAAGTATCATACCACCATCCAGGAACCTCTCCCTTGATTGCATTTATTTCGCTTACAGTGGTCACGATCTTATCTTCTTGGATGGAGTTCACTTTGCCTTCGAAGTTGTTTTGTTTTCGGTGTCTACAATCTTTTGCATAATGTCCTGATTTTCCGTACACAAAACACCCTCCTTTGGTCTTTTTCTTGGACTTGTTAAAGTTCCTCGAAGGCTTCCTCTTATTGGATTTTGTTGGCGGTTCAGATTTTTCAATAGCATTATGGAAGTTCCCTCAAAGGAGTTTTCACTCTTGTCACGCAATCTGGATTCCTCCTCGATCCGAAGATACTTTTGCAATTGTTCCAAGGAATAATATTCGGAACTATGCATGATCTTCTTCCGGTATCCTTTCCAAGCCCCTGGAAGTTTAGCAATTATGGCTCCCACTTGAAACGCCTCCGGGATTTCAATCTTTACCGCTTTTAGTTTGTTGACAATGACTTGCAATTCCTATACTTGGGGAAGAAGAGGGATATTATCAAGGAATTTAAAGTTGAAATATTTAGAAATTAGAGATTTCTTGGTACCTTCCTTTTCCGCTTTATACTTACTCTCTAATGCTTCTCAAATTTCCTTTGCAGAAGTTGTGTTTGTGTATAAGTCGTATAAAAGGTCCGACAAAGCATTTAGTATGTGACTGTGGCATATCAATTCATCTTCTTGTCGTTTCTATCTTTTAGCCTTGACTACCTCGGTCTCTCCATTTGTAGGTTCCGATAGTTGAGCCAATTCTGGATCCAAAATATAGAAGATATGAAATGCACTAAGTAGAAATTTTAACTTGTCTTGCCATCGCGTGAAGTTTGTACCATTGAACTGATCCAACTGCACCAAGTCTTGATTCATAAGTTTGATGGTTTCCATTGTAGTCTCGTTCTCCATCTCAGGGGCAAATAACGTTTGAGAATGTTGGAAATAATTGAGAGATGGAGAAGAAACAAAAGAGAAAATCACAAGAAAATATGGCAACGAGATGGATCAAAACAAAATTTATATCAACAAATGTGAAGGCTCGAATGCGGAATCGTTGTCCTCAAACATTATTTGCCTCTTCTCCAATGTATTCGAGATACTAAAAAGTATTCCGACAAATAGTTTGAAAGATTATAACAAACCTTGTAAAGAATTTCATTAAAGCACAAGATGAAATTTTTCAAAACTTGAAGAACACGAGGATATGAATATAAATCGGGATTTGATTTTTCTTGGAACAAAGTATGGATTGCAAGATGTTTTTCTTATTTCTTTTCCTCAAACATGGCTCTCTAATATATAATCGTCGACCAGAAGTACGAAATGGTGCCAAAAAATCAAGTGAAAAATCACCAAGTTCAAATTTGCAACGGTCAAAAACGACAAAAAAGGGTCAAAAAATATGTACCATGCGACCGCATGGTACAAACCCATGCGGTCGCATGGTTCACCCATGCTGGGACCATTTGGTCTCGGCCTAAGGCCATGCGACCGCATGGATCATTATTTTATTTTATTATTTATTGTTGTTGATTTTGAACAACATAATTACATCATAAAAAAACCTCTCATATGTGTACTTGTACTAGAGGAGCTACAGTTTGTCAACTTGCCAGTGAGTCACTTCATGTAATTAAATACTTTTGTCAACAGAATAAAACGGTTTCTTATTTGACATATATATAGGTGAAAATCCTTTAACTTAGCATTATCAAGCGATGCTTTGTCTTTCTTCAATAATTGTGATTTTCATTCTTAATATATGCATTCGTGAGTTTTTATAAAAATTAAACGCATGCAATAATGTTCTAAATTCATGTATTTCATTTCATCACACACACACACACACATATATATTATAAGATAATACTGATAAGTATGTGAAGCTGTCTATACAATTGAATAAATAAAGGTAATGCTCCGCATGTATAATAGTACTAAAACTCGAATATATCATAAACTCATTTATTCACATTACTAACACTATATAATTAAATATTACGTGTTTAAAATATATAATCATTTGAATAATATATCTTTTAAAATTAAACAGTCATTGTGCAACGCCAATTCGTCACTAGTCCTTTATACACTCTTTAAATGTAATATGCTTCGATTTTAGGGTCAAAACATCTTCAAGAGACATTCATTTTTTTTCATGGAACATTTATTTCTCTTCATATTTTATTTAATATAATTTTTATACGTAAACAACTAATTAATTCAAATATGATTTGAGTAGTTTAAGAGGTAGAACACTTAAATGCAATCAATTAAATAATAGACTTCAATTATACAATTTATCCTTCGCCATATTTATATCTTGACTTCAATTAAACATATATCCTGAAATCCTCCTATAAATTATAAATTAGTCTGCTATGCAAAATATTATCTCATACATCATTACATATCTATTCATAGAAATACTCAACAAGTAAGATAAGTGTTTGGTTGCTCACTTCCATACTAACTAGAAAAGTTCGTACCAAAAAATTTTCTCAGTACACACATGACAAACTTACAAGTAAATTGCTAAAACATAAATTGATTATCTTAGATGTTTTAGGACAAATTTTGTGCTTGAACGTCTTTTAGTAACATTGTCAATCTCAAAATAAATACAACATAAAGATCATGCATTTGATTTGATAAAAGCAATTCACACATATCCATGACCATCTTGTAACATAACTAGAAGGGATTGAAGTAAGAAAGAAATTAAAGGGAACATTAAGAAAATATTGACACGGCATTTAGCTTGAAGTCACGAGCCTAGTTCATCAAAATTGACCAATGAATGAAAAATTAACATAAGAATACTTAATAGAGTAACATAGGCACCCTGAAACCCAAAGTCTCATTTCGAAATTTCCCAGCATGCATTCCAGAATTTGAGAACCTATCATATTCTTTTAGTGAGAACGTGCAAATCATAAGCATTAGCATATTATTTTGATTTGGAAATCATATTCTGATGTCTGCTCGATTCAAAATAAATTGGCTTGTTATTTGAAGTAACGACAAGGGTAAAGCTTGAATATCAACACGAAATATATACATGAGTTGATGGTATTTTATTCTTTTGCAATATGGACGACTTAAAAATATTTATGGCATGTTTGGTAAGTAAATTAAACAAGGCGGGGTTCTTTTAAAAAATAAATGTTATTATCTTATGTCCAAAAAAGCATTTAATGAATAATAAAAGAAATAATTGCTTAAATAATTTTTCCATAGGTCTCAGATGAAAGAATTAATAATATGATTTTTTTTGAGTTTGAAAAAATTGAGAATTCATTAAATTAATGGTAACGAATAAAAAATATAGCCAAAATTGAGATCAGGCTATGAAATTTTACATTTCTGTCAATTTTTTTTTTAATAAAAAATAAGAGACTATTTGCAAAGATGCACGCTGAAGTGTTAATCTATCCACAGCAAGTTGTCCCACAATTTTTGAAACTGGCTCATCAAGAAATAAACTCAATCCCATATCGTAAACTTTTCAATCACCCACAACCTAAATATTTAGAGAATTAATCACAGCAATTATACTATTTGTACAATATTGGATGATAACATTGGTTGACAATGTTGACGTGTCAAAAAACTGTCAGTTAAAAAAACAAACGATTTTTCAAATTGTCCAATAACAACATGCCACATGGTATGTTGTTAACGAACATTGTATACCAAACATGGTTCTTAATCATAGTGGCATGTTGTCAACGAACATTGTATACCAAACATGGCTCTTAATCATAGGCTGGTGACCTTCCGACCAGCCTGCAGATGAGCCCAGTTTGGCATAGCAGGGCTTCGTTTCGATGCTTTTATGCCCATCGGGTTGCCCTTGCTCTGTTAAATAACATTAAGGAAAGATCAGAATAAATCTTGAAAAGAACATTAAAATAGTTCGTGTGAGATAATCGAGGGGGTGAAGTGTGGGGGACGGGGAGGACAATAACAGAAAACATGGTGAACTTACCATCAGGCAAGTCCCAACTTCAACATCACAGACAGGATAGTCATGTGGGCAGCAGCTGTAGTGGTCATCACAGCAGGTAGCAGACTCGAAAGGGCAGCATCCCCAGCCGAAGCAGAAGTCGTCAAACTGGTACACGCAGCAGCAGGTGCTTCCCTTAGGACATGTGTAGTAATCATCACACACCGTGGGAGGTTTCACTGGAGCTGGAGGAGATGGGCCAGGATTAGGAGGGTTCGGACCGGTCTTGACGGGGTATGAGGCCTCCATTGCAATCCCACACTTCCCAGTGGTGGTATTAACCACATTGCGGTGAAGCCTAATGTATCCGTTCTCTCCCCAACTTGGGCCCCATGAATTCCTCACGGTCCAGTAATCTATTCCGTTGTCTGTACCATATCCAACAGCAACAACACCATGATCTAGTTCGGTTCCACAGGTTCCTGTGAAGACACCCTACATGAAGCAAGGATACTTGAACTCATCATTGTCAATGCAAAGATATAGTCAATAGGTGTATGTTTGGTACGTAGTAATAAGAAGACCAGACAGTATAAACTAGATTTTAACTTAATTTCATCTAATACTCTATCAACGTGCCATAGAAGTTTTTTAATCTTGTAAACAAATGTGAATTATAATATCATACCGACTGATATAGTTGGAAAGCCCTGCCCCCAGCTTCAATGGCAACACTAACTGGTTGATGCGCCACAGCCTTCTTGAGTGACTGTTCATCATTTTCCGGAACATCTTCATAACCATTAATAGAGACAACCCGAGCATTTTTCTAAAGAAAAGCAAAAGTAAAGTAGTCGATTAACCAACCAAAAGCTTGTGTTTATCACACGAAAACAAAGTTCAAAGAAGTTTTAAAAAATTATGTTCTCTTCTCACGATTTCATTATTAAACATACCCGAGATTGGTCACACCTGCCATCTAGTGCTCTGTAAGGGTAATCTTCCTCACTGTCAATGCCACCATTTTTAGTGATGAAATCAAAGGCATAGTCCATTAGACCCCCATTGCATCCCTGGTTATACATCTTATCACAATCAACCAGCTCTTGCTCAGACAAAGTTATCAGCTCGCCCGTTACAATCTTATTTATTCCTTCAACAGCAGCAATCGTAGAGAATGCCCAGCAACTCCCTTCATTAAAGAACAACTGAAGTAAGCATTATTTCTATTTACTTTGAAATCATGCTGTAAAACGCCAAAATAAATTTTACCTATAAGAACTACATAGCTACAAAATAAATACTGTAAAAATGCAGAGCCTTCCACCACTACATTGACATTAACATTGTTTTCCATATATATTTTTTTTCCCTTGAGTTTTACAGTAAAACCAAGAACCATATTCCGTGTTCAAAATTCCAAGACTATACCATTTCTCAGGAAGTATTTAAGGTAGTTCATGTTAGGAAGACTGCTAGATAATCACCTCTCTTAAACCAAGCTTATTCGAATCTTGAATTTGTTAATGACGAAAAATTGTCACTAAGAGGTTTAAATCATTGTACTCTACGAATGGGTCACCACATATAGAACAGGAATAAAATGCCAACCAAGATTTTGATTGTCTGATATATAAAACGGTTGTACTATGTGTGTATAATGGTTGATATATATACGTGATGTGGCGAGATATGATTCGGTCAGAATTTCTTCGACCAAATTAAATAAATAAATAAACTTCACCACTATCCTTTGAGACATTATTAAACCATTATATAACTATATATATCATGCAAGCAGCATTATTCTATATAAACACATAAATCTTCAAATTTGACAAAAATAAGCACAACTCCACAACGTTGATTGTAGATATTCAAAAAACCAACAGTATATATGTCAATTTTTGTTTGTGGGCTATAATGGCTAAATACGTTATTTGATTCGAAATTTAAAATCTAATTCTAAGACTAAATTCAAATAAAAACTAAACTAAACTAACCACAATGGCCTTGATTCTTGACCGGAGCGACGGCGCCTTTTTCTCTCCAGTCAACAGAATCAGGAAACTCCTCGCCGGCCTTAAAGACGTATCGATCACTTTGCCCACCCTTCACCAGCCGGGTTTTCCTCTCCATTCTCCCTCCCACAAACATGGACCGGTACTCTTCATTCGTCAAATCAGCAAATTGGTTCAAGCCAAGTTTATACGACCGGTCTACAGAATTATGCTCCTCAATAAACCTCAAGTTATCCTTGAAAATCGCGAAGCGCTTCTCCTTCTCGCCCAAAGCATTATACACCTTCCCGTGTTTCACAAGCCACGATTCGTACAACGCCATGATATCATCCTGGGAGCCCATTTTATGATTTTCATTGTATTTAACAATCGACATGTCGAGTGCGGATGAGAGGGAAAAGAAGAGGAAAAGAATGCAGAAAATTGGTCTGGGAGAAGCCATTGTTGAGGGTGTTGGGGTGAGAGTAGTTGGGATCGTCCCAACTCAAAAATGAGAATCGGAAGGGGAATGTAGATTCGTAAGATCGAATGGAAGTATTTATAGAGTCCGAACCCGCCATGGAAATGCGAACGGGAAGGTCAATTTTTAGAGATGGTGTAGCTAAAAGTAAGGCAATGTTTGAGGCAGGTATCTTTTAAACAAACACAGATTATTGATTATGGATTTTTTGACGAAGATTTTGACAAAAAAAATTATAGTTTGTCCGATAAGGCTTCTGATGTTATCAAAAATCGTACCTGTAGATTTCCCGAGCTTGATGACTGATGAGGAGCACGAACGTGATCTTCCGGTACCTGAAACAAAGGCAACAAGGTGTGTTCTCGTCGCCCCTCCGATGCTTAAGTCAGAAAGGGAATTATATGCGTGAGGCTATGTGTTGGAGAACAATGAAAAATGTACCTGAATAATGGCCCAAGGTTCTACTTTTATAGGGGTAGGTAGTGTATTCCTAGTAGGATTGTGCTGGTTGGATGTTTTTATCCAAGGGAATTTTTATTTATAAAGAGTGTCATACTTGTAATGGAATTTTTTGACAAGTGGTATAAGGGTTGATATAGAATCCTTGGGTGTTTATGTTTGTTTGTTAGATACCTAGGTCTTAGGAGGTATGTTGGTGGTATATGTCCCGAGGACTTTTCTCGAGGACTTGAGAGGATGTTAATATGTCCTCGAGGTATCTCGAGGACAAAAAATACCTCGAGGTCTTAGGGAGACCCCGAGGACCATAGCAGAAAGATGAGCTGGGGTATATATGGAGTCCTCGAGATGAATTCCTCGGGGTGTATCAATATTGGCATCGTCACTGGCCCCCGTGCACTTTTCCTAGAGATCTAGCTCTTAGGATGGGGTGCACATGAGTTATGTCATTTCTCAAATCGTCGTCGAGAAGTGATGGCTGATGATAGAGGTCGAGATATGACCGTTGCAGAGAATGGCTTGGATTTGCGACCTTTGGCCTCCCATCGTTTTCACCTATAAATACTGCTGTTCTCACCTTTATTTTTCACTTTTACCCACTGTAAATCTGAGTTCTGCGAGGTCGTGCTCGAGAGAAACACTTTGGGAACTTCTCAAGTCGTCGGGAACTCCTGGTAAGGCTCGAGACTTTAAGTTATTCATAAGCTAGGTCTTAAGTTTGCTAAGAGATGTCGAGTAGTGAGGGTCGAGATTCTTCTAGTAGTTCTAGTAGTAGTGAGGACGTAGGGACGTCGATAATACTGACGGCTATTCCCCTAGAGGCTACTCCCGAGGCTCAGGTTAATATGGTCTTTGAGTATCCCGACGAACCCTGTAGGCTTAAAAAGCACTCAGCCATAGCTGTAGTTAGGGAATACGGTATAATGCCTAATTGCGACATTAGATTTCCTGGCCCCGAGGATAGAATTGTTCGAGCACGACGAGGGGGGTTTGTTATTTTTAGGGAGACCCTTAAGGCTGGCTTTAGGTGGCCCCTTCACCCCTTTTTCATTGCTCTATTAGTCGAGCACTTCATGTGCCCGGTTCAATTAGTGCCCAACGCCTGGAGAATGCTCGTTTATTTTTTCATAGCATGTAGGTACTTAGGTATCGAGCCCAACATTGGCCTTAGTAAATTAGTGTTCGAGCTTAAGAAGCATCCTCGATACACTTGTTTTGGCTATTTCTCGACGATTGGGGGTTTTAAAAACCCGAGGATGGCGAGCTCTTTGAAGGGGTGGAGGGAGGGGTGGTTTTATGTTATAGCGCAAGAACCCGACCTTCCTTTCTAGCCTGATTGGGAAATCCCCGACGCCGAGAAGTTCTGTGAGGACCAGGTGTATCTGGATGTTTTGGAAGAGCATAGGAGGATACTGGTCGGGCTCAGCCCCCTTTTCTCGACGATGAAGGAGATTGGGGAGGAGGTTATAGACCTGGCAGATATTAGAGGCGTCGAGGGTAGGGATGTTCCTTTATTATTTTTTGAAAAATAGCCTGACCTTGTGCTCGTTCTAAAATGTTTGTAAGTTTTTGCAGGCATGTCTTTTGATCCTCGGGCTCTCTGGAACTTTGTCAGCACAAGGACTGACGCTCATCCATAGGGGCAGCCCCCGAAGAAGAAAGGCAAGAAGAGGCCTCGAGGGACTCCTGAGGGTGTGAGGGGGCCTGGCGAAACATCTCGAGCACATCCTCAAGTCTCGACCCCTCTGCAACCGAACCTCAGATCTCCCACTCATCGGGTCGTCACTCCTCGGTCTCCTTCTGAAGTGGTTGACCTTGAGGATGACCCGTCTCTTACCGGGGACTTTGAGACTTGCCACCTCGCTCCTGAGCTCGTGAACAAATACAAGGAGAAGGTGAAGCTCGAGGATGGGATGAAGGTCCTCGAGGGTCTTACAGTGAAGGTAATCTTCGAACTTTCAACTTTAGCCTCAAGTTTTTTGGTCGAGATTAATACTTGACATTTTCTCCATTTTTTCCAGATGTTGAGTGTAGCTCGAGGACTTTCTCTGCAAGGGCTTGAGGAGGCCAAGAGGGCAGTTGGGGTGGAGACGTCAATGGCCTCCAAGGACAGTAGGATTCAAAACCTCGAGGCTCAGGTCGAGGTTTTATTGAAGGAGCGTGATGACGCGAGAATGGAGGCTGCAAAGGCCAGGGATGACCTTGTTACAGCAAAGGTTGAGGTCGAGGGTGCAAGGCTCAAGCTTATCTAGAAGACAGAGAATTTTGAGCGCGAGCTCGCAGCTGTCAGGGACAGGGCCTGGGAGGAGTTCAAAACCTCCGAGGACTGTGACAAGATAAAAGGGGAGTACACGTCGGGGGCGTACTTCCATGCTCTGAAAGAAGCCCGGGCCTTCCTCCGTCAGAAGTTGCCCGACGTCGCTCCTGATGACCTGAAGACAGTGCCTTCCATCGCTGATACTTTGGAGCTCTCGGGTTTGGAAGATGAAGAAGGATCGGGTGGAGACGAGGAGGACGGTCTTGAGGGCGACGTTGAGATTGACATCAGCAACCTCGACCTTCCTCTTGGCCACATTGGATGACTTCCCCCACCCCGATCTTTTGTAATTTTTGTTTAAACTTTGAACATGTATTTTGATCGAGGACTATGTATGTTCTGAAGTTAATTTATTGCATTTGAACTATTTATCTCGACCTCTTGGACTTCATACATTCGAGCAAACAAATTGGAAATTAGCTGCTCATGCGACATTGAAGAATTTACTCGAGGATTCCACAACTCGAGCATATAATCTTAAGGGATTAAAATGATCTCGAGCACAACTAACTTAAAAGGCAGCGATGTGATATTCTCGAGGACTCTAAAACTCGAGCACAACTAACTTAAAAAGTGGTAATGTGACATTTTTGAGGACTCTAAACTTCGAGCATAACTAACTTAAAAAGTTGGGATGTGATATTCTCGAGGACTATAAACCTCGAGCACAACTACTTAAAAAGTTGGGATGTGATATTCTCGAAGACTGTAAACCTCGAGCACAACTAACTTAAAAAGGTGGGATGTGATATTCTCGAGGACTCTAAACCTCGAGCACAACTAACTTAAAAAGTTGGGATGTGATATTCTCGAGAACTATAAACCTCGAGCACAGCTAATTTAAAAAGTTGGGATGTGATATTTTCGAGGATTGTAAACCTCGAGCACACCTAACTTAAAAAAGTTGCGATCTGCTCACGTGACATCGTCGAGGGATTGTGCGATTCTCAAGGACTCTAGATTTCGAGCAAAACTAACTTAAAAAGTTGTTATGAGCCCATGTGATATCCTCGAGAGATTGTCAAAAATGATGTAGGATTTTTATATGTCTCCGGGTGTTACTATAACGGCTTATGCTTGAGCATATGATCAAGGCTTTTGGTGACGCTCCGGGCCTTCTTTTGTTGCTTGCACGGGGCAAGGCTTTTGTGCATGTTCGGGGCAAGGCTTTTTGTGCTTGCGCAGGGCAAGGCTTTGGTGCTTGCTCGGGGTAAGGCTTTTTTTTGAGTGCTTGCTCGAGGCAAGGCTTTTTTTGAGTGCTTGCTTGGGGTAAGGCTTTTGGTGCTTGCGCAGGAAAAGGCTTTTGGTGCTTGCTCGGGGCAAGGCTTTTGGTGCTTGCGTGGGGCAAGGCTTAGGTAATTCCTGGGCGCAAAGCAAACTAAAGGGCTGTTATACCCGAGGTTTGAATTCACTAATTTCTTGGACTGGACTCGGATTTATATTGTATCCAAGCTGCCTACGTACCCAAACGGGATCAAACCGAACGTAGTTCATTATGAAAGAAAACAGAAAACATGCATGGGCACGCAGGCCCGCTAAACTAGAGAAATAAAATGCAAGGGCGCGCAGGCCCGAGGAACCAAAAATAATATTCAAAAGAAAAAATGCAGGAATAAAAAGAAAATCTCCTAGATGGCATCGAAAATGTTACTTGTAATATATTTTCAGATTATCAGCATTCCAGGGCCTTGGAAGAGGTCTACCCGAAGTGCCTCTTAGACTGTATGCTCCTTTGCGAACCTGTCGTATGACCTCAAAGGGTCCTTCCCAGATGGGCCCGAGCTTCCCTGGGGGTGACCTGCAGCTTCGGCCCTCCTTAAGACCAAGTCGCCTGCTCTAAACCTCCGAATCTTGACTTTGTTATTAAAACGTTTTGCTGTCTTAGTTTGGTAAGAGGCCACCTTTATAGCGGCTCGCTCCCGCACTTCTTCCAAGAGATCAAGGTGTTCAGTTGTTTGCCCCGAGGTTTCTGCCACGAGCCTCCTATGGCTTGGCAGCCTAATTTCAACCGGGACCATTGCTTCAATGCCATAGACTAACATAAAAGGGGTTTCTCCTGTGGTCGTCCTATGAGTTGTTCGATATGTCCATAGTATAGAAGGCAGCTCGTCGGACCAAGAACCCCTAGCATTATTAATTCTTGTTCAGAGGTCTTGTAATATGATTCGATTTGTTACCTCGGCCAGACCATTGCTCTGAGGATGCGAAACTGAAGTCAGACGGTGATCAATCCCAAGGTTTGAGCAAAAGTCCCTGAACTGTTGATTGTCAAATTGCCTGCCATTGTCGGTGATGAGGACTTTCGGTATCCCGAACCTGCAAATGATAGACCTCCAAGTGAAGGCTCTTAGCTTGGGCTCCGATATCGTGGCGAGAGGTTCGGCCTCTGCCCATTTTGTGAAATACTCTACTGCTACAGCAACAAACTTTAATTGACCTCTTGCCATAGGAAACAGGCCGAGGATGTCAACTCCCCATTGTTCAAACGGGGCCGAACAGTTAATGTTGGTGAGGTCTTCGACTGGGGAGTGGATAACATTACCAAACCTCTAGCATCTATCACATCTCTTAACATATTCTGAGGCGTCTTTCTTCATAGTTGGCCAATAGTACCCATATCGTATGAGTTTAAAGGCTAGAGCCCTTGCTCCTTGATGATTCCCACACACACCTTCATGAACTTCAGCAAGGGCCTAGGATGATTCTGATGGTCTGAGGCACCTTAGGTATGGAAGAGTAATACTTCTGCGAAAGAGGACACCGTTGATCATGCAGTACCTAGGAGCTCGAGCTCTGATACTTCTAGCCAACCTGGCATCGCTTGGTAGATTTCCATTTGTGATGAATTCTATGATTGGGTCCATCCAAGATGGTTCGTTTTCAATGTCCATGACATCGGGGATTTGATTGATGCTGGGTTCTGTGATGACTTTGATGTGAACTGTTCTGTCCAGGCTGTCTACTCCCATGAACACAAGCCTGGATAATGCGTCTGCTTTTTCGTTGTCCTTTCGAGCAATTTTTGCAATTTCACAACTCTTGAATTTTCGTTGAAGATCCTAAACCTTCATACAGTACAAACTCATTTTCTCGTCTTTCTTTTCAAATGATCCTTCAATCTGTCCGACCACCAGTTGTGAATCGCTGAATATCTTCACGAACTCGAGCTCAAGGCTAAGGGCTAGCTCCAGAGCAATAATGACGGCCTCATACTCAGCCTCGTTATTGGTTGCTTCAAACTCGAACCTAAGAGCGCATTGAATCTCCGTTTGTTTGTCAGGGCTGATGATGATGACCCCAGCACCCGAGCCCGAGGAGTTTGATGCTCCATCTACAAAAATTTGCCAAGTGTCCAAACTGGTGCTCATGCTCGAGCTTTCTCCTGGCCCCCGAGGCCTAGGGATTAGTTCTGCAATGAAGTCGGCTAGTTATTGGGCTTTAATAGATGGGGTGGTTTGAATTCGATGTCAAATTCTCCAAGCTCGATCGCCCATTTCATCAGTCTTCCTGAGACGTCCGGCTTTTGAAGTATATGCCTAAGTGGTTGATTAGTGAGCACCACAATAAGGTGAGACTGAAAATACTGTCGGAGTTTTCGTGTTGCTATCACCAAGGCAAGGGCAAGTTGTTCCGCCAAAGTATACCTTGTTTCTGCATCTAGTAGGGTCTTGCTTACATAGTAGATAGGTTGTTGGACTCTGTTAACCTCTTTCACCAAGACCCCGCTGACCGCATTTTGAGATACGGCCAGGTACAAAAATAAGGTGTCACCAGGCTCAGGCCTAATGAGAATAGGAGGAGATACCAATGTTTGCTTGAGCTCCTGAAAAGCTTTCTCACAGTCTTCACTCCAATCAAAGTCTTGGTTTCCTCTGAGGACTTTAAAGAAGGGATAGCACCTATCTGATGCTCGGGACATGAACCTGTTCAAGGCTGCTATCCTACCAGTCAACCTCTGTACCTCTTTCTTGTTCCTTGGTGATTCCATAGACGCCAAGGCTTGTATTTTGTCAGGGTTAGCCTTTATCCCCCGATGAGTGATCAGAAAGCCCAAGAACTTGTCCGAGGCCACGCCAAATGTATATTTTGCGGGGTTCAACTTCATTCTGTACTTTCGTAAGGTGTCAAAAACCTCTTCAAGATCTGAAATATGTTGGTCCACCTGTTTGCTCTTGACCACCATGTCATTCACGTATGCCTCCACATTCCTTCCAATCAAGTTAGCAAAGACTTTGTTGATGAGCCTTTGGTATGTTGTCCTTGCATTCTTCAAATCGAAAGGCATGACCTTATAACAGTATATGGCGAAATCGACCATGAATGACGTCTTTTCTTGATCTTCCTCGGCCATGAGGATTTGATGATAACCAGAAAATGCATCCAAGAAGCTATACATGTCCAAACGTGCTATCCACCAAGTTGTAAATCCGCGGTAGGGGATAACTATCCTTTGGACATGCTTTGTTAAGATCTGTGAAGTCAATGCAGACCCTCCACTTACCATTGGCCTTCTTCACTAAAACAACATTGGCAAGCCAATCGGGATATTGGACCTCCCGAATGAATTGAGCACTGACGAGTTTGTTAATTTCTTCGCGAATGACCTCCCGACGTTCTGGAGCAAACTGTCTTTTCCTCTGCTTTACTGGTCTGGCCCCTGGGCTAGTGTTAAACCTGTGGATTGCAATTTTAGGGTCTATCCTTGACATATCCTCAACCTTCCAGGCAAAAACGTCAATGTTGCGAGATAAGCAACCAACAAGTTCTATCTTCAGGGTGACGTCAAAATCCCGACCAATCGTAACCTTCTTATCATGCTCGAGCTCAATTTTCAACAATTCTTCGACAGGAGCAAGTCTGACTTGTTGCCCGTCCTCGGGCTCAATCCTCGAGATTTGCACGACGTCGTTATTTATTTTCCGAACGCTGGCAACATAGCATTGTCTGGTAGCTGTCTGGTCTCCACGCACGACCCCAACGCCATTACTTGTTGGAAACTTCATGGCTAGGTGGAAGGTAGACACAATGGCTTTGATCTTGTTCAGGAGTGGTCTTCCCAGAATAGCGTTATAGGCCATTGAGACACGTATCACTTGAAAAGATGTCATCTCCGTAACCTATTTCTGGCCAGAACCCAAAGTTAGAGGAAGCTCGACGACACCCTCTGGAGTGATGACTCCTCCCCCAAACCCCTGGAGAGGAGTTTTAACCGCTTTGAGCTGCTGAGATGAGATTTCCATTTTGACAAAAACTTCTTGTGAAAGTATATTGGCCGCACTCCCGTTGTCAACCTAGATTCTCTTTACTTCAAAATTGGCCACAATTGCTGAGATGACCAAGGTGTCATCATGTGGAAGTGATACACCTTCTAAGTCTCCGGTCCCAAAAGTAATATCATCCAGCTTTCCATGAGGCGTCCCAGAGGCCAAGGCATATTGTCGGGCATATTGTTTTCTTCCACTGTTGGAGTCTCCTCCCGAGGTAATACCCCTAATGATGATATTGATGGTTCCAAAAGTGGGTTGACCATTCCTTTTTGCCTCAGGGGCTCTTTCCCTACCACGATCGTTCCTCGGACATTTGTCGTTACCAACGTAGGAACTCAGGAATCCTCTTTCAATAAAGGCTTCAATCTCCCGTTGTAGGGCCTTACAGTTCTCCGTGGTATGCCCATGATCCCGATGGAACTCACAGCACTTGTTCATGTCCCTGGATTCGGGTGGTGACCTCATTCTGACAGGCCATTTGAGTTCCTTCATATCCTTGATCTCCATCAATATATTTGTCTTTGACGTATTTAAACATGTGAATGACGTCAGAAGAACCTCCTGTTTCTATTTTTTTCGATGTTATTCTTCACGGGGGTTGGGGTCATGCTGTCGTTTATGCTCGACCCTGTCATGGGGTGGTCCAACCTTTCTCGGGTTCAGTGTTTCCTCCATATTTGTGTACTTCTCGGCTCGGGTAAGAAGCTCGGTCACTGTCTTTGGCGGAGTTTTGGATAAAGACATCTTGAAAGCCTCACACTTTATGGCATATGTGAGGGCAGAAACTGCTGCAGTTATATGTAGGTCAGGAAACTGAAGTCTTTCCTTGTTGAACCTAGTCATAAAATCACGTAGGGTCTCATTTTGCCCTTGTCTAAGTTGCATGAGGAAAGCCATTGTCTTCCTGATGTGTTTACTGCTTGCGAAGAAAACAGAGAACTTGTCCACCAAATCTGAGAATGAGGCTATGGAGTTGGGCTCTAAGGTTGAGAACCAATCCCTAGCAGCATTCGTCAAAGTTTGCGGGAAGGCCTTGCACATCACCTGATCTGGCGCGACCTGTAGATTCATGACGTCCGTGTATACGTTAAGATGATTAATTGGATCGGTGGTCCCATCATATTCTTTGATCCTAGGATACTTAAATCTGTCTGGCAAGGGGAATGTCAATATCTCGGGAGTAAAGGGAATGTTGGGACTGAATCTTGTCGTCCCTTTATTGCCCTGAAGTAGGCCCGCCGTGATTCCTTCTTGAATAATCCTAGCGAGTTCCCCGGACTCCATGCTCACTGATCTCGAGGCCGAGGTCACATGTGGTATACCAGAGGCCCCTGCTCCGCCATTGTCAGGGACATGTCTTTGAGCTTGAGCTCGAGCATCAGCCATAAAACCCCCCTGGGGTGCTGGTGTGGATGACGGATGCGAATTTCTTTGACTTAGCAGCTGAGTTAGTGTGGTGACCTGTTATCTGAGCTCTTCAAAGGCTCCAGCAGTGACGACTTCCGACTGGGGCTCTGGCACTTTTGATGATTCCTCTTGAGGAACAGGGACATCCTCATGAGGGGGTTGGTTTGGAGCGGATGAGCTTGCTGGTGGAAGACCTGAACGTGTGTTTACCATGGCTTTTGGTAGCGCTTCCCACAAACGGCGCCAATAATGCTACCAAAAATTGTACCTGTAGATTTCCCGAGCTTGATGATTGATGAGGAGCACGAACGTGATCTTCCGGTACCTGAAACAAGGCAACGAGGTGTGTTCTCGTCGCCCCTCCGATACTTAAGTCAGAAAGGGAATTATATGCGTGAGGCTATGTGCTGGAGAACAATGAAAAACGTACCTGAATAATGGCCCAAGGTTCTACTTTTATAGGGGTAGGTAGTGTACTCCTAGTAGGATTGTGCTGGTTGGATGTTTTTATCCAAGGTTTATAGAGAGTGCTCTACTTGTAATGGAATTGTTTGACAAGTGGTATAAGGGTTGATATAGAATCCTTGGGTGTTTAGATTTGTTTGTTAGATACCTAGGTCTTAGGAGGTATGTTGGTGGTATATGTCCCGAGGACTATTCTTGAGGACTTGAGATGATGTTAATATGTCCTCGAGGTATCTCGAGGACAAAAAATATCTCGAGGTCTTAGGGAGACCCCGAGGACCATAGCAGAAAGATGAGCTGGGGTATATATGGAGTCCTCGGGTTGAATTCCTAGGGATGTATCAATATTGGCATCGTCAGCTTCTAACCTTAATTTTTATCAACTTTTAAAACTATTTCATACAAGTACTCTGCATGTTTTAATAAATTATATATCAGTAATTTCAAAGAACAAGAAATATTTTGAAGATTGTTCGAGCATTGACTCGAAAGATTAACGGGTCACGCTGTCATAAATTCAAATTGGGAGGAATCGGTAGTTAAAAAACTACTGTAAATGCATAAATATTTTTGAATCATGGGGACTCCTCTTGTGAGCGATGTGTAAAGTATAAACTGTAAAACCAATTATTTGTGGCCCATGTAATATTAAAGAATTAATTAAAGGTGGTTAATATTACTAAAATCCTATTGGTCCAATTGAGAGTGGTAGTTTTATAATTGTCTATTTTGATGGAAAGTGGAGAGTTTTATGGCACATAGGAGACTGCCTCTCTCTGCCTATAAATGTGAATGAAACCCATCAATTAATTCATTCAATAAAAGAGAGGAAAAGTGAGAGAACAGTTTCTTTAATTTAACAGTTTATTATTTTGCAGATCTAAAATTCTCAATTATTGCCATGGATCAAGGTATGTTTCTTGATCAATTAAATTCATATGTGAAAATCATGAATTCTAAAGATCTTGGTATTATGGTTTAATGTCTTACATGTGGTATCAGAGCCCAAGTAGTGAAATTCTTGATTTTCCTTTAAAGATACTGTTTTCGCATGGGATCTTTAACCTTCTTTATAGATCTATGGGTTAAGATCTGAAATTAGAATGATGGTTCCACTGATGAATATTTTCTGACCACAAAATTTTGTTTAACCGTATCAATGGCCATGGATAATTATTAGTGGATAGTTTCATGAATTGGTTACCAATGAATTTAGAACTCGTTTAATCTATAATGGTACTGACAAAGACTCTGCATTTACTGCTGATGATGACCGGTCATAGGTTTTATTGTTATTTATGGGTTGAAATCTGTACACATTAAGTCAATTTTTTTTTATATTGCAATAGTGCGATTTCTCATTTACTCTCCGTCAAATTATTGATGAAATACCATGTTGTGTCTGTTAAATTATGATTGGTTTGAGAGAAGTCCAATCTTTGATTTTGCCATCATGAGCTGTCACTCCATTTTTCTTGGTTGAAGCATTTTTTTTCCAATTTCCAATTACTCTGTGGGGGCCAAATTGACCAATGATATATGATAAATAAATGGATTTTCAGTTCTACATGTGAATGAATAACTAATTGTAATTATTAGTGCTGCCTTGACTGCAAATTTATGTTCTATTTATTACTGAATCATGTTAATATTCAATTAATGGGTAATTTATTGATAATTGACTATTCTGCTCACCAAGAAATGCATCTTTAATATAAGTAGAATTTTACTGCCTTGTTTATTTGTGTTGGAACTTGGAACGTGCCTAGTCTATTTATGTCAATAATGAATAAACAAGAAAATGACTAAAAGCATTAAGTGATAAATGTTTTATTTATGTAATTAATGTTTGATTAATGTTGTTTGTTAGTCACCAAAGTGGCCAAACATTATGGTATTTTGAACACTAAATCACATAATTTATTTATCAATTACTCTTGATAGTTTGATGCTTGTAAATGAAAATGACTTTATTATTGGTGTCAAGAGTATATTGACGTTCAAAGATTATAAAATTATTATGGATCGCCCAAAGGTTGATCAGTTAATTTTATTAATCTTGAACATGATCGTGGTTAATTGATTTACTTGGTCGGATGTGTTTTGAATATCCAAAGATATCATACATGTTTGATTAGATTATGTTTAATTACCAATTAAATGAAATTAATTAGCATCATTATTTTTATTATGATGGTATAACGTAATATCACCCAAAGGAGAATTAAGCTATACATTTATTGTTATTAGAATCTGAAATTAAAACTCAAAGTATTAATGTTAGAGCATTTCATATTTTGTATTATCTATTCCCGTTTCTCTGCATTCGCATGCTTCATCTGTACCACTATTCAATGGGCTCAATTTCTCTGACTGGTGTGAACAAGTTCAATTCAATTTAGGTGTTTTGGACTTGGACTTGGCACTTCAAGTTGAGAAACCTACTGATCTTACTGATGAGAGCAGTGCTGATGAAAGATCTGTCCATAAAGCTTGGGAAATGTCAAATGGATTAAGCTTAATGTTTATGCGGATGACCTTAGTAAAGAATATCAAGTCTACTATCCCTGAAACTGATAATGCTAAGGAATATATGAAGTTTGTGGAAGAACGTTCCCAAACAGCTGACAAATCACTTGCTGGCACACTGATGGGTACCTTAACCACCATGAAATTTGATGGTTCTCGTAACATGTATGCATGAGCATGTTACTGAAATGAGTAATATTGCAACAAGACTTAAGACTCTTGGGATAACTGTGGATGAGAACTTTTTGGTACAATTTATCATCAACTCTTTGCCTCCCAACTATGGTCCATTCCATATGAACTATAATACCTTAAAGGATAAATGGAATGTGAATGAATTGCACAGTATGCTCGTGCAAGAGGAGACAAGGCTTAAGAATCAAGGAATTCATTCTGTTCATCTCGTAAGTCATCAAGGAGCTGGAAAGAAATATAAGAAAAGATCTGGAAAGGGCATTAAGCAAGGACCACTAAAGATAAATGAGTCTTCTGCCCAAATCCACAATAAGGAACACAAGAAGGATACGTGCCATTTCTGTCGTAAACCTGGGCACCATAAAAAGGACTGCCTGAAATGTAAGGCATGGTTCGAAAATAAAGGTAAGCTTATTTCTTATGCATGTTTCGAATCTAATTTTGCAGAAGTTCCTTATAATACTTGGTGGATTGATTCTGAATGTACCACTCATGTTACTAATACGATGCAGGGATTCCTTTCAGCCCAGACCATAAATCTAAATGAAAAGTTTGTCCTCATGGGAAATCGAGTCAAAGCTTCAGTTGAAGCCATTGGAACTTATCATTTGATTTTAGATATTGGACATCATTTAGATTTATTTCAGACTTTATATGTACCTTCTATTTCTCGTAATTTAGTTTCCTTATCAAAACTTGATCCTGTTGGATATTTCTTTGATGGTGAAAATGGATGTTTAAATTTGTTTAAACAAAATCATCTTATCGGTTCCGCTATTCTTTGTGATGGCTTATATAAATTAAAGCTTGATAACCTCTTTGCCGAGACTCTTTTGACCTTGCATCATAATATTGGTACTAAACGTGGTTTACTAAATGAACGATCTGCTAACTTGTGGCATAAACGTTTGAATCACATATCCAAGGAAAGGACGGAAAGATTAGTAAAGAATGAAATCCTTCTTGACTTGGATTTTAGTGATTTTGAAACTTGTGTGGATTGTATTAAGGGTAAACAAACCAAACACACAAGGAAAGGAGCCACAAGAAGCACACAGCTTCTTGAGATAATACATACCGATATATGTGGGCCTTTTGATGTTTCATCATTTGGTGGGGAAAAGTATTTATCACCTTTATCGATGATTTTTCATGTTATGATTATGTCTATCTACTACATGAAAAGTCTCAAGCTGTAAATGTTTTAGAGATTTTTGTTAATGAAGTTGAACGACAATTAGACAGAAAGGTGAAAATTATTAGATCTGATAGAGGTGGTGAATATTATGGAAAGTATGATGAAACTGGACAACACCCAGGTCCATTTGCTAAATTTCTTGAAAGACATGGGATATGTTCTCAATACACTATGCCAGGCACACCACAACAAAATGGTGTGGCTGAAAGGCGTAATCGTACTCTAATAGAAATGGTTAGGTATATGTTAAGCAATTCTTCTTTACCCATATCTTTGTGGATGTTTGCATTAAAGACTGCTATATATCTACAAAATAGGGTTCCTAGTAAGGCAGTTCCAAAGACTCCTTTTGAACGATGGACGGGAAGGAAACCCAGTTTAAGGCACCTGCATATTTGGGGTTGCCTAGCAGAAGCAAGAATTTATAAACCACATGAAAAGAAACTGGACTTAAGAACAATCAGTGGATTTTTCATTGGTTATCCAGAAAAATCAAAAGGATATAGATTTTATTGTCCTAACCATAGTACTAGAATTTTTGAAACTAGAAATGCTAGGTTCATTGAGAATGGTGAAGTTAGTGGGAGTTTTGAACCACGAAATGTGGAAATACAAGAAGTTAGAGTTCAAGTTTCTCTACCCTCAACTTCTTCTAATGTTGTTGTTCCTCAAATTGTTGAACGACATGAAAATTTACCTGAACAACAAATAAATGATCAAACACCTCACAATAAAGTTGCCACCGACGAACCTGCATTAAATGAACCACAAGAAATAACATTAAGAAGGTCACAAAGACAACGTAGACCTGCTATTTCTGATGATTATATGGTTTACCTGCAAGAGTTTGAATTTGATTTGGGAATTGTTGATGATGATCCAGTTTCATTTTCACAAGCCATTGAGAGCGCTAATTCTGATAAGTGGTTAGATGCTATGAAAGATGAGTTGAAATCTATGGAACATAATGAAGTCTGGGATCTCATTGAATTACTAGAATCATGTAAAAGAGTTGGGTGTAAATGAGTCTTTAAGATCAAGCGCGACTCTAATGGTAATATCAAACGATATAAAGCTAGACTTGTTGCCAAAGGTTTAACTCAGAAAAGTGGCATTGATTATAAGGAGACATTTTCACTAGTCTCTAAGAAAGACTCACTCAGAATTATAATGGCTTTAGTAGCTCATTATGACTTAGAACTACATCAAATGGATGTGAAAATTGCTTTTCTAATGAAAATTTAGATGAAGAAGTTTATATGGATCAACCTGAAGGTTTTTCAGTTAAAGGAAAGGAACACATGGTATGTAAGTTAAAGAAATCAATATATGGACTTAAATAGGCTTCCTGTCAATGGTATCTTAAGTTCAAAGATACCATTACTTCCTTTGGATTTAAGGAAAACGTCGTTGATCGATGTATATATCTGAAGGTCAGTGGGAGCAAGTTTATATTTCTGATTCTGTATGTTGATGATATCATGCTAGCTACTAATGATTTTAGTCTATTATACGAGACTAAGAAATTTCTCTCTAAAAAATTTTGAAATGAAAGACATGGGAAAGGCAACCTATGTGATTGGAATTAAAATATTCCGTGATAGGTCACAAGGGTTGTTAGGGTTGTCTCAGAAAGTATACATTAATAAAGTTTTAGAGAGATTCAATGTGAAAATTTGTTCAGCGAGTGTTGTTCCAATTCAGAAAGGAGACAAATTTAGTCTCATGCAATGTCCTAAAAACGAATTGGAACGCAAACAAATGACAGCTATTCCTTATGCATCTCTTGTTGGGAGCTTAATGTATGCTCATACTTGCACCAGACCAGACATCAGTTTTGCTGTTGGAATGCTGGACAGGTATCAAAGTAACCCGGGACTTGATCATTGGAAAGCTGCAAAGAAAGTATTGAGATACTTGCAAGGAACGAAAGATCACATGCTCACTTATATGAGATCTGATAACTTGGAGGTCATTGGATATTCAGATTCGGACTTTGCTAGATGTGTGGATACTAGAAAGTTCACCTTTGACTATTTGTTCCTCTTAGTTGGAGGGGCTATATCATGGAAAAGTGTGAAGCAGTCAATCATTGCTGCATCCACTATGGAAGCCGAGTTTGTGGCATACTTTGAGGCCACAGTTCAAGGAAATTGGCTGCGGAACTTTATTTCAGGATTTGGGATCGTCGACAGTATAGCCAAGCAGTTGAAACTTTATTGTGATAATTCTGCAGCAGTCTTTTTCTCAAAGAACGACAAGTACTCTAAAGGTGCTAAGCACATGGAATTGAAGTACTTTGCCGTTAAAGAAGAAGTTCAAAAACAAAGGATGTCAATCGAGCATATTAGCACCATCTTATGATTGCAGATCCATTAACAAAAGGATTGCCACCAAAGACATTCAATGAACATGTCAAAAGGATGGGCATTATTGAAAATTATCATTAACATTATTATGCAATTTATGACGCTTATGTATTGACATTTTGGACTCATTTATGTATTGTTTTTGACAAAATAATATTCCTGTCATAACTGTTGGTACATGTACGTGAATGAATTATGCAAATGCTGATAGGGATATTCTTTTCGAAGACATTATTGTAATGCAATTATCGAACTTCTCATTATGTGTCATGTTGGGTAGGGACTAATATTGTAGTACATGGAAGGAATTATGCTTATATGATGATGTAAAACCGCCATGACTCTTATTAGTCTTTACTTAAGGATGATATATTAAGTGACCAATGTATGATGGATTTTAGCTAATGATATGCGCATTATATTATATACCACATAACAAAACAATATTACACGGACGAAGTGGGAGAATGTAAAACCAATTATTTGTGGCCCATATAATATTAAAGAATTAATTAAAGGTGGTTAATATTACTAAAATCCTATTCGCCCAATTGAGAAGTGGTAGTTTTATAATTGTCTACTTTGATGGAAAGTAGAGAGTTTTATGGCATATAGGAGATTGTCTCTCTCTGTCTATAAATGTGAATGAAACCTATCAATTAATTCATTCAATAAAAGAGAGGAAAAGTGAGAGAACGATTTCTTTAATTTAACAATTTATTATTTCGCAAATCTAATATTCTCAATTATTGCCATGGATCAAGGTATGTTTCTTGATCAATTAAATTTATATGTGAAAATCATGAATTCTAAAGATTTTGATATTAGGGTTTAATGTCTTACACAAACGTCTATGTACAAATAGCAAATTTCAATTTTTTTTTTCAAAAAGAAATGTGAATCGGTAAAATTGGGCGAATTGATTGATTTGAGTTTCTTTTAATAGTTTCTACATTTTTTATTGAATATTGCTATTTGTATACTGGCGTTGTACACGTCCCTCAGATGAGGGAGGGAGCCTACGCCCAATAAAAAAAAGAGTGGGCCACTCTTGTGTGAGGGGTGTGTCAACGTCAGTGTACGTGTAGTACAATTTTTTTTTATTTCTAGCACGTACTCAGATCCGAACTTGAATTGATTATCTCCCTTGTCCAATTATTATAATATTAAGAAAAGATATTTTACGTCAAATATCGCACGAATCCTCTGGTTAATCAAAAGGCCTTGAACCCCATTTAACCCTTGTTTGTTATAAAATTTTAAAATTCAATTTTTCTCAAATTCATTTTTAATCACACATTCTTTATATAAAATAATAATTTTTCATATGAACACATAACTTTTTTCATACTTTTTAACAACACGTTCTTCAAAATATCACTTTTGACGAAATATATATTCTGAAAAATATACATTAATACGCAAAACAATACTTACTTAAAATTATTCAATAGTCAAGCAAGAGGGAAATAGGTGGCCGCAACTTGTTCACAACGAGGATTTGATTTTGATAAAACGGGTAAAAGCAAAGACCATGATTGATGAATAAAATAAGTTACACAAAAAATAAAAAATAAAAAAAAATCAACATAGTTAACTCCAAAGCAAAACTAAATTTGTTATTTTTTTCTTGCCTTAATGGCTAGGCTACTGTGAAATATTTTGTAATCTTATTTGATGCAATACATCTGTAGAATAACTCGTGGATACGAAAATTGTGACTTTGTCCATATTTTACTTGATCTAATTTATTTAGCGCTTGTTTGAAAGAAGTTATTTTTTATTTTTTTTTTAAAGAATGTGTGGTTAAAAATAGGGAAAAATTATTGAATTAGTTAAAAATAATTTCTTTGAAGAATGTTTATGATTGAAAATGAAAAAATTATAAACAAGCTCTTAATGCTTGATGCATTATTCACATATTGTTTTGTTGTTTTATGCTGGTAGTATTTGGCCTTCCGAACCCCAAGTGATGTAAATTTCTCGTGATTTTTGTGTTTGATAAGTTAAAAATTAGAATATTACCTTATCCAAATGTGGTGGCGTCAAATTATAGTTGTTTGCATTATTGCATACGTAGAAAGTAGCAATGAGATTTCTATTTTAATTGTAATGTCGATAATTGAAAGTGTTTAACCTTTATCCATTCCATCAAGGATTTTGATACTTGTACATAAAAATGATACATAAGCAATTATTGAAAATGAAGTGGAGGAAAAATTTTGAATAAAAAAGTTGATCGTGTTTCAAACTGGCAAATGGTAGAGTGCTATGTAACATTATGTAAACCTTGATGTATATATAGTAAACTCCTTTTATCAATAAACACATAAATTCAAAATTTTTAACTATACATTCTCCAAAATGTTATTAATACAAAATATATTTTCTAATAAATGGGGCTCAAACAAGTTACATGTTATTTGTGGTGACTTCATGGAAAAAAAAAAAAAAAATTGATCTCTTTCTTCTCTTCTCTTCTCTTCTTTATTTTTCTGCAATATCTTTTGTTTCCATATCCTCTTCTTCGCCTCTGAGAATCCAATAATTTCCTCTAAAAACTTGTTCCACAAATTAAGGGTTAAGCCCACGAACTTAGGCCCAAAAGTTCCCATTGTCTAGCGATTGTTGAATAAAGCAACGGGTAAATGAGGAACATAATATTTAGTGAACTTCATTGGAGACTTTTAAGTTTTAGAACTCCAAGGGGGTAAAGTATTAAGCAGAAAGCTTCAATAATTGACTTGAGTGGTCTTTTGTCTTTGGATGAGTCATAAGACTAGCGATATAAGAGGGAATGATTAATGTAAAAATTACATAACTAGGCCATGAATAGAGGATCATATTGAAAAATTGAGTAAATATATAAAAATTTCAATTTTTTTTTAATGTATGCTATTGTTTTAACGACGTTCAAATGATTAGTCTTTTACTTATTTTGTTTCTAACATGTCCAAAATATGTTTTAGCACTGGCAGCAAATATTGTAAAATTTGATAGATGATAGAGATATACAACACTATTTTATGTGATTTTTGGTTGAATGGTCTAGTTTCAAATACATTTTACGTACTTGTATTTGTCATAGAGACATCATAGGATCATACATAAAATGAATTAATTCTATTTGAAAGAGATTATTAAATAAATAACAGTGGAATCAAAATCCTAGTTATTTTACCTTTTTGAATTTTCTCTAAAGCTCAATACACACTTTTAACTTACTTTTGTAAAATTGTTAAAATAATTAGCTCAAATCATCGAATTAATCAAAATCATTGGGTATTTGACAAAACTTATTTTAATTAAATCAAACACAAGTTCTCAATTTCTGAGGACAATACTCTATTCTCTACTTTATTATTTACCTACGACACAAAGATACCATATACTTCTAAGATTTTAGCAAACATTTTGCTTTTCAACAGTTGCCTCAGTGCAAACCCTCAATCAACTTGACTTTTCCAAGTTCTTGACAGGAAATAAAATAATTTCCTTTTATTTGCCCACAGAAAAAGTTGACAAGAAAAAATATAAAAATTAGACGAAAGATTTACGAAATGTAAAAGTTTTCACTATATGACAAATTTGTACAATTTTAGAGAATTCACTCACAGAAACTCCAAATATTGTAAAAAAAAAATATCCGAAACTTTACTACATCCACCATTTTTACTCTTTACGCAACACAAAGAAAACTACTTTTTGTAGGATCCAAAACGAAAAACAAAAATTAATTGATTTAAACTTTTATAATTTTTCCAATTCTATTTCACGTGCTGGTTGAAGAAGAGAAAAGCATCCCAATTTATAAAAATAAAGAAACTTCAAATCCTTGACAAACTCTAATTCGTGGACCGAGAAGAATTCTACCGAATTTTTCCCCATTTTAA